>NC_141884.1:14759118-15073447 GCF_030686135.1 Camelina sativa | reverse complement strand
CCTGGCATTGGTCTGGTGTCCTCGGTGATAGACCTAGGGATGGCGGTTGTGGAAGTCGAGCAGCTAAACTTACGCCTGAAGTTTGTGATAGTCTTGGTGAAGCTGCTTAGCGCCTTGTCTCTGGCCTTCCCCCATCGCTGAAGCTTGTTGAGACGTTCATGAGCTGCTCTGACTCCCTTAGCCATTCTCGGTTCTGAGTACTCCTTGAAGTAAACCAGCTTTGGGCGGTACTCAACTGCGTCTTCCTCCATCGGCTTGGCTCCTGCTTCCGCAACGTCTACATGTTGCTCCTCAACCTCATAATTGTATAGGGTATCCGCGGGAGGGATAAACTCAATATACTCACCCCCCAAGATTGTAGTCAACTCGACGCAAGGGAGGAGTAATCTCGAGGGACCAACCTCACGATGCACAAACTTGTAAAGCAACCTTTCCTACCCCAAACCCCGCTCCAGAGTGCGCAACTGCCGCGGGTTGTTCACGTCGATCCAGCGTGGTGGGTATGACTTGGATAGTAATGGAACACCATCAGCCTCAAGAAACCAAGTCACCACGCTGCCCATACACATCACTCCTGGAGAGTGGTTGCTGTTGAGTCTCGATACCTAAGTCTTATACGACATCATGTAGTTGAAGAGGTACAGCGAGATGGAAGTGTTGGACGTGTCACCTTGCAGCTTGGTGCCATCCATTACCGTGAATGAGAGTCTATTAAGCGCTAGATCAATCATCTCAAGCTCGCCGTTCGTGATGTATCCCTTAATCTCCTTGGCGTAGAATGCATTGGCCACCTCCTTCTGGAAGTAACACAACACTTGGCTTCTCAGGTTTGTCGTCTTCGTTTTCGATGAAGTGAATGTGGGCGTGCTTCCAATCGTCACCCAGAGTGCTGATATTTCATTCCTATCGAATATCTCTTTGATGGTCCTGAAGGTAAGAGTGTAGAACTGGCCGTGAATGCGGAATGTAATGTAGCCCAGACCTCTATCAGACATCATTCCCGGCTCATCCGCATACAAGTGCATCTCCAGAGTAGAGAGGAACTGAACTGTCTCCTCCCTGTATCCATTCTTGGCCAGATGGCACCGCCTAAATAGATACTTAACATCCTCCGCAATCCCGAGTTGTTCCATAGTCTCAACATGAAGGTATCTTGTTTTGTTGAACTCCAACTGCTGAAACAGCTCGTAATACTCCTTGGAAGTCAATTTTGTCTCGGTTGATTTCTGTCGTACAGATTTCCTGAGAGCTTGTCCTGAGCGCAACTCAAGTTCCTCCTGTTCATAATCACTGCCTTCCTCTCTTGAGTTAGAAGCTTGTGTCGGTCTTCCCGTGACTCTTGCTCTTAGTGAGCGGTTTGGCTGGTCTGTTTGACCCCGCTGCCTGTCTTGAACCCCCAACAATTTTATCGACCATGTTTTTCATTTCTAAGAAACACTTCGCCATAGACTTTGGCGATGAGCGCTCTCCAGCCTTACAACCATATGCATCTCTCATTTCATCTATGAGCTCAGTACTCTTCCTGCTCCGCTGAGACATAATGAACTCAAAGCTAAGCGTTAATATGTTAGTGAGCAGATAACTTAAGTTGTCCAGGAAATAACTTAAGTTTGGTATTGAAAAGCAAAACCTGATCTCCAGCCTTGAGCTCCTTGACAACAATTTTCTTATCATGAAAATTCTTGGTTCTTTATTTATATATCTTTGAGCTCTCATAGGCATCAAGTCTGATTTCTTCCAACTCATATAGATCAAGAGTCCTCTTAGCATGAGCTGTATCAATATCCAAGTTCAGCAACTTGATTGCCCAAAGCGCCTTGTACTTAACTTCCACAGGGAGGTGACATACTTTACCATAGACCAGCTGAAATGGTGTTCTTCCTATCGGCGTCTTGAACGCTGTTCTGTACGCCCATAGAGTCTCGTCCAACTTGACAGACCAGTCTTTCTTCAAACCCCAACAATCCTTGACAAGATACCCTTGATCTGCTTATTCGAGACTTCAACATGCCCGCTAGTCTGAGGGTGATACGCGGTAGACACCTTTGTGCTTAACGCCATACTTTCTCAACATATTTCAAACACCTTGTTGACGAAATGAGTTCCACCATCACTGATCATTGCCCTGGGATTCCATACCTTGGAAAAATTATACTTTTGAACAACTTCAGAACAACCTTGTGATCATTGGTAGGACTGGTATTGGCTTCAACCCACTTAGAAACTTAATCAACTGCCACCAGAATATAGACATTACCATTTGATGGGGGATTGAAAGGTACCATGAAGTCTATACCCCAAACATCAAATATCTCTATTTCCAGGATCAGATTCTGGAGTATCTCGTTCCTCCTAGTGATGTTTCCCATCCTTTCACAAGCGTCACACTTGGTGATAAAACCGTGAGCATCTTTAAACAAGGTTGGCCACCAGAGACCTGCTTGAAGAACCTTTTGAGCTGTCTTGAATGTGGCGAAATGACCTCCATAGGTGGAACCGTGATAGTGCTCAAACACTCCCTGCACTTCCCCTTCTGCTATGCATCTTCTGAACAGACCTTTCAGAACCTCTTTTGTACAGATAAAGTTCATCCCAGAAGTAGTGGTTGACCTCTCTGAAAAACTTTTTCATCCTGTAGGGATCCATGTCATCAGGAACTTCTCCACAAACCTTGTAATTCACGAAATCTGCATACCATGGTGCAGTGTCTGAAGTGATCACCATACAAGTGATTTTGAGGTTCTCAACCCCTGTGTCATGCATCTGCTCACAAACCTGGGCGACCAGAAGTTGTTCCTCATGCATTGAAGTGGTCCGCAACTCCGTTTTCAATGCCTTTCTTGTCGACAATCTCCATGTCAAACTCCTGAAGAAGCAGAATCCATCTCAACAGTTTTGGCTTGGTATCCTTCTTCGAGTAAATGTGTCTCAGAGCAGCATGGTCGGTATACACTATGACCTTCGAACCCACAAGATAACTCCTGAATTTTTCGAATGCAAACACAACTGCTAGGAGTTCCTTCTCTATAGTTACATACCTTCCTTGAGTCTCGTCCAAGGTGCGACTTGCGTAGTAGATGACATGAAGCTTCTTGTCAATTTGCTGTCCCAGAATTGCTCCAACTGCAAAGTTTGAAGCATCACACCTAATCTCAAATGGGTGATCCCAATTCGGGGCTTCTACTATGGGTGCCAAAACCAAGGCCTCCTTGATCTTGCTGAAAGCTTCCATACATACTGCATCAAATTCGAACTCAACCTCCTTGCACAACAACCTTGTTAATGGCCTTGCAATTTTTGAGAAGTCCTTGATGAATCTCTGTAAAACCCAGCATGTCCTAGAAAACTTCTGATGTCCTTCACTATCTTAGGCGGTTGAAGCTGAACCATGACCTTAATCTTTGCTTTGTCAACCTCAATTCCTTTTTCAGAAATCTTATGTCCTAGAACGATCCCTTCTTCAACCATGAAGTGGCACTTCTCCCAGTTCAGCACTAGGTTCGTCTCCTCACATCTTGATAATACCCTGCACAGATTTAACAAACAGGAGGAAAAAGTGGAACCGTATACAGAGAATTCATCAATAAACACTTCCACTGACTCCTCAATCAAATCCGAGAAAATTGATGTCATGCACCCCTGAAAGGTAGCAGGAGCATTATACAAACCAAATGGCATACGTCTGAAGGCAAAAATGCCATAAGGACAAGTAAAGGTTGTCTTTTCCTGATCATTTGGGTGGATAGGGATTTGGAAGAATCCACTATATCTATCAAAGAAACAGTAGTAGGGATGACTGGCTAATCTTTCCAACATTTGATCAATGAAAGGCAGAGGAAAATGATCTTTCCTAGATACAGCATTCAACTTCCTATAATCAATGCACATCCTATGTCCTGTGATGGTCCTAGTTGGGATTAGCTCATTTTTTCGTTTTTGATTACAGTTATTCCTCCCTTCTTAGGTACACAGTGCACTGGAGATAACCAAGTACTATCAGAGATAGGATAAATAACTCCAGCATCAAGCAGTTTTAGGATTTCTTTCTTTACTACTTCCTTCAGATTAGGATTCAATCTCCTTTGGGGTTTAATACTAGCATAAGACTCATTTTCAAGATTGATCCTATGCGTGCAAAGACTAGGTGAGATTCCCTTGATATTATCTAAGGAATAATCTATAGCCTTTCTATACTTCTTAAGCTCAGTTACAAGCAATCCCAATTCATCATCACTCAACCTAGCATTCACTATGACATGATAAGTGGAATTGGTTCCCAGAAAAACGTACCTGAGTCCGGAAGGAAGAGTTTCAAGTTCTACCTTGGGAGCCTTCTGTTCTGACCAGTCGTCAGCATGGGAGTCTGGAATGATCACGGTCGAGTGGAAAGAGTGCGGCTCGAGCTGCGTGTCGACGCCAATCGAGTCGGACGCTGGTGACTCAAGTAGGGTCTTGAGGTTGGTCGAGTGGGAGATCTCACGTTTTGAAGTCTCTGCGTCAACTGCACATACCTCCTCTACGTCAGATAGCTGCTCCAAAACCTCTTGTCCATCCGTTTCTCTGTGGGAGTCTAGCAGATTCTTGTAACAAGTGGTCTCCTCATGCATGAACCCTTCTTCTCCATCCTTGGTCAAAGCAGTTTTGAGATGGTCCTCCTCAGCTAATTTCTCCAACAATTCGTCAGCCAGCTGATACATCTCTTCAATGTAAAAGACTTGTCCTCCTATTGTTAGCTTCTTCAAAGTATCCTTGATGTCAAACTTCATAATAAAGTTTTCGCCCAGATTGAGATCACTCTTGCCATTTCTGACATCAATGATGGCTCCAGCAGTCGCCAGGAACAGTCTTCCGAAGATCAGAGGATCTTTTGGTTCTTCATCCATCTCCCGAACCACAAACTCAGTTGGCACTTCCACGTCTCTGATCCTGACAGGTAAGTCTTCTAACATACCATGTGGAAGTCTCACTGATCTATCTGCAAGGATGAGGGAGATGTCGCAAACCTTAAAACTTGTAAAACCCAACCTCTTAGCAACAGAGAGTGGCATCAGATTAACTGAAGCGCCAAGATTACATAGACACCTCTCAAAAGACATAGGTCCAAGGGAGCAAGGTAGAGTGAATGATTTAGGATCTTTGAGCTTCTTGGGTACAACCTTCTTCTGGATGATTGCACTGCACTCAAGACTTAGTACCACCATGCCTTGAACTTCTTTTGATCTCTCCATCACTAAGTCCTTGAGGAATTTCTGGTATTGAGGAACAAGTGCGAATGCATCCAGCAATGGCATCCTCAACTCAATCTCCTTGACTTGTTTTTCGAACAGAGCTTTATAATTCTCAGTAAGCTGCTTCTTAAACCTCACTGGAAATTGTAGAGGAGGCTTGTAGAGTGGAGGATGAACCTCGCATGTTTGTCATCAAAAACAACAGGTTCCTCAACATCTTCAGATTCGGACTGCTTCACTGGTTCAATTGAATCATTGACTGCGTCGACTGGATCCTTCATCTGAGCTTCATCTTGAACAAAATCCTCCCCATCCAATCCCTCACTGTTCAGTGATGTCTGGAACTCCTTTCCTGGGAGGTAATGTTTTCCCACTTCTCAGAATAATTGCATTTGCAAACTCTTTGGAGTTCTGAACAGCCTTCCCTGGGAATTGGCCAGGTTTTGGTGCAGAAGTAGAAGCAGATTGGCCTTCCATATACCTTATCTTTGAATTGAGAGCTTCAAATTTGACGTTCAGATCATTGTAAGAACATTCCATCCTCTGACTGAGGACAGCAAACTTCTTGGCAGTATCCATAGAACCGCTAGCTTGACCCTGAAGAAGTTGTTGCATTATTTGCTTCATTTCTTGAACTGGAGCTGGAGTAAGCTGAACTTGTTGAGGGCGGAATCCTGGCGGTGGTCCTGAGGGAACCTGATAGCCCTGCTGGAACTGTTGTTTATGAGCGAATCCTGGATTGTAAGACCTTGATGTTGTTGTTGAGGCGGGTACACCTGATCTTGTGGATGAGCAACGTTGTTACTTTGGTAAGATAAATTAGGGTTTGCCTTGTATTGGTTTTAACCTTTGATGTATCCAATTTGATTCTGGACATAGCTGATCTCCTCAGACTGCTCACCCTCCCCATCTGGAACTTGGAAAGGGTCATCCTCTTATACGAAGTGGATGCTCCTCTGATGGCTTAGCAAGATACGGTCAAGCTTTTCATTGACATTCTTGAGGTCCTTCCTGTACTTCTCCTCCAAACTGGCATCACCTCAAACTGTGCAGTCGTAGTATTCATTGTAGTTGTCGTCAGACTGGGCGAGACTCTCAACCAGTTGCCATCCTTCATCAACGTCTTTATTTAGGAAATTACCGTTAGAAGCAGTGTCAAGCAGCATGCGGATTTTTGGAAGAACACCATGGTTTAGAGTGCTCAGCAGTGACTCGTTGCTGAAACCATGTCCACTGGCTTTTGTAACCCTTGAAACGCTCCCAGGCTTCATAGAATGATTCTGAGCTCTTCTGAGTAAAACCAGAGATGTCATTCCTGAGACGTGATGTTCTAGCGTTGGAGAAGAACTTGGCCAAAAAGGCTTTCTTGCAGTCATCCCAAGTGGTGATGGTTCCCTTGGGAATGTTTTTCTCCCACTGATGAGCTTTATCTCCCAAGGAGAATGGGAAGAGGCGCAACTTGTAACCATCCTCACTCACACCGTTTATCTTGGTGAGACTGCACAGACGGTTGAACTCGTCCAAGTGGTCGAGTGGATCCTCCATAGGCAACCCATGAAACTTGTTTCCTTGGATCATGGTGATCAGACCACTTTTGATTTTGAAGTTGTTATTCTACATGGCGGGAGGGACGATTCCAGCACACTGAGTATGAGTGTTTGGTGCATCTCCAGCACCAATGTTTCGCGTGTTTCGCGGCCTCGGATTTGGTCTGTTAGGTTGTTCCATAGTGACTGGTGCGGGATGATCAATGGAAGTACGAGATTTTTGTGGTCTTTGTAACCGATTGATGTCGTCAATAGCAGGAAGGAGATTATGATGCCCTCTTGATCTGGTCTGCATGCAAGGTTGCAATGAACAGGTATCTAAGATGCAAAACAAATAAGCAGACGACCAAAACAAGTTAGTAATCAGAATAATTGTGTAATAGAACTTACTCTTGCAAAACCCTAAATCTTAAATGTATCAAAACGAATCCCAAATGGCAACGGCGCCAAATTGATACTAGGATTTTTGTGTGTCCTAGCAGGTTCAATTAACCTTATGCAGTTGTAATACTTAAGGTGTCAATCCAATTGGGATGATACTATCACTCAAGATGCAATCAAGTAATCACAAGTCGAGCCAATTCAAAAAGAGTGTTTGTCTAACAATCCTAGAATGATAAGAATGCAAAACGGAAATGAGCTACAAAACTAGAAACGAAAATGTATGACAAGAAGTAAGCATGAGTACAAACGAAATCGAGTCTAAACAAGAATTAAATAGCAAGATGAAAAACGGTCTCAAAAATGCAATATCAATCAAAAGATAGAAGTCCTAAGGATGGGATTAATTGATGTCGGTGGAGTATCCTAGTCTACAGAGTGTTTAACATGCTACAAGCAAACTATCCCTAAACAATGAACATCATTGGCTTAGCTAATCCAATCTCTTGACAGAACCTACTCAGACTCAACAACTTCCAAACCTAACTCTCGCTAGAGAAACATGATCAAGCATGGCATGACAAACAAGTTCATTCACGTCAACAAACATCCTAGACAACTAATCTCTTAGGCTAGGAACGTAAGTCTTTGGCACTAGTTGGTCAGACATTTCATTAAACACCTTCTGGGCGTGGAAATGTCTAAGACCTAGTTCCAATTGATCAGAGAGAAACTAGTATTTCTAACTCTATTCCAGAAGGGAATCATATAAATCAAAGCTTAAACACCCTACATCCTAAGATCTTCCACCTATCCTCAAGAACTCTAACACTACTCGGATCTAGAAATCATCATCAACAAACAAACTCAGGAAACATTGAATCAAGCATCATTAGATAGATAAAAACAAGGTGAACAACTTTGTAGAAAAAATCAAATGCAAAAACTTAATCAACTCAAAGATATCGGATTACAAAGTCTGACAACGTTTTAGGTGGCTAGGTAAAAACTTTACGATAAGAACAGAAGACGAGATAAAAAGATGTCTCAAGCCAAGACTTAACAAAATGTATTTATAGTAGAAACATGTGAATCCCAAAAACTTAAAACGATATGGTAAAGAGTCGGTTTGGAAATCTCCTGAAGTGTGTGAGACGGAGCATCTTCCTGACATGTGCGATCGAGTCGGTGTGCGTCCAGTGGCTCGATTGGTGAATCAAAAGTGGCTCGAACGGGTGGCTCGAACGGGTGGGTCGAACGGGTGGCTCGACTGGTGACTCAAAAGTGGCTCGAGTGATGTGTTCCCGACGTCTCCTAGATACCTAAAATACTCCAAAATGCACAATGTATGCAAGGATGATGCAAGAACTACCTAAACATGCAAAGTGTATAAAAGAGGCTAGAAAATGATGCGAAACAACTAGTTATCCTAGCTAAATGCATGACAAATACATGCTAAGGAGAGACAAAATATAGACATATCAATAACCAATCATTTAAGTTTGGTCCCGATAACCAAAAAAGTTGATTCTTTCGGTTTCTTCCAAACGCCTAGGGTTAGTTCCATCTCTCTACATTTGCCGAGCCATTATTTACTCGATATATTAGCACTTTCTGTTTCTTAATATTATGTCTCAAAAACTTCTTCATTATTTTGAGAACCATCTAATAGAGAGTATTGTCTTCCATGTTTTCTTCATCAATAACTTCAGCAACCTCTTCAACAGGAAATTCATCCGACTGACAATACTTACGCAGAAAATTGTGTAAGGCTACACAAGCCAACACTAATTATGTTTGTGCTTCAGAAGGATACGGAAGAGCGGATTTAATATCACAAACTGTTCCTTAAAAACTCCAAAATTATTTCAGTCACGTTTCATAGAGATGCATGACGATGATTGAACAATTCATGCAAAGTTTCCAGATCGCAACTTTAGGCAGTAAATTCTTAGAGGTAATACTTAATAGTTACTGATAAAGAAGTTAACATGTCAAAGTGAAACCAAAGAGCTCACTATCAATGAAGTGCTCAGGAGTTCGCCGTGGGGGGCGGAGGAGATAAGCTCGAAGAAATCCAATAAGTGTCCGACAAGATTCAAAGGGAGACGTTACAACATTAATCATAGTGTAAACGCATATTTGTGGCTAAGTATTAATTATGTGTATAATCAACTTAGTATGTATGAGCATAAAATAGACAACATACGAGCTTTGTTAATGGGTTCAATTTTTTCTACATCTCCGGGACCTAGTCCAGAACAAATTCACTTAAAAAAGATTGCAATTACAATTGCTTATGATATCAGCACTAATATACCTATCATTCTTTTCTAGATGAATAAACCATCAAAAGATCTCTCTATCTTATTGATGGGGCGATGCCATACACCTTGTGTGTATCTTTTGTGAATACTTTACTAAGGAGCGCAAATTTTCATTAAGCGCCCTCTTGGTATTCATATCAATTGCTCAACACTAGAGTTGACAATTTTTCTATTCTACACCAAAAAGAATTTTTCTATTATACAACAAATAGGAATTGAAAATTTTTCTTTTCCTTATGGACAAGGAAAGTTTCTCTTCATGTTCCTATCAAGAATCTTCCATTTAAGATATTGGCTTGACCAAATTGGCCCCAAGCTCTTGTACTCAAACTCTTCAGCTCAGCTTCTTGTACTACTTCCTGTATTATTCTCGGAACTAGTCCAAGAATTGCTTCAGACGATTGATACCATCTTCGTTGTATCTAACCCTCTTGGCTTATCCAAGTCGTCCCCAAACTTCTGTATTTCAACTCTTCAAAGTATTCATACAGTTTGGTTTCATGTACTACCTCATGTACTACTTTGGAACATCGCATATGTTCTTACCGCAACTGTATCAAGTAGTGCCTCAACACCTTTTTCAGTTCTGCTCATTGTCTTCATGTGAACTTACACACCATCTATGAGACATCTATGCTGATTCTATCTTGTTGTCTCATATATCACAATAATTGTATGAGATCCTGGTTTAATAGCAATCCCATGACATGTTTGGACAGCTTATAAAACTCAGTCAACACAATACCTTCATATAGGAACGAAACAAACGTATCAAAGGATGATTAATACATTTATTAGGCAACTGATTACTGGATATAAATATACACCATTGTAGACCCAAAAAGGGGATCAAATCCTTTCATAAGATCAATACAACACTACCTTACTTTCTACATTTTGCACACGTTTTATACGTATTTTTCTTGTATTTTCGTTCTTGAGAGTTTAAACCCACAAAATAAACAAAAATTTGAGTGTGTGAATCCAACATATATCCAAAACAAGGAGCCAAAAATTTGCGTCTATTCGTAAATCCACAATCAGATAAATAAATTTTTTCGGAGAGAAAATTTAACATGTGTAATTATTAGGTTATCATGTTTGTGATATATAAAATTAATAGTTTATCAAATATTGTACAGAATTACCTTTTGCAACCACAAATCTAGTAGTCCTTGTTAAGAATCATATAATACTTTTGAATAGTGAGTTGAAACCTCTCATCCACTAAAATCATATATAAATTTCTTATCAAAGTTGCAAATAACCGATACATTTTGTGATATTACTCATTTTTCTAATACGGTAGCTTGGAGCGTCACTGTTTTATACCTGTAACGTCTGTGTCCTGGAATAAAAGTGGAAGAACCGATCAATTTATGTTAATCATGAAATTGACCAGTTTTGTTTAAGTTTATCCGGTCTAGGGCCGGTTTTAGAAAGCCCTAAGTGATGGTTTTTGTAATGCTTTGGACGCCTCTTCTCTCTTATTTTGTGGCTGCTCTTCATTGATGATGTTGAGAGGAAAAAAAAAGAGAGAAGGAGAGAAGTTTGTTGTGGTGTGAAAGATATCTATAGAGGATGATCTAGGGTCTCGATTGTGTTATTGGTCATGTTATTTATGTTGGAACCTGGTTTAGAAGCATGTTAGGTTGATGATTTTTATTGGTTTTAATTGATATGGTATTTATATTAAATTGGAGTTGGTTTGGTTTGTCTTCCGCTGTGCATGTTGATTTTTTTGTTGGTTTATGATTTGGATTGTAATTAAATATTTTATGGTATTTAATTATATTATTATTATTATTTTAAAAAAATTGGGTCGGGTTGTTTCAGTTTGGTATCATAGCAGTTAAGGGGATTCGTGTTAGAGTGGTTTAAAGAAATTTAATTGGTGGAATTATTTTCCTGTTGCTTGGTGCATGATATTGTGAATCGTTGTTATGTGTTGGAAATTGATTATGAGTAGTTAGTCAATTTAAGTGAGTATGGAGTCTTAGAATCATCCTCTTCGAGCCTTCAATGAGATTCCACGGTAAGTTGTTTTGTGTGTTGTTAGTTGTGTAGTGTTTTTTTAGCTTATGTGCGGGAAGTGCAGTTGGCTATTGAAAAGTTATTGGAAAGAGGTGGATCGGGGAATACCGTTAGTGGTGATTTTAGAAAATGGATGTGTTGCAAATGGATTTCCGAGAAGTTAAGATGGATATTTATTATGGATTTTTCTTTTAGGACTTGTGTGTCATTTAGAAAAGGAAATTTCTCAGGATTTCTATAAATGAAAAGTTTCCATAAATAGAAAGTTTCTAAAAATAAAAAGTTTTATAAACAGTTAGAACTTGTCTATTTTTTGAAAAAGTGCGTGTGAACATCCAAAGTGGTTGGAATGTTTGGAGTGTGGCCTAGGAGTGGCCAAGGTAGAGGTGAGTTTCCAGAAGTGAATAAGGTGGTTGGTAAGACATTACGATGTTTTACGAGGATCACGGGGATGGTCCTGGTTGAGGAAATGCTTATAGACGTTATGACCGTTTGCTGTAAGGGCGGGAGGTCCTAAACAACTCATGAAAGAGATGGGGGTTATCCTGAGGGGACGGAGGGTTTCCTAGATACTGATAGCTCGAGGGACTGCGGTCCTGAGGGTGGCAGAGAAGATGGGGTTCTCCTGGTACCGAGATCTCGAGGGTGACGACCTGAGGGTGAGACGGTATTGTTCGAAGACGGGAGGTCTGAGAATGTGATGGTATGGCTTGAAGGTTGCGACCTAAAAGCAGATGAGTTGGGGGCAAAAGTGTCAAGGACGTGGAGATAGGCAGTGAGACCAGATGCGGATTAAAGAGATTGATGGGGGTTCAATCTCAGATTTCCTATTGTGACCGGATGCGGGTTCAATAGACTGATGGGGGTTCAATCTCAGATTTCCTGTGGTGACCGGATATGGATCTCAGGGTTGATGGGGGTTCAATCTTAGGATTTCTGAGTGTTGGAGGGTCAGGTTTATGTTGGTCGGGGGTCCAGAGTTCTGTTGATTGAGAGAGTCATGTTTGGGTTGACCGGTGGTGATGTGATCATGGGTTCGACCCCCTGACCAAGACGCCCGAGACGTCCCGGACGGCTCCGAGACGCATGACCGAGAAGCATCAGACATGGACAGAACGCCTATCTCGAACGCGGCCAAGGCACCGGCGACCCTCCCAGGAGCCTCAACGCGACCAAGGGAGCTCCAGCAAGGCGACCAAACGAAGAATCAACTTGGAGGAGCAAAACATTTCACCTCTTGAGTATTTCAAGGCCGAGCTTCAACCTACACACAAAGGACCCGAGGTTAGCATCACCACTTAGGCACATTGAGCCGCGACCAGCTTTGGGAAGCTTGAATTGAGTGTCTTCACCATCACGCCAGTGTGAAGACATCCCTAAGCCATTAGAAGGAGCTGTACTCTTTTTCCTACTTCGGGTTTGTCCCATTGGGTTTACCGAAGAGGTTTTAACGAGGCAGAGACTCTAGTGCATCTCCACTTCATTCCCACTTGGCTCATGACTTGGAAACACTTATTGACATGCTTGGGAGCCAAGGAAGTGAAGATCCTATCCACGTTCAGCCAATGACGTGGCCACCCTATCCCCTTCCCTTCTTTTCTTTTGAATTTCTTCTTGAACCTTCTTTGACCGTTGGATTGGTCTTTGCTTTACTTTACTTTTGCTTTTGCTTTTGGCCATGTGTATGGTTTAGATCATGGCCACGTCTCTAGGGTTTTAGAGTCTCCTTATGTAAGCCTCACTATATAAAGGCATCAACACTCATTGTAAAAATCAGACTTGAAGTATTGAATTTAATTTCACAAGAGAGAATCTTGTTCTTGTCTCGCCTCTCTCCTTAGTCCAAGTCCGGGACTTGACTACCAAGAAACCCTAGCCGATCTCGAACCGGGTTCGACATCGACTGGTTGACCATATCACGGGTCGAGCCATCTCCCATGTGTCGTCGCATCAAACCACCTTCGCGTCCATCTCTACCGTATCACGTCCGGTTCCTACCGCTTGTTGTACTTCCGCTTTGACTCCACCTTCCTTATCGCATCACCGAGAATCCTTACCGTATCATTGAGGATTCTTACCGCCTCAGCGAGAACCACTTCCGTGTTGCCGAGAGCCGTTTCTGCAGTTTACCTTCAAACTCCGGGAACCGATTTCCGCATCGTCCGTACCGCGACCGAGACTGCTCGACCGAAGCCGAGACCAAAGGCCAGATCTCTCGATCCGCTCGTTCGTTTCAGCTCATCTCTTGCTTCCACCGTTTGTTTCCTCTCTGGATTCAAATCTCCGAGCCTTGTCCGAGGAAAGCCTCATCTAGTTTCCTCGGCCCGAGAGAGTTTCGTTTCGTCCGTCTGCAGTGACCGTCCGTCTGTGCGACTCGGTAGACGACCGCGTCCGGCGGTCACATCAGGTGGGGTCTGAATTGTGTTGACCAGTGAGGTCAGGGTTGTTTGGGTCGTTGGTGTCCTGGTTGCAGTAGACCGGATGGTTAGGTGGTGCGAACCGTTGCAGCGGTGTTTGGAGGAGTTTTGCGGATGATGGCAGTGTGTTTAGATTTGAGGACGAATATTTTGTTAGAGGAGAAGAATTATAATGTCCGTGTCCCAGAATAAAAGTGGAAGAACCGATCAATTTACGTTAAATCATGAAATTGACCGGTTTGGTTTAAATTCACCCGGTTTAGGGCCAGTTTTAGAAAGCCCTAAGTGATGGTTTTTGTAATGCTTTGGATGCCTCTTCTCTCTTATTTTGTGGCTGCTTTTCATTGTTGATGTTGAGAGAGAAAAAAGAGAGAGAGAAGGAGAGAAGCCTGTTGTGGTGTGAAAGAGATCTAAGGAGGATGATCTAGGGTCTCGATTGTGTTATTGGTCATGCTATTTATGTTGGAACCTGGTTTAGAAGCATGTTAGGTTGATGATTTTTATTGGTTTTAATTGATACGGTATTTATATTAAATTAGAGTTGGTTTGGTTTGTTTTCCGTTGTGCATGTTGATTTGTTGTTGGTTTATTATTTGGATTGTAATTAAATATTTAGGGTATTTAATTAGATTATCATTGTTATAAAAAAATGGGTTGGTTGTTTTAATACCATAGCAGGTATGTGTGTACCATCAATTACCCCCAAGCAGTTCTAAAAGAAAAATAGGACTTAGGTATTATTTTTACAAAAGACAATAGTAAACAAAAATATAGATATAAGTATATAACCTAAAAATATATACCATGAACTAAGGCTAAAACTGGAGCTACCATAAAGTTAGGATTGACCATCAAACTCGAAGCAATTGCATATATTGCCATTAAAACCTTACGAAAATTTGTACTTGTTGCAAATTTTGATCTTCTGAAAGTATCTTTAGTATGACCATACCTTGAATTTTGGCCGATAGTGATAAGAAAGGTGGCAACCATTTCTTCAACACAGATAAATATTGTATCTTTCAAATGCGTCGTGTCTTGAATAAGCTGACATAGCTTGAGAAACACATCCGGATACATACGATATGACTGTCGAAAATCTTGAAAATTTTCTCGTAACACATGCATGTATAATCTTGTCTAGTTCTTGTGATGATAATGCTTAAAAAATAAAGTTTGTTGGTTTTTTTATTGTAGTGATAGCTTTGTTTCTTACCTCTCATGTCAAAAGATCAGTATATTGTGATCTAACTTTCAACGTAAGTCTTTCAAACTTCTTTTGAACCTTTGGGGAAATCATGTCTTTTTGTGTTCGTATCAGTCATGCTTCTTGTCCATTTATTTGATAATAAAACTTAGTCTGAGAAAACAGTAAAAAAAAAATTTGAAGACATTTGAGTGCCTTTGTTATTTTTCCATTTTTCTCAACAGAGGCGAAAATCTGAGGAGAGATCAGCTTTTGAGACATTTGAGTTTGTGTGTTTCTTAAATACCCTTTTCAGTTAGAGAATTTGGAGTAATTCTAAGAGGATTGAACTCTTTATACCCTTAAAATAAATTTGTGTAAGTCCACAGCTATGAAGGAAACAATTTTCTACGAAGAGAGAATCCAAAACACCACTAAATAGACCTAGGTGAACCTAAGAAGATTTTAACTTAAATATACAGTATGTTACAAATATATACAGTATGTTACAAATATATTCTGTAAAAAGTGTATTTTTTACACCTAAATATACAGTATGTTACAAATATATTATTTACCATCATCTAGGAATATATCTATATAAACAAATTAAGCCAACTATTATATGTCTATTTATTTTCACTTTTGTATAATTTCTTTAATCACTAAAATTGTTGGTTTAAGAAACTTCTCGAATAAAAAATATATTATATAGTATACTAATCAATGATGTATCATCACAATAGTGTATGACTAACCATGGAGAGAACCTCGGCTACGCCCTCCTCCCTTATGCAGAGAACCTTCCATCCAACCTCCTCCACCATGAAGAGAACCTTGGCTCCGTCTTTCTCCCTTGGGGAGATAACCTTGCATGCGTCCAACCTCGTCCACCATGGAGAGAACCTTGGCTCTGCCCTCCTCATGTGTGGAGAAAACATGTTCACGTCATTTAGCTATCTCAAAGTGGCATGCTACAGCAACCAATGAAACTAAAAGCTCTTTTCCAACGTCACAAAATCTTCTGATAGTAACTAATGTTAAATTTCTTAATGTATTTGTGGAAGTGACTTTGATACATCATGATGTAGCCTCTGTCTCCGAACTCCTATGGATCTATCAAAAACGGTTTATGGTTTTCCAATCTATCTATCTATATTTGTTGTAAGCTTTCGTTTGATCAGCCTATTTTATCTTACTATTAGGTGTATTTTTTTACACCTAAGTATATTGTATGTTACAAATATATTTTTTACCACCACCTAGAAAAATATCTATATAAACACATTAATCCAACTATTATATGTCTATTTATTTTCACTTTTGCATAGTTTCTTTAATCACTATAATTGTTGGTTCAAGAAACTTCTCAAATAAAAAATATATTACATAGTATACTAATCAATAATGTATCATCACAATAGTGTATGACCAACAATGGAGAGAACCTCAGCTACATCCTCCTCCCTTATGCAGAGAACCTTGCGTCCAACCTCCTCCACCATGAAGAGAACCTTGGCTCCGCATTTCTCCTTTGGGGAGATAACCTTGCATGCGTCCAACCTCGTCCACCATGGAGAGAACCTTGGCTCTGCCCTCCTCATGTGTGGAGAGAACATGTTCACGTCATTTAGCTATCTCAAAGTGGCATGCTCCGGTAACCAATGAAACTAAAAGCTCTTTCGCAACGTCACAAAATCTTTTGATAGTAACTAATGTTAAATTTCCCAATGTATTCGTGGAAGTGTCTTTGACACATCATGATGTAGCCTCTGTCTCCGAGCTCCTATGGATCTATCAAAAACGGTTTATGGTTTTCCAATCTATCTATCTCTGTTTGTTGTAAGCTTGTGTTTGATCAGCCTATTTTATCCAACTATTAGGTGTATTTTTTACACCTAAGTATATTGTATGTTTCAAATATATTCTTTACCACCACCTAGGAAAATATCTATATAAACAAATTAAGCCAACTATTATATGTCCATTTTATTTTCACTTTTGCATAGTTTCTTTAATCACTAAAATTGTTGGTTCAAGAAACTTCTCAAATAAAAAATATATTACATAGTATACTAATCAATGATGTATCATCATAATAGTGTATGGCCAACCTTGGAGAGAACCTTGGCTCTGCCCTCCTCCCTTATGGAGAGAACCTTGCGTCCAACCTCCTCCACCATGAAGAGAACCTTGGCTACGCCTTCCTCACTTGTGGAGATAACCTTGCATGCGTCCAACCTCATCCACCATGGAGAGAACCTTGGCTCTGCCCTCCTCATGTGTGGAGAGAACATGTTCACGTCTTTTACCTATCTCAAAGTGGCATGCTCTGGCAACCAATGAAACTAAAAGACCTTTTCCAACGTCACAAAATCTTTTGATAGTAACTAATGTTAAATTTCCCAATGTATTTGTGGAAGTGTCTTTAACATTTCATGATGTAGCCTCTTTCTCCGAGCTCCTATGGATCTATCAAAAACGGTTTATGGTTTTTAATCTATCTATCTATGTTTGTTGTAAGCTTGTGTTTGATCAGCTTATTTTATCCAACTATTAGGTGTATTTTTTTACACCTAAGTATATTGTATGTTACAAATATATTTTTTACCACCACCTAGAAAAATATCTATATAAACACATTAAGCCAACTATTATATGTCTATTTATTTTCACTTTTGCATAGTTTCTTTAATCACTATAATTGTTGGTTCAAGAAACTTCTCGAATAAAAAATATATTACATAGTATACTAATCAATGATGTATCACTACAATAATGTATGACTAACCATGGAGAGAACCTCAGCTCCGCCCTCCTCCCTTATGGAGAGAATCTTGCGTCCAACCTCCTACACCATGAAGAGAACATTGGCTCCACCTTTCTCCCTTGGGGAGATAACCGTGCATGCATCCAACCTCGTCCACCATGGAGAAAAAACCATCGCTCTGCCCTCCTCATGTGTGGAGAGAACATGTTCACATCATTTAGCTATCTCAAAGTGGCATTCTCTGGCAACTAATGAAACTAAAAGCTCTTTTCCAACGTCACAAAATCTTTTGCTAGTAACTATTGTTAAATTTTCCAATGTATTTGTGGAAGTTTCTTTGACACATTATGATCTAGCCTCTGTCTCCGAGCTCCTATAGATCTATCAAAAATGGTTTATGGTTTTCCAATCTATCTATCTATGTTTGTTGTAAGCTTGCCTTTGATCAGCCTATTTTATCCAACTATTAGGTGTATTTTTTTACACCTAAGTATATTGTATATTACAAAAATATTCTTTACCACCACCTAGGAAACTATCTATATAAACAAATTATAGCCAACTATTATATGTCTATTAATTTTCACATTTGCATAGTTTCTTTAATCACTAAAATTGTTGGTTCAAGAAACTTCTCGAATAAAAAAATATATTACATAGTATACTAATCAATGATGTATCATCACAATAGTGTATTATCAACCTTGGAGAGAACCTCGGCTCTGCCCTCCTCCCTTATGGAGAGAACCTT
Source organism: Camelina sativa (assembly GCF_030686135.1). Taxonomy (NCBI): domain Eukaryota; kingdom Viridiplantae; phylum Streptophyta; class Magnoliopsida; order Brassicales; family Brassicaceae; genus Camelina; species Camelina sativa. The sequence goes on along the minus strand of NC_141884.1, from coordinate 15,054,806 downwards.
GCGTCCAACCTCCTCCACCATGAAGAGAACATTGGCTCCGCCTTCCTCACTTGTGGAGATAACCTTGCATGCGTCCAACCTCGTCTACCATGGAGAGAACCTTGGCTCTGCCCTCCTCATGTGTGGAGAGACATGTTCACGTCTTTTAGCTATCTCAAAGTGGCATGCTCCGGCAACTAATGAAACTAAAAGCCCTTTTCCAACGGCACAAAATCTTTTGATAGTAATTAATGTTAAATTTCCCAATGTATTCGTGGAAGTGTCTTTGACACATCATGATGTAGCCTCTGTCCCCTAGCTCCTATGGATCTATCAAAAACGGTTTATGGTTTTCAATCTATCTATCTATGTTTGTTGTAAGCTTGTTTGTGATCAGCCTATTTTATCCAACTATTAGGTGTATTTTTTTACACCTAAGTATACAGTATGTTACAAATATATTATTTACCACCACCTAGAAAAATATCTATATAAACACATTAAGCCAACTATTATATGTCTATTTATTTTCATTTTTGCATAGTTCCTTTAATCACTATAATTGTTGGTTCAAGAAACTTCTCAAATAAAACATATATTACATAGTATACTAATCAATGATGTATCATCACAATAGTGTATGACTAACCATGGAAAGAAATCAGCTCCGCCCTCCTCCCTTATGGAGAGAATCTTGCGTCCAACCTCCTCCACCATCAAGAGAACCTTGGCTCCGTCTTTCTCCCTTGGGGAGATAACCTTGCATGCGTTCAACCTCGTCCACCATGGAGAGAACTTTGGCGCTATCCTCCTCATGTGTGGAGAGAACATGTTCACGTCATTTAGGTATTTCAAAATGGCATGGTCCGGCAAGCAATGAGACTAAAAGCCCTTTTCGAGCTTCACAAAATATTTTGATAGTAACTAATGTTAAATTTTCTAATATATTCGTGAATGTGTCTTTGACACATCATGATGTAGCCTTTGTCTCCGAGCTCCTATGGATCTATCAAAAACGGTTTATGTTTTTCCAATCTATCTATCTATGTTTGTTATAAGTTTGTGTTTGATTAGCCTAGTTTATCCAACCATAGGTTGATAAGGTTCTATTCTTTATCTCCCTTTGGGATTCAATGAATTGTAACATTTATGTTTGCATAAAAAAAAAGTCTATGACCAACCAATCAAGGTTGAGAAATTAGAAGAAAATTAATTTGACATAATTAGAGAAATAGTAGAAAATTATAAGCACATTAATATATGAATCTCAAATCAAAGATAAAAATATAAATTAAATAAAACAATCTAAAAATACTACAATAAAAATTAAAATACAGTATTAGAAAAAGTAGATGCATATATTAATCTCACATTTTTTTGGGTCAACATATTAATCTTACCTAATTCAAACTGAAAAAATGAGAAAGTAGGAGAAAGTTCTGGTTTAAAAAAATAAGCAAAAATTACCTTCCCATTTAAAATTTTTTACTAATTAAACAAATTTTAAAGCAGTGTTTTTGAATAAATTATTTTGTTAGATGGAAAATGTGAGACGATCTATGTTTATGTAGAAGTGAGTATTTACATTTTTTAGAATTAATAATTAACTTTACATTTTCCATAATCTCTTTTCTATTTTTTTTTGTTGAATTAATAACATAAAATTAAAAATAAGTAAATACTGTTATAATTTCGAAGTTTATGAAATATATAATCTCCTTATAATTATTTTTTTAAAAACTGTTTAATTTTTTTAATTTTTTCCTAATTATCTTTTTACATTATTAATATTTTTTAAACAATTTTTTGTATTTTTGTCATAATCTCAAATCTATCCTACTAATTATTAACTTTTACACATGTCAAAATCTCATATTAATACATATGTCAAAATCCTGTTAGTGGCTAATTTATAAAACCAAACTTCATATAATAAGAATATTTTTTAAACAATTTTTTGTTTTTTGTCATAATATAAAATATATTCTATTAAATATTAACTTTTACACATGTCAAAATTTCATATTAATAACTTGACACGTGTCAAAATCCTGTTAATGACTAACTTTCAAATCCAATTTTATGTAATAAGAATATTGTTTAAACAATTTTTTTGTTTTTTGTCATAATCTCAAATCTCTCCTATTAAGTATTAACTTTTACACATGTCAAAACCTCATATTAATAATTTGACACATGTCAAAATATTATTAATGGCTAACTTTCAAAATCCAACTTTATATAATATGATTTATTAATATATTATTTAATATTATTATTATACATTTTATTTGATTCTTTTTGTGGTTCAAAATTCTTATTTAAATTTATATGTGATAAAGAAAAAGTTAAATATAAATAAGAGTGATTCAAATATGTTAAAATATCATTCATACTTAGGGGGATATATTCAATCTAATGTTCAAGTGATTTGGTTTTTATGAGATTTTAAATGATTTTGATGATTTTAGGGAAGTTTATATGATTTATTGTAAAATTCTTTCAAATCCCACTTAAAACCATGAGATTTGGATTTCTGTATTTTTAACTAAACAAATCCTCTCAAATCCTCCGGAATCTCTAAAAATCATTAAAATTCAAATCCACAAACTGTTTTGAATAACAGTAGATTTTAAAATAATTTTTTAAATCATCAGTTCAATAATAGTGGATTTTAAAGTAGATTTTTAAATCATCATTTCAGTAACAATGGATTTTAATCAGTTAATTTTAATAGATTTTTTAAAATCCATAATTAAATAACATAAGATTTGTTAAATTTACCCAAATCACCTAAAATGTCAAGTTGAATATACTCCATTACTGTTTGTGGTATACTATATGGAGATGGTTAGTTAAGCATTGGTGGATACTCTAATTTTTTTTGTCCTATTAGGTGGATACTTGATTCAGATAAATTCAACTTTTAATGTTAATCTCCTTTTATCTTTCCGGACAGTGATTTTCTAACATAGAGACAAAATTAGAAAAGACAGATAGAATGGTCAATCTTTTTTTATCTTTTCTGAGCCTAGATAAAATGGTCAATCTCCTTCAAACTTTCCGACAATTAGCTCTCTCTTCGATACTTAAGATAAACTACAAATTCCCCTATTCCTCTGATCTACTTTATAGCCGTGAGACTCTCTTTCTGTATCTTTAATCATTCATCTCTCTCTCTCTCTCTTAGTTTATTCTCTTATCGTGGATCAGCCAATAGTTTTCTCCTTTTCTCAATCTTATAAGATTCAGTTTCACAGAGATCTTGATAATATAGCCTCACACTCTGGTTTCCAAGATGGGAAACGACGAGACCGTACGATTCTTGATCCACCTATTCAATGGAAGATGGTTCATGGTGTTTGCTTCGTTCCTCATCATGGCTTGCGCTGGAGCTACCTATCTCTTTGGGACTTACTCCAAAGATATTAAATCAACACTTGGTTACGACCAGACAACGTTAAACCTCTTAGGTTTCTTCAAAGATCTTGGAGCAAACGTCGGCGTCTTGTCCGGACTCATTGCTGAGGTCACACCGACTTGGTTCGTCCTTACCATTGGTTCCGCGATGAACTTTGTCGGTTACTTCATGATCTGGCTTACCGTCACAGGTAAAGTCGCGAAGCCAAAGGTTTGGCAAATGTGTCTTTACATTTGTATTGGAGCCAACTCGCAGAACTTTGCAAACACAGGAGCTTTAGTTACTTGTGTTAAGAATTTCCCTGAGAGCAGAGGAGTTATGCTTGGTTTGCTTAAAGGTTACGTTGGGCTAAGTGGCGCAATCATGACTCAGCTTTATTTTGCGATCTATGGAAACGATTCCAAGTCTTTGATTCTGTTGATAGCATGGTTGCCTGCTGCGGTTTCTCTCGTGTTTGTGTATTTGATAAGAGAGAAGAAGGTTGTGAGGCAGAGGAATGAGCTCAGTGTGTTTTACCAATTCCTTTATATTTCTATATTCTTGGCTTTGTTCCTTATGGCAATGAACATTGCTGAGAAGCAAGTTCATTTCTCCAAAGCCGCTTATGCGGCAAGCGCTACGATCTGCTGTGTTTTGCTCTTTGTGCCTCTTACGGTTTCGGTTAAACAAGAGATTGAAGTTTGGAACATGAAGAAGTTGCCTATCGAAGAACCGAGTGAGGTCAAAGTTGAAAAACCCAAGAAAGAAGTTGATCTTGATCAGGACAAAACCGCCAAGGTGGATCTAGAAGAGAAGGAGACAAAATCTTGTTTCTTGACGGTGTTTTCTCCACCGCCAAGAGGGGAAGATTACACAATACTACAAGCATTGTTAAGCACCGACATGATAATCCTATTTGTCGCTACATTCTGTGGTTTAGGATCGAGCTTAACAGCCGTAGACAACCTCGGGCAGATAGGGGAATCCCTTGGCTACCCGAACCACACGGTTAGCTCTTTCGTGTCTCTAGTCAGCATATGGAACTACTTCGGTCGTGTATTCTCAGGTTTTGTCTCGGAATACTTGCTTGCAAAGTATAAATTACCACGACCGCTCATGATGACATTAGTCCTCTTATTGAGTTGTGCTGGCCACCTTCTCATTGCGTTCCCCGTACCGGGCTCAGTATATATCGCGTCTATTCTAATGGGATTCTCTTTCGGTGCACAACTTCCTTTGCTCTTTGCCATCATCTCAGAACTTTTCGGGCTTAAGTACTACTCTACATTGTTCAATTGTGGACAGCTTGCTAGTCCCCTCGGTTCATACATCCTCAACGTTCGTGTCACGGGAATGCTTTACGATAGAGAGGCCTTGAAGCAACTAGCAGCCCAAGGGCTAACTCGGAAAGATGTAAAGGACTTGACTTGCCTAGGAAGTCAATGTTTTAAGTTGCCGTTTGTGATTTTGGCTGCAGTAACGTTTTTTGGAGCGCTTGTGGCTTTGGTTCTAGCAATGAGGACGAGAGAGTTTTACAAAGGTGATATATACAAGAAGTTTAGGGAGAGTCATGAATCCGAATCTGAAATTGTTGTCTCGGATTCAAGAAAATCTTGATTGGATTGGATCAAGAAAAGCTGTTGAAATTTGTTGGTAAATAATTATCAAACAAATTGCCTTTCTAACTTGACGACATATAGATGAATAAACTAATAGAAAAGACACGTTTCTTAGTCTCTTTTTTCAACTTTGGTTTATTTCTCTTTGGTTTTAGGACAAGTAGTTGAAGCGCTTTTATTGTCGGTCAATCTAAAATACTAAAAAAAAAAGTAACAGTAATCATGTGATGTGATAATTTCATAAGGCCATCCTTAACGGGATAACAATTACTATGTTCTTAGCTAATAATATTATAAAAAAACGAAACAGTGTGCTTAGAGCAAAAAAAATGATCTTCAGATAGAACTGATCTATGGACCGTTCTTATTTTTTTCCTGCGTTCTGATTGGTCAAAAAAATTTGGAGAGAACGAAAAATTTTCATTTCTCTCATTGCCTTCGAAATCGAATCTAGGCAAAGAACTCATCGCAATCCTCACACCTGTCTCGATTTGTATGTTCACCGTTGTTCTACTTGTCTGTATCCTAAACTCCGACCCTTCTTCTTCCTCCTCCGCCTCTTTCTCCTCCATAGCCACCGCTGCTTACTCGGAGAGCGATTCGGATTCCTCATGGGACAAATTCGTAGGTGCCTTTTTGAATTCACTCGTCTTCGTCGCTGCAATCACTGTTGCAACGTTCGTTCTCGTCCTTCTCTTTTACCTCAGATGTGTTAAATTCTTGAAATTTTACATGGGTTTCTCAGCTTTCATCGTTTTAGGGAACTTAGGTGGAGAAATCTTAGTTTTATTGATCGATCGTTTTAGATTCCCGATTGATTGCATCACGTTTCTGATACTTTTATTCAATTTCTCCATCGTTGGTGTCTTCGCTGTGTTCATGTCCAAGTTTTCGATTTTGGTCACTCAAGGCTACTTGGTTTGGATTGGTGTTTTGGTTGCTTACTTCTTCACGTTATTGCCTGAATGGACTACTTGGATTCTTCTCGTAGCTTTGGCACTTTATTCTTGTCCCCAGGTTCATGAAATGGCAATGGTATCGGCTATACAGGAGGCTCAAAAAGATAACGTTCGAAGCTTTAACAACTACATGTTGAAAGTTTTGGAGGTCAGTCTTTCGACTATCAAAAATTGTTTTGAATTGGTTTCCATTTTAGTTTCATCTGTCACATCTTTTACCCTCATACATTGTTCTCCTGTTTCTAATGGTTTTAAAGTTTTTCCATCTCGCCTTTTGCTTCTCCTCATTATGCTATTGCAGACAGAGTCTGGTAAATGATATTAGCTTGAGAACGTAATTGTTAAACGGAGGAACATGTTATTCATCCCTACATATATCATTGAAAATTCTTGGCGTAGAATCAGTTAGAAGCTGGTTGAGTTGCTTATTGCTAATTAGAAGGATATTAGTTCTCATATATACTTCAATGTCAAATCTGTTTATGGCAGGAGGACTGTAGAAAAGAAAAACGTGACTTTCTTCATAGCCTTAGCAAAATCTCAATGTTACCTAAGACCAAGATGATCGATTCAAGCAGAGGCACTCATGCTGGTTCACTAATGGCTTTGAGTCCTCAAGTATCTTCAAAACCTGGAATGGAACTGGTGTCTATGACTAACAAACCCATTCATGAGAAAAAGTCATATGTCTATGCCGAGGTTGTGAAGAAACTAAACTCTGCAAGAGAACGAGGCTTGCCATTTAAAGTATGGATTTCCTAAAACCTTCTTGTATATTTACATTGGTGCATTTTGAATGTTGTCCTGTTTGATAATTGCAGATGATAATTGTGCATTTTTGGTAACTGCTCTTAGAGGTCAAGCTAAATTTTAAAAAGAATCTGTACACCCTTCACCTTTTGATGATGTTTGTCTTTTTTCAGCATTACTTATAACTAGTTGACCTTGTACTCATTTGTTCAGCTCTGTTTCCTACCAACATCTTATTCATGTGTTTGTATAGCCTGCAACATCGTTCAATGGCGCATATGAAAGTCTAGGAATTAATCTTTCGACTGAGATTGCTGTTTTAATCCTGTTTTGTGCTATTTGTGTTTGCATCAATAGCATTTCTTTATGCGTAGAGTTTTCAGGTCTGTTACTGAACCTTTATGTCTGGTTTAATGGTGTTTTGCAGCCGAGAAAAGCAGAAGACAAGAAGTGATGCTGCTGCATCATTGATATCTCTTGGTCTAATCTCATTGAATTGGCAAAACTAGCTTTTTGGAATGTTCACTCTGCAACTCAATATGTATCTCAAGCTTACCCTTTTTTTTTTGTCCAAGGATCATTGAATTTGGTTTGTATCTTTGTTCACATTCAAGTTTTGGTCTATAGTTAATAATAAATTACATCTTTGTAAAATGTTTAACAATATTATATTATTATATATTTATTCTAAGAACACCAAAATTAGTTCCCCCATTTTTTTAACCTATGATCTTAACAACTGATCTTAGATTATTTTCACAATATATTTAATTTAAGAACACAAAAAAAAGTTCTCCCATTAAGGATGCCCTAATGTTACATCGGATAAGAGCTGTCATATAGCACTCGTGTCTGTCTCACTCTCTCACCAACTGTGGATAATGCACGCCGAATAATTGTTGATTTACCTATTTGTCCCTTTGAGCATGAGCTCTTGGTGTAAAACATTATGGACGTTGATCAAGGGATAAAGAGTCAAAAAGTTAGGACATATTCGTCACTCTTTAGAAAACTATCCAATTGTGACTTAGGTTGAGAGGTTCAAATGTATCTTTGTCAACCGTTTTCAGTTTTATGTTCACATTAGAAAAAAGAAACAAAAGAGTCACTTGCAAAATAAACTTTTGATTCTTTTTTCCTTTCTCAAGTGTAGCATGACCGCATATGGACGGATACAAAATCTAAATTCGGGGTGATTCAAATGCGTGTCTATACTTTCTTCTCTTTTCCTCTAGGGTGTTGTAAATATCTGTTGAAGTTCTATCACTATCCATGGGATGAACCTAATCCACCTATGTTCGCTTCACCAAGAAAATTTAGTCTACATCATTGCCATGCTTAGTGACATATTCGCAGAGCTACAATCAATCATGTGTGGGCCTCCACAACCTTTGAAATCTGAACGATTATTGCTACCACATAGGGCCGGGTGACTCATATGCTGTCAGGTTAAGCGGTTTAATTAAAGATCAAGTGAAAGTATATAAAACTAGAAGTCATCCCGTGCTACACACGGATTTAGCTTACATTGTTTTTGAATTTTAGTAATTTGGATATTATTAGTTTTTTTATTTGTTTACTCAGCAATTGTTATTTTAGTGGTTTTAAAAATATACTGATCATTTCAATTTTTTTTGGGTTCTTTTGTTTAGGGTTACTTGAATTTTCCTTTTATATATAGTATTAAAGTACAGTAAAACTTCTTTTTTTTTTTTTTTGTCAAACATTTGCTTTCATTCCATTAAAGAAGATAACAAATACAGAACAAGGAGGATTCTGAGAATCCATTGTTTAAAACAAACTTGAAATGGGCATTCCCCAATACCAAAATAACAAAGCAGCAAAGATAAACAAGGTAGATAAGGTTAATCGACAATTGATTCCTGAGAGCTTTGAGCCAAAAGCTATGAAGCATATTGGTACATGTGAGGTCAAAGATTGTCGATACTTCTTCCATGATGGATGAAGAGATTGCCACTGTCGTACTAACATGACGAAGTAGCGTTGAGTAAAGGGGCAAAGCTGTGATTCTCGCCGGCATGAGAAGAGCTACAGAGTGTAGAGCTTTGACAAGGGTTCGAGCAGGGATCGAGATGCTCTGATGCTTGAGGTGGTTCACTAGTTTCGCCGAGACATGAGACCTGGTCGACAAACCATAGCCATAGACAATGCTCGGACGAATTGGAATCGGGAACCAAATACCACACAAACTCAAACAATAAGGTTCATAAATCAAAGCCTTAAGGAAAACTTCTACCAGGGTTTTCAGAAGATGGAAGTTCCGCCATAGTAACAACAGTGAATTACTTCTCCGATGGAATCCATAGGCATCGTAATCTTGATCACACCGTCGACTAGGTTTTAACTTCGACAATTTAGATATGAGGTCGTACCTGGGCTTTAACGGATTTGGAATTGAGGCACACTTATTGGGCTTAATTAGTTGGGGCCTTAATGGGCCAAAAACTGATTGAGGGTCCACTAAGGGAAACCCTAATCGATCTTTGGCTATCAACAGAGAGAGACCAAGGCGGCTGGCCGGAGAGGGTTGAAAGTTTTGCCTTGAAAACGGGCTCATCGGAAGTACACGATGCATCAATAGTTTGGTATGAGTTTGGTCCGATGTTACGGCGGGGAGGCAAGAAGACTTACTCGTTTCAGATTGTTTAGCAGTTGCCCCCAGAAGAAGATCGCCTTGCGCCGTCGACGTCTCCCCTGAGCATGGCGCATCTACTGGTCCAAGAGAGATGCCTCCTGCCAGTAACGAAGCCTAGGGTGAGGGTTCTTCAGGGGTGAAGTGAAGTACAGATCGAGAAAATTTCAGATCTGAAAGGAGATCTGATTTATGTAACTCGCTGACTTGCAGATGCTTCTGTTCTTGTGGTGCGGATAAAAGTTGAGAGAGGGAGTTCACCGGAAACCACCTCTGTCCTTTGCTTGATAAACAGCCGTCGGGGTAAAAAGAGTTCAAAAGAGCTTGAAAAGCTTGGACAAAAGGGGAAAAAAATGGGGAAAAACTTAAACAGGGAGAAAAAAGGAGCAGGATCTTGAAGCATAAGGACAAATCGGTTAAGTTTTCCCGACGCCGGTGAGCCGAAGCTCCACCGGCGCCGAGAGTGTTTAAGGCAATAGCTTCCTCGATAACGTCGCCTGAGAGAAAAATAGGAGGCGCTAAGTACAGTAAAACTTCTATAAATTAATAATGGTGAGACCAAGATATTTTATTAATTTATAGTGATATTAAATTATCTATTAATTAATAATTATTATTTTATAGTGTAAATTAATAATTACTAATTTATAAATATAATTTTAATTGTTTAAATTTTAAAAAATTAAGAATTGAGACAATTTTAGTGAAATAAAATTAGACTTTCGGATGTTGTAAATTTCATGGTTTAAAAATTGAACTTGTATTATTTAGAAAACATTATTGATAATAAATTACAAATACTATAGACAAATTTACTTATACATGTGACATACATAAATTCAAATTTATGAATAATAATATCGATTGTCGAATTTTAATAGACTGTCAAATTATCAAATTGTAAATGATGCATATCTAGAAGTTGAAAACTTTAAAAAACTTAACTGTTTTTATGACATGTTATAGAATATTTTATATCATTATAGTTTGAAAATACAACATTACAATTGTTCTATAGAAATGAGCTTTAGGAGAAATATACATTATTATATCAGCATATATATATATATATATATATAAATTTACATGACTATAAATTTGTGATATTATTTGGGCCATATTTTACATGGAAATTTCAATAAAATTATTATCTTATAATCTTATCGAATTTTGTTAATTTTTATACTGGCCCGACTTGGGACCAACAAAATTTCTTAATTTATACAGTATTAATTTATATAGGTTTTACTGTATTTCAACATGTGGAGAAATTTTTAATTATATAGTAGTGTGTTTATGGTTTTTTCTCCCTTTAGTTTTTCAAGACATATTAAGCATTCTCCATCTTTTTATTTTCTTGCTTGCGTTTGCACAATTTATATTACCACTGACATCTACAAAAACATGTAATTTTGGAATATAACTTACATGAATACAATCTAAATATGAAATTTAGGTAAACAACAATGAACTTAATAAATATATTTTACCAGCTTATTTTTGGTGAGGTAAAAAATGCAATCACATCCCTAAATATAATTTATTCTTTATACATTCTAATACAAATTAATAGAAAATTTAAGAAATTCTAATAATGAAAATGAATCCAAGTAAATAAAGTTATAAATAATTACTCTAAGTTTTGGTTGAGTATAAAAATGCAATAGTTCTGTTCCATCGCCGAAATGAATTTTTAGATCTGTCTAGTTAGCTTTATCATAAATGAAATTGAATAAAACAAATATTTATTTTGTCGTAGCTACTTAGAAGACAAACCGCAGAATATTATAATATCAAATGTCATAATAATAAAGTTTCTTAGGAAGTAAACTATTATATGTGAAAGTGGAAAATATTATGAAAATAATTTTTTATATTACTATTCTTATAATTTTATTTACGATAATGAAAAGGGCTTTTTAAAAACAAATTGACATAGGTCATCCAAAACCGCCGGACCGGCCCATGGATATTAGGAAAGACATACATAAACACTCGAATAAATAAGGAAAATTTTCAAACATTCTCACGTTATATTTTTTCTGATGTAGTTTTAATGCGAACAATAAAAATGATAACCTGCAAAAAAATATTTAAAATTATTCAGGAATACCTATTGAAATTTGGAAAGATATATTAAAAAAATATAATTCTTCATAGGAACCTAATGACTGAAATTAGATAATAATGACTGAAAAGATTCTCTTAAAATGAGAGCAATTAGGGACTGAAATTTAATTTTTTGGAAAATAGATTGAATTCTAATATTATGGAAACCTAATTGGTAAGATCTAATGGGAAATAAATGAGTAACCAATTATCAAATTACTTAAATAAAATATCCCACCATTATATTATATAAGATTAAAAGCCAGAAACTAAACTTAGGAATGGAAATCCTGAAATAAATTTTTGAGTCAAAAATTTATGAATATTTAAGAGAATTTTGAGAACACGTAAACATCTATAATCTAACATAATTTAGATTCCTTTCTTGCTTATGAATCATTTATAAGATTGAAACTCATAAATAAATTTTATACATAATTTAGAATTCGTTCTTGCCCGTGAATCATACATAAGATTGAAACATATTTTTATAATTTCAAAATAACCTATAATCAAATTGTTCCTAGGATGAAACCATAAACTGATAGATGGTGGGTTTAGATTGGAAGGGGCCTAATTGAAGAAGAGAAGAAAGAAATGTTAAGATTTTTTTTTTTTTTTATGAGCTTTTAGAGGTCCAGAGAATTTAGTTAATTAGGTCAAAACAACAAAAGTGTACAGGTGTCGGATAGATAACCGGCCAAGTGTCATCTTTTTAGCAAAAGTTGAGAAAAACCTTCTCATATTATATAAGAAATAAATTTTTGAGTCAAAAATTTATGAATAGTTAAGAGAATTTTGAGAACACGTAAACATCTATAATCTAACATAATTTAGATTCCTTTCTTGCTTATGAATCATTTATAAGATTGAAACTCATAAATAAATTTTATACATAATTTAGAATTCGTTCTTGTCCGTGAATCATACATAAGATTGAAACATATTTTTATAATTTCAAAATAACCTATAATCAGATTGTTCCTATGATGAAACCATAAACTGATAGATGGTGAGTTTAGATTGGAAGGAGCCTAATTGAATAAGAGAAGAAATAAATGTTAAGAGTTTTTTTTTGTTTTATGAGCTTTTAAAGGTCTAGAGAATTTAGTTAATTAGGTCAAAACAACAAAAGTGTACAGATGTCGGATAGATAACAGACCAAGTGTCATCTTTTCAGCAAAAGTTAGAGAAAAAACTTCTCATATTATATAAGATGTACCCAACTAATTAATGAATTTGTAAGGCATTCTCTCTCAATTGGGTTTCAGCGTAAGGCAACTGATCATGAGGACTTTTGAAACATCTCGGCCTGAAAATAAACCCATGCCAATTTTTATTTTTAGAAATTAGAAATTATCAGAGGATGTAAAACATCTTTTTAAGACTAGACGCAAGAAAAAGAAAAAAGTAAAACTGAGGGTTGAGAGGTTGTACATGTTAGCATACAAATTTAGGTGAAAAAAACTTTCGGTTGATTTCAGTTCTAAAAGTGAGGAGGAAACTTTTTGTTATTAGGGGAGGAAACTTTTTCACCCAAAGCTAGTGGAGTAAAAAAAAATTTGCACTTGTAAACAAATCCGAATCACTAGTAAACACTGGTCAAATCATACATAGCTGAATTCGTTACCAGTTCGACGCTTACTCTAATAAAAATGCGACAAATACTTTTAAAATGCATTAAGGCTACAAAGGAGACGTAAGGATGGTCATTCATTCCTACAAGCAAACATGGTAAACAGAAAACATTTCTAATCGACCAACACAATCGGTCACAAAATCCCGTAACTAAAACATTTCAATATTCATAGTGCGTCTAGAAAAATATTTTAAACCGGATGCAAAATAATTTTTAAAGTTTTAATATTAAATTAAAATAATACAAAAGTTCGGTGTAAGCAATAATTAATTAATTATCATCCTAGCATGTATAATGTAATGATCTTTGTGGTGTATGATGTGTGTGTTGTTTATGTTTCACAAGCGTATGTTAAAAGTTCCTATGGTAATTAAATTTTGGCGTTTTCAATCCTCGATCCAGATCCCTTATGTTGGAAGCACCAATGAGTCATATTAATGAGAAAGTATATGTCATGACTCATGCGTGTTGAGGCCGAGGTATCACCATATTGCGTGCCAAAGTTTCCAATTTGTAACGCTAGAACACTGTCGGTAATGGGCATCCAGCGATGTGACCACAATTGGAGTAGTTTGGCTAAATTTTCTATACTTGGTCTGTAGGATAGAGCCTGCGATGAGCAAATTAAATAGGTACACTTTGTTGTATGAGAGCATTAGTGGTCGGTCGGATGGTGTGTGAGCACTTGCCATGACCCAGTGCCGAGGATAGGGAGGTGCAAGGTGTGCATTTGCACTGGAACCACTTTCAATTAACATAAAAAATAGTGTATTTTAAGGCCAAAAAACATTTCAAAAAAAATATATATGTAATTAAGGCTTATTTTTCAAAAATTGAGCAGGGATCCTAACAATTTTGGGAATTTTTACACTGACCCTGCCATGACCACGCTTAGGTAAAATAACCGGATCGAAAAACTAAACTGAAACCAACCAAAAAAAAACTGAACTAGATGCAGAACCGATAAAATATCCGGACGGATTCTCCACTCTTTTATTTGAAGAACCAAACCTTAAATTCAAACCGAAAACCAAATGGATATTTAAAATAAAATTTTATATCCAAAATATAAATTATATTTAGACATAATATAAAATGTAAGTACCAAAAATTATAATTATAAATTCGACAATAGCAAATATTTTTTACACCAAAATAATCAATATATGAGGAAGTTTTGGTTCTCATTGTCACAATTTAACTAAATTTCATTCAAACAATATTAACTATTATTTAAAGTTAGCTAAACAAAGTTAACTACTTTTAAATTTTAACTATTTTTAAATTTAATTCAAACAAATCTAACTATTTTTAATTGTTTCCAATATTTTGGATACTCAAAACCAAACCGAAACTATCTAAAATCGAATCAAACCCAAAATACCCAGAATTAAACGAACCTACTCGGACCCAAACCGAATGACAATATTTTACTGGTAAAGTAGAAAAAGAAAAGAGAGACAGAGAAACAGAGAGGTAGTAGGGAAGGTGCTGCCTCTTTTAAACACTCCCCCTACTTCGCGCTTCCCAACGCTGCAAGTGTTTTTTTAAGGGTTTCATCTGAACGAAGGAGGTCGAGTAATCCCCCCACCCCAAAACTCACAGAGACAGAGAGAAACAGAGAGTGTTAACGATGGATTTGGATGGACCACTTGATTTCGAGGACGAAGATCCTCTGGTTAACCCACCAGCGATAACTGAGAAAAGGTCAATCCTTTTTTTTCATCTTTAGCAACAATTCGAATTCCCTAATTCCTCTTTCTTCAACCCATCCTCTGATTTCGCTTGAACTGTTGTCATTGTAGTGAAATTTTGAGTCTTTGTACGATTAGGGTTTTCTCGAAATTTTTGTATCCAATTTTATCTGCTACTGTAGAAAGAAAAAAAAAAAAACTTGGTCTTTGTTCAAGGGTTAATGTAAAGTTTGTTCCTTTCGAAATTGACACAAAGCAGGAAGAAGGCTATTGGTTTGGATGATCTTCTATCTGATTTTTACAAAGAGAAGAGTAAGCTTATAGACAAGCAAAACAAGAAGAAACGCAAAGTCTCTAAGGTTTACGATTCTGATGATGATGAGGAACACGGCAAAGTAGCAATGCTTTCTCAATGTGTTGATGAGGTTCATAATCAGGTATACAGTCAAATATCATCCTCTTTTATCTTACATTTTTGGATGTGCAATTGTGTGGTGGTGATTATTGTTGGGTTATTACATGTTTTTTTTTAGATGAATGAGATTGCTGGTGAAGAAGATTATCAAGAATGGGGATTATATATGTTTGGATATCAGGTTAGGCTGATTTTGTTTCTCCATGTTGTTTTCAGAGTTAAGTGATGGTTTGTTTAAGATTTGTACTTGTTGATGTTGCTATACAGAAAACTCCAATACCTTCACCGCATGTTGATCTTGATAGTTGCTTCTTGTTGAAAGAGTTTATGAATAATCAGTTGAATCTGATGGTGGATCTTAACGTAGATGAAGGTTAGTTTTCTGTGAACTTATCGTCTTTTAGTTCTCTAAAAGATGCATGTCTTGCCGGCTTAAGATAAATAGGTTTCACTGTACAATCTAGGAACGACTTTTCTCGAAGGATTGCTGGTTAGTGGCTTGCTCACAAGGCTGATCTTGACGTGTGCACGAGTGGAAAAACTCATATGCAAATGGACGTTTAATACATGTATGTGTTTAGTAGCTCTTTCTTTTTTAAGTTTTATTTTATATTATGGACTTTTGCTTACCTTATGGTTTTGATGTCATGGACTTATTAGTGTTGTATTCGTCGAAAGAAGATCTGAGATCATCTGCTTGTGACTTTTGGTGTTCCATATTGTTATCACAGAACGAGGTACGTTTGTGTATTTTCTTTCTTTCCTGCGCTTGCTTCCATAGCTTTTTACATTATGTTTTGACTGAAGGTAGCTCCTTGGGTTTTAAACGATGTGGTTTAATCAGGTTAATGGAGCAGCTCCTGTTGAAATTAACTGGCTTCCTAACTATCAGGAACTTACAGAAGCTCTTGATACATATGGGTTCAGAATTAATTCTTCACAAGATGTTGAACTAACAGAAACAGGTGTGTTTACTGTTGATCCCTGTTCTTTTATTGGTGGTTATATTTTCTTTAGGTTTTATAATACTAATACTGTAGTCTATTTACTTTTGGCTTCAAGATTCTGAGTCTCAAGGTCCTCCTCAGAATATTAGAGCTTGGCTCAAACTTGTCACAGCCTGTTGTCAAATTAGGTTTGTCGATCTTTCATTTTCATTGCCGATTCAGTAATTCTTTTGTTGCATTTTGAGTATTTAACTGTGGCAGGACTTAGCTATTTTATACATTTTGATTACTCCTGCTTTCTCTGGTGCTTCATTGGTTTCAGGTGTAAAAATCCCATTTTTTCCACTTCACAAGTTGAACAGATGGCCGAAATCCTTGTACTACTGCTCTTAGATCGCGGTCTTGTAGGTCTTTCACTTCTCTTACAAGACTGCTTAATATCTGTTGTTGGATCCTTCAAAGATGAAGAATGGGTTTCAAGCTGCAGGAAAATAGCAATCTCTCTTGCTTCCAGGTTCGACCTCTCTCCTATTTTCTTGTAGCATCCTTGGCTTTACACAGTTTGCTTATCTGGTTTGGTGCATATGCAGAGTTCCTCAAGACATGAATTGTTTGAGGATAGTGGAATCCGTATCAGGTGTTGATGCTCGAAACAAGTATCTGAGAAGTTCCATTGCAAATCAAATACTTGTTGTCTTACTTGACCATAAGGTAACAACCATGAACCAACAAGTTATGACTGTAGCAAACGAAAGGTTCTTTTATACATTATCTGGTCTTGGATCTGTTAACAGGACAGCGACGAAAATTTGTTGAGCTCGCTGATGTCTATCAATGTGAAGGAGAAAGGTTGCAACCTTTTCAAAACTTACATTTTCGTGGTTTTGGCGGAGAACTGGCTCTTCTCCAGTAAATTGGTAGATGAAAAGCCAGTACTGAGGGACATGTGGGCTGTGTTTCTCAGAAACTGTTCTTGTCAGATCAACAGCACCGATCTTAGGCCCTATGCATCAAAAGTAAGTAGAAAGCCAGATCAAATCAAGACCTTTTCTTCTCTTTTCTCACTTGGTTCATGTTTTTTGATTACCTGGTTCATCTGACAACGATTTTGGTTTCGTTTGTTAATAACAGGTTCGTACCAAAGCTGCCTATCTTCTTCAAGGATGCAGCAGCAACTGAAGGGGTAGTACATCTGACACTTTAGCAGTAGTTTTCTGAGTAAACTTCGCTAATCGTAGCTTTTGGTATAATTGTAGTCTTTACCACTAAAAACTAAAATGTAGAACCCTCTTTTGCATATCTTTGTGTCGTTGATGGATACTAAGCAAATCTATAATGCTTTGAGTGAGTGGGCTAAAATTCTTATATCGTTTTGTGTTTTGTAGTAATGATAGCTCTCGTTCTTGAAAGAGCTAGTCCTCAATGAAATTAATGCCTGATGAAAAAGTTTTACTGTGTTTTTTGTTCTGATGTATTGTAAGTTTACTAATGGAATAGTTAAGTTCTTGCCTCTTTAACTTTTATGGTAAAACTAATAGATGAAATTATTGTAGTCAGGTGTCCTTTTTCCACATCTCTTATGAAATCTCTAAAAATGCAACAAAATATTGTATAAAAATAAAATTGAAATTAATTGAGATCTGTGAATAGAAACAAAAGGGTAGATGTTAGGTTATCGGTTCTCTCCTTTTGCTGACCAACTTTTCTCTACCTATGTTCACATCATCACACACACACATACATTATATAATTCAAAGTTCAAACCTGAGCCCTGAGGATACTTGTGAGTTATATGATACGATACGAGTGTATAATAATTACACGTACGTGTGGATTCACATGCGGCAAATGAAAATGCGTGAGTGTGGACAGGTGTGATCGACTCAGCTTTTAAAGAATA
The DNA here is from genome assembly GCF_030686135.1 of Camelina sativa. NCBI lineage: Eukaryota > Viridiplantae > Streptophyta > Magnoliopsida > Brassicales > Brassicaceae > Camelina > Camelina sativa. Next base: position 15,036,742 of record NC_141884.1, on the reverse strand, counting down.
TATGTTTCGGAATGTGGCAATAATAAATTCATCGACGTGAAAGCTATTTTAATTTACTTATTCTTTAAAGATTTTTCTTAGGGTCCCATTGCGTTTGGCACTTATCATGTAAGGCCATCCGCAATAGCAGAATATTTGGTGTGTTTTTAGTCCAATTAAATTTTAACTATAATGAATAGTGGCATAAGAATATAAGAACATGTTATCTAGTTTTTGATGTAGAACTGATATAGGCTCAATTCTAAGCTGACGTGGCAAGCTGTGATTGGATACAATTTTTTGCAAATAATTTTTCACAAATTAAAAAAGGATTTGATTTAAACTATGTATTAATTAAATAAAATGTTTATTTGTTTTAATTAAGTAATATGTTTGTTTTTTTTTTTAATCTTTAATGTTTTTTTTGTTTCATAAAAATTTGGTATTGTATTTTGAATTTTAGTACACGTTTTATAACTTTGCAATTTAAATGTTATTTTTACAGTTTTTATAAATGTAATATGTTTAAGAATATTATATTATTAAATCTTATGATCTTAAACATATTCTCCCAATAATTAACTTTTTAACAAAAGATCTTAACTACTGATCTTAGATTATTTTCATAATATTTTTACTCTAAGAATATCCTAAAGTGTTCTCCATTGCGGATGCTCCAGGGAAGAGGTGAGGTTGCCATAAATTATGTAGGACAAAATAATTTTAAGAAATTATTTTGCAATAGAATCCAAAATATAGAAGAAAAAGAAAACACGAATGGGCCAATTTAATCTTGTCGTGTACTATACAAGATGAATGTTATGCTTAGCTTGTTTACAAACAAATCATATCATGTTTGAATTTTAAAACTTATGAAAAATAATGTTTATTCGATGAGATATTGCTTTCATGATATTTTTAAGATATCGGAAACTATGAGTCAGTTAGTTACTAAAACTAACCCCCCATGAAGTAATTTTATGTTCTTACATGAACAGTGTCATGATGATACTTTCTCTCATTGCAACGTAAAATTCTCTTTTCCTCTCAAATCGAGGCCGAAGAAGTCCAGTGGAATAAAGGAGGATATTGTCCAACATAATCATAATTACCGTTAACGCGTTATTTTTTTTGTTCGTTTGTTTAATTTTGTATTTGTTATATAAAAAATACCAAAAAGGGACGAAAAAAGTCAATAAAGAGTCTCTTTGATGGAAGAAAGGTTTCAGACATTTTCTTCGAGTCTTGTCCCAACCCCTTGTGAGTTGTGACTAATCTAAAAGCAAATCAAATAACCAAAAATTTACCCACTTATCCCATATTTTGTTTATAATTATGACAACAACAATACACTCATCATAAGTCATATATATAACTCACTCTCTCCCTCTCTATAGAGTTTGATCCATTGAGGAAGATGGATAGACAACAGCAAAATTATCTACTTGGTTGGGCTCACCAAAACCAGTGTGGTATAAAGGTAACTAAACACCAATCTACATACTTTTTTTTAAGAGATTCTACTTCTTTCCTATTATTATAGATTGCTCAATATAATTGCTCAAAACTCAAAATGTTAATTTTGGTTTTAGACGATGGAAGAGTTAAGGCACTCGCTTCTGCACACAACAATGGAGTTAGAGCAAACTAGAATGGTGGCCAATGAAGAACTCAACACCAAAGACGACCAGATAATGCAGCTCAAAGATCTTCTCAACAAAGCTATCAAAGAGAGAGATGAAGCACAAGAGAGATACAAGAGGCTTCTTCTTGATCAAAACTTCATCCATCAACGCCAAACCGACGAAGAGCAAGATCCAAACATCAATGGTTTCCACTCATCCGACGGCGAAGAAAGCATTGTCTCATCTTTCGAACCGCCGATGGAAATCGAGTTAGATTTCCCGGAGATGACATTACCGGAGAAAGGTAAGCTTCTAAAGGCGGTGGTGAAGGCAGGGCCTCTGCTTCAGACTCTGCTTCTAGCTGGACAGCTTCCACAATGGCGTCATCCACCGCCACAACTTGAGTCCTTTGATATCCCACCGGTGATTATTGCTGAAGCATCGCCATTGTCACAAGATAGTTGTGGGAATAATCTAAACAGGAAGAGGGTTCACTGTGACGAGTCTGACTCCAAAAGAGGGACCAAGTACCAAAGGCTTTTGCCTTGATCATTCATGTACTCACATTTCATTCAAGGGTCAAGTATGTATAAAAAGAGTTTGTATTCTTTGCAAGGGTCATTGTATGCCAAGATTTGGAGTTTGAGTGAACCATTTTCTCCCAGGATCATATCTTACAGGTTAACCGCTAGTTAGCTTGTGACCGGCTAGCCAAAATCAGGCTAGACTAAAAGTGAACTGGACCGGCCCATCACATGACCCTACTCTCTTGTGTATTTGTATGTAAGAGAAGAAAGTGTGAGAAAGAGACTTTAAGATATGAGATGATGTATGCCAAGCAGTGGAGTTTTGAATGAACCCTTTTCTCCCATGTTAGATTGTTATAGTAGGTCCGGTCCGGCTTTGATCAATCCTGCCCGTGGGATTTCATATCACGTTTCTTTTCAAAAATGATTTATCAGTGCAAGCTAGCTAACGTAATACAACTATGCCACCACATACGTGTAGTTTATTAAGGAAAGAGTATCATCATATCACCTATGATTACTCAAATCCCATATATTACTCTAATATACATTAATTATATTATCATATGTAATCCCTTTAATTATGTCATTTGATTATGGTTTGTGCTTATATATAAGTTGTATCATTCCATTTGATAATACACAACAATAATAATACAATCCTATTTTCTCTATTCACATGGTATCAGAGCCACAATGATCTAACGATCGGCTCCGTTCCTGTTTGTAAGCTATATGCTTCTTTTGTTTATCTTTTTTTAAGCCAAGTGCTTCTACATTCAAGTTCATTATGAACCTCTGAATCTAAGCCATAGAGCTTCTCTTATTCAAGTCTACCGTGTTAGACCTCTGAATCTAAGTCAAGTGTTTTTCTTTATAATTTTTATTTCTCAAGTCAAAAGTGCTTCTATCATATAAGCTTATCATAAGCCTCTGAATCAAGATAAATTTCTTTTGAAATAAACAAAAAAAAAAGGCAGACTCTAACCATCGTTGATGTCCGCCACCTCAACATCACACAACTTGTCACCCGATCTGTTTTTTAGCAAATCTTGCTCAACAACAACAAATCATCTTCTCAATTCATAAGCGGATCTCCTTCTCAACACTTGGACTTGTCAATCTCAAGCTGTTATTTTTGCTTCGCTTCATCACCCCTTGAGATTGAGGGGACGTATTAAGGAAAGAGTATCATCATATCACCTATGATTACTCAAATCCCATATATTACTCTAATATACATTAATTATATTATCATATGCAATCCCTTTAATTATGTCATTTGATTATGGTTTGTGCTTATATATAAGTTGTATCATTCCATTTGATAATACACAACAATAATAATACAATCCTATTTTCTCTATTCACATAGTTTAAGTCAAACATGGGCTTGGTAATTATGTGTACTGACTTTATCCTTTGAATAGTTTCTAGGTTAACCGCGTGTTAGATTGTGACCCCCTAGCCAAATTCAAGTTTTAAATGGGCTAGACTAAAGTGAGCTGGCCGCTGCCCATCATAATGACCCTACTCTCTCGCGTATGTGTGGGTAAGAGGAGAGAAAGTGTGAGAAATAGACTTTAAGATATAAAATGATGCGAGGTTGATGAGCGTACAGTGATTGGGATTTGGTTACCCACAGATCTGAATTAGTCTCCTCTAAGAAGACAACATTTTCAGCGACAGTAACAGTGAGTTCTTGCCAAAATAAACGAGTAGGAGTCGGTGGATCGTAAAGGAAAAGTATGAGGACCCCGTTTTCTTGGCTTTACTTTGTGCACTATCATTTGACTAATTCACCCACTAATATCATATTTTCCAAATACAAGTTGATTACTTTTGCTTACTCTTAACATTAATGGCAAATACATAAGCTATAAAGGAGAAATAGTAAAGCCATACCGTCTAGGAAGAGAAACTTTTTGTGCTCTTACAATGAAATAAACGGAGAAGTTAGTTCGATACATAATTTTGTTTGTATGAACCAAAACGACAAGAAAGTTCCCATCATTATATTTTACAACAAACAAATCAAAAATTTCATATAATGAAATGATGAAGAAGTTGAGGAGTTGGGTAAGGTTGAGTCATCCTCATATTGAGTAATTAATTTCTAGTGGGCCTAAATTAGGAATGAAACAACAACTTGTCTAATCGACTAATCTAATACATTACACTTTTTACTTTTCTTGAGATTTTTATAGCACAAATTTTTACTTTGCTGAAAAAAATGAACATTTTCACGAGAGATGTATACATGTCAAAATTCTATTTGGGTTCACAACATGGTAACAGTAATTTTTAGATTGTTTGTTTTAAATTATATTTCAGATTAAATTATAGTATAAAATTCACTGACTTATACTCTATTATAAAATATAAGGAAATTTTTATTAAATTATACAAAGTATTTTTAATTTACACAAAAATACACAAATTGTTTTTTTATACATTTGAATAATCAAAGTCTGCCCTGAGCTTTCATTTTAGGACACCTCAAAACATTATTTTAGGGCCTGACTGGTTCAAACGCTGCGGTTGCGGTTGCGGTTGCGGGAGATTGCGGAAGCGGGCGATTGCGATTTCAAGCGTTATTAAGCGTTTTGAACGACTGGTTTAGCAGTTTAAAATTGGTGCGTTTGCGGGAGGTTTACGACTGGTTGACCAACGAGTGCAATAGCGGTTGGAACATAATAAATGTGATATATAATTATATAAATATTTTAAAATATCAAAAACTTTATTAAACTTGGTTTATAATTAAAATTCATTAAAAATACTAAAATAATTATTAAAAAAATAAATAAATTTCATAATGAAATACTTATTACTTTATGCATTTGGCTTTTTACCAAAACTTTAATCAAGTAATTTGATAAATGACTAAACATATGTTTTAGATCGTAGATCTTTTTTCTTAAATCTCACACACTCAATAAGTTATGCGGGGCAGTATTTGCATCGGTAGTAATGATCAAACGAGAGTTGAGAATAGTCACTCGTGATTTGTTTTTATTTTTCACAAATAATCTTATTTTCTTAAAATTCTGATGAAACGTTATATTTATTTAGATTATTTTGAACTTATGTGTGATGTGCCATTAAATTTACATCAATTTTTCCGAGTTATTGTTAATTGAAATATTATTTTCTTCCAATTGTTTATTTTTTTAATATTTTCAATCGTATCTGTACTTCATTTTCTCTCATCCTTAATAAATAAAATAGTTAGGTAAAAAATATATAAAAAATATATTTCATTATCATTGATCTGTTTCAAGTTTTTTCTCAAAAAAAAAAAAATTTTTGAAACGCAAACGCCCGCAACCGCAAACGCTTGCGGGAACCAGCTTTTGGAATTCAACGGTTGAAAGCGATTGGGAGCGACTGGGAGAGATTGGTGTGATTGGCCCCAAACGCTAGCAACCTCTCGCAAACGCAAACGCAGCGTTTGCGGGAGCTAGCGGAAGAACCAATCAAGCTCTTAATAAAGATATTTACAATGTTAATCACCGTTTCTTATTTCGTTTAGTTTCTAACTTGAGTAGAGAAAATAACCTATATGCGCAGCTCAAATATTAATTATATTTTATTAGAAAAAAATTCCTACATTTAAATAAACCTCAAATATATAATTTTAATTTTACAATTAACCTCACGAAAAAGAAAAAGACAAGGATTTTTTTATTTGGTTAGCGTAAGTTTCGTGTACGTTGTAAACTGAGTATATGGTTCAGAATTTTGATACTAATGTGTGTAAAAAAAATAGATCAGATACTTTCGTGTTTTTTCCCAAATATTTATTGTTGTATCCACGATCTGTCATCTCGGACAATAGGCAAAGGGCCTAGGCCGGGCATGTCTAATGGGCCAAGAGCGTATTACTGATCGGCCCATCAAGCCCGGAGAAAGGAAGAGAGCGCGGAGATGCATCGTGTTGGTCAGCTCACAGCTCGGGCCTGGTCAAAGATTCCCGCATTCAAGAGGATTAATTAGGTTGCGCAAATCGTGTCCTATTAATTATGTATTAATTAGGTAATAAATTGGTCGGTATAAATATGTAAGGGGGGGGTCTTTTGTAAGGCATGGAAGAAATTTTCTAAAACAAGCAATACAGTACAAATTTTCAAAACTCTCTCTCAATTCAGTTCGGAACTATTAAACGGTGATAAGCTCCTCCGCATTCGAATCACTTTGGAAGAAACTTGATTTCAGTTCTCACATTTATGTATTTTGATTTTTAAGGGACATTTCGAGCATATTGAGAAGGCCCACTAACGAAATTGGGTTCCAAGCTAAACGAGTTGGGTTCCTAGATTTTATTTGGTTCGTCTTTATATCATTTGTCTTTATGCTCTCTTATGTGCTTCAAAAACATTGCAAGAGACAAAAGGAGAGTGAGAGTGAGAGTGTGTGTGGAAGAAACAAACTTAAAAGGCCAGAGAAGCACCTTAATCAATTTGTCCCTCCCCATGCGGTTTTTATTAACTTTGGATTTTACTATGGGCTTCCAACTCAAAACCAATTGGCAATGAGTGGATTGACCCTAACCCTTTATATATTACTTAATCCCTTAACATCTTTCCGATGTGGGATATTTTACACTAACACCCCCCCCTCACGCTTAGGCATGACCATCTGAAGTGTGGACATATGTGGGAACAACATCCACGGGGCGGCCCAATAATATCATATTAAATTCGGGTTTTACTATGGGCTTCCAACTCAAAACCAATTGACAATGAGTGGATTGGCCCTAACCCTTTATATATTACTTAATCCCTTAACATCTTTTCGATGTGCGATATTTTACACTAACAATTTTCAATAGGGCTATGAAGAAGAAAAAAAAAAACCTTGAAGCAAGACAAAGAAACCTATTTATTTTCTAATTATACGACGAAAGGTAATTATATAATTAGGAATGGTTCTAGTTTTGATGGATTGATAATCCAAAAGAGAAGGTAATCCAAAATCGTTGTTGGATCTTGGATGAATAGAAAAAAATAGAAAAGGTTGTTGGCTTGGCCCAAGTTAATTAGATCTATGTTTATGACACATCTAGAGTTGGCTTTAAAATGTATACCACTATAAATGTGACTGTTTATACTACATATTTATAGCTCTACATATACTTTCGGCATTTACATGTTTGTATGATATAATCACTAAAAAAGATCAGTTTCCGATTGAAAGTTTAATCTTTATAGCGGAAATGAATTTTGACTTGTTGATTCTATACAGCACAAAATTGATTTGCCATAGATTATCACAATTATATTTTTTATCATTTCATTCATATGATATCACCACATATCCGTTTTTGAAAGTCAATTATTACATGCATAATTGGTTTTGATATGCTAATAAAGAAATAAAGCATGCACGTAAATCTAACAAGAGACATCTTCATGCACGAGTTTTTATTCCATTTCAGCTTTCCACAAAGAAAGAGAAAGCAAATCAATCGCTTTAACCTTTTCTTAAATTGCAAGTTAATGCTCGCATTTAATCATAATATTAAATTTGTTCCTCAAAGAAGATGCAACAATAAAAATTTCTCTGGAACAATCTATCCATATATTCGGAAAGGAGATTATTACATGAAAGTCGTCATAATTAGCATATTGATTGTTACGTGAACGTTGCCATAATTGGCAAATTGGTTGAAGATACAATTCATTATTTTGAGACATTGATTAAATTTTAAAATTATAGTTATGGTTGGTAAATTGTTTTTTTTGTCAACCATTAGCCACAACTGGCCTGTGCATTAGCCAAATTCCTAAATTTGTAGGAACCCGAACTCGTTTAAACTCGTAAAAATTAATACCAAAAATATACCACCAAATCTATTTGTGTCTAATTCTAAATTTCTAACTATACTGACCAGTTTATTTTATTTATTCTAATTATAACTGTCTAAATTTCATTAAAAACATGTTTTTAGGTTTTAATTTTGTTTCACAAAAAGTGACATCTTGTGTTTTCTTGTGTTTTCAATGCAACTTCTAAAATCAAATCTTTTTTTTTATCCCTACCATTTGTAAACTCGTAAGTTTATATTTATAGATATATAGTATAAAGTTATAAACACAGTCACATTTATAGTTGCACCAATAATTTTTTTTTTTTATGTCATCTATCGGACTCAACTTACTTATATATGACTAATTCACTTATTTACGGATTTCTCATAATGTATAATATTTTAAAGTTTGTTAGTGCTTATTTTGTAGATTTTTGTCTTCTTGATTGGATCACCAATTTTAAAGTTTTCTAATGTATGATATTTTAGTTTAATTGTTTGGGTTAAAAAACGTTGAGTTTTGAAAGAAAAAAATATACTCTAATACAAAATTTAATATTTTAAAATCATACAATTTTAGAGTGAAAGTTCTAGAATTTCAATATTTGGTGTATAAGCAAAACAATATTCTGATATAGGCCTGGGCACTAATACCCGTTACCCGTACTCGACCCGTTACTCGGCTCGTACCCGTCCCAAAAAAAAGTACCCGCAGCTTTAGGGTCGAGTAAAGGGTATTATATTTATATTAACTGTGAGTAAGGGACGAGTATAGGGTATTAGTTTAGTTTTCAATACCCGTCCTGTTACTCGGCCATTTACCCGTTTTGCTACCCGACCCGTAAATACCCGTTAATATTTTGTATTATTATTATTATTTATTATTAATTTATAGAGTTAGAGTTAAAACCTAAGTTCAACTTAGCCTAACTGAATTAATATATTATTTTTATTTTCAAAATTCGTAATTTTATAATTTTGGAACTATATATTGCATAAATTTATAACATTTTTTTATCGTGTACTCGTTTTCCGGGTAATAATAAAGGGTCGGGACGAGTAAAGGGTCAACTATTTTTTACCGGGTACCCGTTTCTCCGGGTACCCGTTATTTAAGGGTCGAGTATGAGTAAATTTTTTCTGTTACCCGTTAGGGTCGGGACGAGTAAAGGGTCGGAGAAAATTCAAGGGTACCCGTCCCGTGCCCAGCACTATTCTGATATAGCTTCACTAAACTATTATTTCCTCTTAACCGGTGTTTAAATTTTCTCACACAAATCAACATACAATTTTCAATTTTAATTTACTTCTTTTACTTAAAAATACCATTAAAATAAAATAAATTCAACTAATAAAAAACATAATGTAAAATAAGATTGGTAAAGAAAAATACATATAAATGTTTACATAAAAAGTAGAAACCATCACTTCAAAATGAAACAATTTATTTTGGCTAAAACATCACTTAAAGTAAAACAAAGGGAGTATAATATAATTCAAAACTCTCTTTTCTTTATATAAATTTAATTATTTATCCAGTAAACATAAAAATAAAAAATATTTGTGAATTTTTTTTGATTAGATAGGATTTTCCTCAAAAAGGAAGAAAAAGAGAGAGTAAAATGAAGATAGACAAAAGAAAGAAAAATAAAAGACACGAGCGAATAATAATCACACAGTGTTTTTCAGTGTCTTTTTCTCTCTAGTTACAAAACAAAAATAGCTCTGTCTGAAAAAATAAGCTTTAACTCTCTTTCTCTCTCTCTTACACTGTTACTGTCGTCTCTCTGTCTCTCCCATTAATCTCCACTGCTCTAAAAAAAACCATTAATTACTAAACCCATCTCTCTCTCTCTTCTTCATCTTTGAGGAGCTTCTCTTAAACTCTATCACCGTTTCGTTTCTTCATTCTGTGTTTTTTTTTCTTGTCTCCTCCAGATTAATAGATCTGATTCGTTTCAAGAAATGAGACAGAGAGACTAATGTCGGAATTATCCAATTAGGGTCTTTTCTTTAGAAAACATGGAAGCAAGGATGAAGAAGTACAGTAGAGAAGTGAGTCCAGAGAGAGCAAAAGTATGGACTGAGAAATCACCAAAGTATCATCAAAAGGTTAAGAAAGTCCCAATTGTTTATTACCTATCCAAGAATCGTCAACTTGAGCATCCTCATTTCATGGAGGTTCTGATGTCTTCTCCTAATGGTTTATACTTAAGAGGTAAATGCTAATAAAGCTTTTTTTTTGGGGGAGATTTTGAAGAATTATGAAGAAGAATCAATTGTGTTTCTTTTTGGGTCTTGCAGATGTTATAGAGAGGCTTAATGTTCTTAGAGGTAGAGGAATGGCTTCAATGTACTCTTGGTCTAGTAAAAGGTATGTAACTTTCTTGATTTGACTTCATGAAGCAACAAGAGTTTCAGATTTAATGTTACTTTTTTTGGACTTAACTCTGCAGAAGCTATAGGAATGGTTTTGTTTGGCATGATTTATCAGAAGATGATTTGATTTTACCAGCTCATGGGAATGAGTATGTTCTTAAAGGTTCTGAGCTGTTTGATGAATCCAATTCAGGTGAAATGAATCTTCTCTTCTTTTGTAATCATTTGTTTTTTTTTTTTTTGGTTTCAATGAAGAAGCTTTACAGAAACCTATGTTGTGCAGATCAGTTTAGTCCAATTGTGAATACAGCGAGTCAAAACATGAAGCAGATAGTTGTGGAGCCACCATCATCTAGAAGTAATGATGATTCGTCTTCGTCTTCGAGTATGAACAATGGGAAAGGAACTAATAAGCATTCTCAAGAAGATGATGAGCTTTCTCCACCAGCTCTTCGCTCTGTCTCTTCTGGTGTATCCCCTGATTCAAGAGACGCAAAGAACTCATCTTCTTGGTGTTTGGCCGAGTACAAAGTGTACAAGAGCGAAGGACTCGCAGATGCGTCTACACAAACCGATGAAACTGTGAGTGGTTGTGGTAAAAAACCAATAGAGACTTTTAGTAGAGGTGTTTCAACTGATGATGATGGATCATCAGAACCTGAAACCAGCGAAAACAATCTCGCGAGCGAGGCTTCTTGTGCGGCGGGGAAGGAGATGGAGAGTGCAGAAATATCAAGAAACTCTGTCTCGCCGCCTTTTTCCAATAGTGCTTCTTCCTTGGGAGCAAAGACTGATACTTTGGAGTCTCTCATAAGAGCTGATGTTAGTAAGATGAATAGTTTTAGGATTCTTGAACAAGAAGATGTTCGAATGCCCGCTCATTCTAGGCTTAGGGCCTCGAATATGCTGATGCAGTTGATATCATGTGGTTCAATATCAGTCAAGGATAACAACTTTGGCCTTGTCCCAACTTACAAACCTAAATTTGGCCACTCGAAGTTTCAGTCTCCTTTCTTCTCCTCATCGTTTATGATGGGAGATTTTGATCGTTTGTCGGAAACACCGAGCTTAATGGGATTGAGGTTGGAGGAGAAAGAGTATTTTAGTGGGAGTTTGGTCGAGACGAAGCTACAAAAGAAGGATGCAGTGGATTGTAATGCTTCTCTTAAGCGTTCTTCATCTTACAATGGTGACAGGTAGATTTCTAAATCCCTAGGAAACAAAGGTCCTGATAGTGTTGAATTGGATGTTGTGTTATGTTTTGAGTTAAGACAGTTCTTTAATGTTTCCACTAAAAAAAAAAATACAACTTCAACGTGTATGCCTTTCCTAGAGGTTCTGAAGTTTAGTAAAGTCTATCTTTGTGAATTCTTGAGGACACATCTCATGTGAGTATTTTTCAGGGCATCTAACCAAATGGGTGTAGCAGAGAACGGGGACTCGAAACCCGGTGGTTCGAAATACAATTTAGGATCAAGAAAGGCTTCTTCTTTATTCAGCAAGCAACAACCGCGGAGTGAGTCAATGAGATCTCCTGTCTCAGAGAAGAAAAGAACCTCATCGGAAGATACTACCAAGAACATTCCGTGTCCCACTAAAACACATGAAGTTTGCAGTAAAAGAATAACAGAATCTTCAAGGAAGCCCGATTCATTCAGAGAAGACGATGAGAAAGTGATCAAGATCGACGAAAGGTAAAAACATAAACATCTTGAATTCTTGTTCAATGTATTGATATGGACATATCAGATTTATCTAAAGCCTATATGTTGTATCTTGAACAGGCTTGCTTCAGGAGCTCGGGTTAGAATCGAATCAAAAGTACCTTCAGATGAGCCTTAAACAAGGTTTTGAAAACATTTGAAAAGTAAAAGACCCTTTTGCTGGTTTGTTTTGTGGCGGCAAATTTTTTCATTTTGATTGTAAATCTGGAAAGGTGGTATGAGTAAAAGATAAAGGGCAAAAAAAGTTTTCATAAAAAGCCTACAAAGATCAGAGAGAGAGCACTAAATGTTGGTATTGGGCAGAGAAAAGTTGTAAGTAAATTGAGAGAAAGAAGTTTGGTAACAAAAGGTATTAATGTTTTGATGTGATCATGTGAGATGGAGAAGATGGACCACTGTTGTTACTGACTGATTGGTGTGGTCATTGGTAGGTTGGTTTTATTAGTAATTCCATGCCGGTTCGGGTATTGTATAAAACCCAGGTTCGGATACCCGATCGGATTCGGGTAATATCCGAACCCGGATGCCCACCAGAACTAACCTGAATTAAATGAAAAATATGCATTCTAGGGGATTTGAACCCATGATCTTGAACATTTAAAGATGCAACTTTAACCATTTTGCCACTTTAGTTTCTCTGTCCTGAGAAGAAATGTTAAATATTTATATATATACAAGTTTTCTAAAATTTATAAAAAAATAAAAATTAGTTTTTTTTTTTTTTTTCATGGTTCGATTAAGTTCGGGTATACCCGAATTACCCGAACCCGAACAAGTATTATCCGAACCCAAACGAAAGTATAGAAAACCCGAACGGGTTCTATATGTCTAAACCCGAAAACCCGAACCCGATCGGGTTCGGGAACCCGAATGCCCAGGGCTAATCTGACATATCCCCTTTATTGGTGTTCATAACTTATATCCAGTGTTGTGTTTCTAAAGATGTGCTGATAGGTCACAGCAAAAATTGAATTTGTTCCATGTCTGCTACACTAGTGAAGAAAAGAAGTTGTCATAATTTTCCCATATTTGTTGGGTGAATACTGAATAGTATAAAATAATATATGCTAGATTTCTTGTTGACATTCATCGAGTCTAGATACCCAAAAAAACAAAAACAAAAAGTATTATATAATGGAATTCTGTAAAAATTGTGCTAGCTGAATACAAGTATCAGTTTGACAAAAAAATAAAAATAAAGAATACAAGTATCAAAAATATATTTGAAGTGAATATGTGACATAGTCATGAATGGTAAACAAATTACACTATACATATACTGCAGTCTGCAGATATTGTCGTTGTAGTTGTGGATAGTTTTGTGAAAATGGAGAAGGTGCATTAGTCAAGGGTTCTTGAGTAGTTTACTCATGTACGAAGGTTTTGATTGTACAAGGATTCATAAGGTCCAAAACATCACTTAGAATATAGTGAATATATATTTTAGAGATTTGTAATTTTGTATGGTTGCTAATGTGATTATATTAGTTAGGAAATCACTAGTTAGGTTATTACAATCTCTATGATATTTTTAAATTTTTATCTTATAATTGATTAATTTGCAGATAGTACTTTAGAATCTACTGTGGTAAAAGACATAGTAGTAACATTTGAAAGGATTCGAGTTGGGATCTATCTAAATTAGGTTAATATTTTAGATGATATCAATTTTGAATTCTATTTGGACACTTTCAAAGAAATAATATCATCAAAGAAATTACAAATGTTTATTTGGCACTGGGAATCTTGTTCATGGGGTGTTGTAGTATCAAATTAATAATTTAAATGAAACCATTTATAAAACCAAAATTCATATAAAATAAAAGAAGTCAAGTACTATTGATATATATTTATTATTTTTGGGTATATATCTTGATTAAATTCAGAAATCCAGTTGTAGATCTACTAATATTTAGTTTCTGTTTATTGGTGACTTGTTTTTGTCAACTCTGTTTACTATAGAATAAACTGGCATTATGTGGAAGTTGTGGGATATGTTGTTGTTACTCAAACGTTTAATTTTCCTTATAATTAATCAACAGCTAGAAGGAATCTTGAATTGGTTGACCAATTTTTTTTTGTTTTACATTATATACGTGATAGAATATTAATATCACAACTAAATACATAAAACTAGTTCCTCACCGGCCAAGACTCTAAACTAGTTTATAGTATTGTGTTTCGTTACTCGATGTGTTTGGGTTTTTTTTGGTTTAAACATCATTTTGTCTGTTTGTTGAGACAAGAACCCAAAACCGTGCATTGAACAGGCTTCTTCATAATTTAGTTGCGATTATCCGTAAAATGATTAGTATTTAGTACGTTGGAAATGCTATAATATTCCATAAATTCAGAGCCGGCTTAGTAACATTAAAAGTATTTTGATAAGATCTTAGTTTTTGGGACCAAAAAAAAAAAAAAGCTTCATCAGTTTTGAAATATTTTTAGCTAGACCAAAATAATAATATATTTAGTCTTTTATATTTTTAGCTAGACCAAAATAATAAAATGAAGAAGTTCGATATTTATGTCCCAAAAATATTTCATAAACATCGAATTTCTTCATCGAATTTATATTAATATTTATATTTAAAAATTAGTTTTTGGCTGTATATGCTTAATATTATTTTTAAATATCAAACCGAACTAAATGAACACCACCTTTTAATATGGTTTGTTCGATTTATATTTACATAACCAAAAACTTTAAAAATAAATTACATTTTAAAAAAAAACCATATTATATCCAAAATATGGAAGTGGATGGATAAACTTTCCTTCTGATTCCTTTCATACAGTTTAGAGAGAGACACATACAAATAAATAATACAATAGTACACTGACATAAGCTGCGTATAATACTATTTTCAGTATTCTGAACCGAACAGCCTAGCAGCACCAATAATGTCTGATGAGAATGTCAATTAGTTTTATATGTTTCTCTTGTTTCCAGTTTCATTTTTTTTGGTGAGGATAGAAATTATCATATTATATCCAAAAATATGATAAATGAGTGTTGATATATTATGTAGTGAGTATAATGTTTGTATTTTATTATTTTATACGAAGAATTGTATAGATATGAAGTAATGAAGAAAAAACAAATATTTATATCTTTAACACAAAATAAATGAAATAGAACAACCTAAAAATATATAACTGTCATGCAACACGACAAGTCAATCATTTGATAATAGCAAAATTTATATTTAATCAAAAATTATATTTAATAGACAGGTCATGCATGACATTATGAAGACGTAAACTGAATAAATAATCTGCGTATATTTCTATATTGATTTCTTAAGTCAATATATTAATCTGAATTTTTTTTTTTTTTTGGCAAACAATCTGAAATTTCTTAAGTTAGTTTATTTACATGCCTCCACATACAGTAATCATATCAACAAATGAAAATTTTCATTCGTAATGGAAGGAAAGAAAGATCCTCAAATGTGGCATTGGTGGTTCACATAGTGTATATGTTGGTCATAAGAAATAAAAGAGTCTTAAGAATCCCAAATTCTAATATTAATACTGGATAAAAGATCAATGAGTCTATTTCTAGATTCCCATTCTAAACAAACAAACAATAAATTGAAAATACTTTAACGTTTTGGCTACCAAAATTCCAATCTATGTAGCTCACATCCTAAATGAAACAAAATGGAGAGGAAAACTCTAGAGACTCTAAATTTCAAAGAGTTTTCCTCTCCATTTTGACTCTAGAGACTCTAAAATTCCAATCTAAGTAGCTCACATCCTAAATGAACAAAATAGAGTTTTCCTCTCCATTTAGACTCTAGAGACTCTAAATAGATCTATGAAACAAAATAGAGTTTTCCTCTCCATTTTGTTTTCGCCGTAGTTTCCACCATTGTTTCGATAAGATAATGAAAATGTTTGTAACGAAAAACGACATTTTAATCTGCTGTAAATTGTATCTTGATGATAAATATAAAATGATATGTACTCCTATGTCAAAAAAAAAAAAAAACATCACTGTCAGATTCACATATACTTCTCAAACTAATAGAGTTGATGATTGTAACATAATATTATGTGTATATATAAAACTCATTTTGTCTCTCTATCGTTGTCAGAATCTTTCATAAACAGTCTCTTCTTCATTACCACAAACAGACAAAAAAAGAAAGAAAAAGACAATGGACGGAAGAGTCAATGCTCTTTCCAACATGAACGATCTAGAACTTCACAATTTCTTGGTCGATCCAAACTTCGATCAGTTCATAAACCTCATACGAGGAGATCAACATCATCATCATCAAACCATCGACGACAACCCAGTTCTTGATTTCGATCTTGGTCCATTACAAAGCAGCCCGTGTTTCATCGACGAGAGCCAGTTCATCCCTACACCTGTCGATGACCTGTTCGACGAATTGCCTGACTTAGACTCCAATGTCGCTGAATCGTTCCGTAGCTTTGACGGTGAGAGTGTTAGAGCTGGCGGCGGTGAAGAAGATGAAGAAGATTACAACGACGGTGATGATTCATCAGCCACTACGACGAATAACGATGGAACACGTAAGAATAAGACTGATCGGTCTAGGACTTTGATCTCTGAGAGAAGGAGGAGAGGTCGAATGAAGGATAAGCTTTACGCTTTGAGATCTCTTGTTCCCAACATTACTAAGGTAAATTATAACATTTACATACGTAAAGATTTGGTGTAATGAGACTGTTAAATAATGGATTTGTATGTGTATGTGTGTCATGTAGATGGATAAAGCATCCATAGTTGGAGATGCGGTGTTGTATGTTCAAGAACTTCAATCACAAGCCAAAAAACTCAAATCCGATATCGCGGGCCTTGAAGCTTCTTTAAACTCTACTGGAGGGTACCAAGAACCTGTTCCTGATGCTCAAAAGACTCAACCTTTTCGCGGTATCAGTCCTCCTGTTTCCAAGAAGATCGTTCAGGTAAATCTTGAAAAGCTATATTGATAATCTTGAAAAACATCAAGAACCTTGAAAATAAGTAAATGTTTTTTATGTGTTAGATGGATGTTATTCAAGTGGAGGAGAAAGGGTTTTATGTGAGATTGGTGTGTAATAAAGGAGAAGGTGTTGCTCCATCTCTATACAAGTCTTTGGAGTCTCTTACAAGTTTCCAAGTTCAGAACTCCAACTTAAGCTCTCCTTCTCCTGACAGATACCTCTTGACATATACGTTAGATGTAATTAAACCAACTTTGTACCCTATTAACGTTGTTTTTGTTTCCGAATATGTAATACGTTTTACTTAACGAGTTTGCTTGTTTTTGGTGGAAACAGGGGACATGCTTTGAACAGAGCTTAAACTTGCCTAACCTGAAGCTTTGGATTACTGGATCACTTCTAAACCAAGGGTTTGAATTCATCAAGCCATTCACTTGATTTCTGTAACGTGAGTCAAAGTCAAAACCCGGTTCTGCATCTCATTGATTGTGTTCCTTCTCCCATGTTTTGTAACTTCCAAAT
This sequence comes from Camelina sativa, assembly GCF_030686135.1. NCBI lineage: Eukaryota > Viridiplantae > Streptophyta > Magnoliopsida > Brassicales > Brassicaceae > Camelina > Camelina sativa. Next base: position 15,019,212 of record NC_141884.1, on the reverse strand, counting down.
ATCTAATTGTAATTCTAGTGAAGATGTAATCGAGGTTGTTGATTCTCTCTATTGAATAAACACCGTGTCATAGAGTAATTTAGTGGCAACTTTTGTATGGTTAAATTAATGGAGTAATTTTTATGTTTTTGTTTTATAATCACAAGTCTGAAGTTTGTCTTGCAATTATGTGAGTGGCCCTCCTTGATTAAATCGAAGATTAATTAATGTTGCTCTAACCTATAATCAAAATACTCTAAATTTTTCCTTAATGTTATTTCTGATCTACAATATATAATCCGCAAGTAACAATGAACAAATGAAATGAAAATCCCCTTTTTCTTTTTGTGTGTGTGTAGATGCTACAAATGAGAGATATATGTAACAACAACCACCAAGTATAGTGTGCTTCTCCCCTTCTAATCATAATGGGCTAGTGAACGTTGTTGTTGCACTACTAACACCGACGTTTTGCTTGGGAAATCTGGCGAGGCCAAGAAATCACCAATGACTCCAAGCTCCTCAAACTCGCACCAATTCGCTATACCGCTAGTCGCCTCGTGGTTCTCACCGCAGGTTCTCCCCACGACGAAAATATCGTAATCGAAAGCCATGGAACGTAGAAGCATTGACGTATCTGCTCCATCCAAGATCTCTTGTTCCATGTATATTGTTGATCTTTCTTCTTTTACCAATCCTGAATCGTTGCTTTTCATCAACTCTCTTAGTTCAACCATGTCAAGCATTTGATCCCATCCTGTCGCTTCTTTGCTCTTTCCCGATGCGACCAGACGTAAAACTGTTAATGTCACGTTCTCTTGACGGGCCATTCGCTTCGCAAAGGCCAGCGCCTCCCTATCATCTCTGCCTCCCACGAATACCACACACACCTGGCATCAAATAGCACTGTGTGCTTAGTCTTTAACTCTTTAGATATTTATAGTTAAAGCATTAGACCACTTTGAGTTGGTTTCTAATACGGACAATAATAGATGCATGGGAAATATATTTTTTTTTAAAATGTAACTGTAATACCTTAAGGCTTTGTTGCTCGTCTTGTTTTTTGTTAACGAGATGGCGTTCGACAAGGATGCCAACAGAACAAGGAGCTTGTTTCAAGACGTTGAAATTGAGAAACCTGATCATCTCAGCATCTGATACGATGGATGTTCGGTCGAGTGACCAAGTCCGATGGAAAGGAAGAATGATAAGTGAGACAGCTTTATCAAGAGCTAGCCAACAAATATCATCTTGCATATGGTTCGCGTTTGCGATGCAAGTGAACGTGTCAATGGAAATAGAACTTGAGACGTAACGGTGGAAATGTTCGAAAGAGAGGATGACGTTTTCAGAATATTTTTTCCCTGACCCAATTCCGAGTTTCTGAACTTTGTGTGAGATTAAAGTGGGAACGTCTTGACCTTGTAACTCGACGAGGTGGAGCACGTAGCAAGTGAGAGGACTCTCTTCGGATTGATAAGAAGCTTCGAGAAGGTTGATCATGGAAGATATGTGGTCTGGTCTATGGATGCATACAAGAGTCTTGAGCTCTCCACTATTCTTCATACTCTCTAAATTTCTCTTTTGATAGCACAAGAATTGCTTAGAAGGGTCGTAGAGAAACCCGATCACCACTGGTAAGACCATAGAGTTGATGACGATGCACAAGACTAGGATTGAGTATATATCTCTGGAAAATGCCTACACCAAAATCATCAATGACAAGAATAATTAAATGAATATTTCTATTTTTGTATTTGTTTTTGCAAGAAATCATAATCATAATTGAGAGATGAGATGAGAGACTAACTTTGAGGCTGAAAGCGTAAAAGTAGAAGCTAAGTTCGATGATACCCTTGTGAGACATGATAAGAGAAAGGATAACCGAGTCTCGCAATGGCATTTTGTAGAGGTAAGGTACAATCACCGCGACAAAGAGCTTCAATAAGAAGATGAGCAGGACAAGAGACACAACCGCAAATTTCTTATCATCGCCGCTGAAGAATGTCAAAGCGCCTTTCCAAGATCTAATATCAGCCCTGAGCATAGTGGCTGATAAGAAGAGAGGCAACACAATACCAAAGTTAAAGCTCTCTAACCGTTCGACCAATACAGATCCAATAGGAGGTCCACTAGGAATGGCGAGACCAAGAAAGAAAGCTCCAAGTGCAGGATTCTGCTCAATTATGTTCCAGTACATACACGATAAGCAAAGCAAGACGAGAATTACATAGATGTATTTGTCTTCGATTGGTCTCCCTTCTCGTTTCCGCTTGATCACTTTGAATAGGAATGGTCTCACAACCTTAAACGTCAAGAAGAGATATAAGGATATCTCGACTAGCAAAGCCACACCATCGATTAATCTTGAAGCAAGAGAAATGTTCACCAGCATGATTAGGAGTCCAACCAGATCAGATATTAAGGCTGAGGATAAAGCAACCCGACCAATAGAGGAATGGTTCATGCCGAGGTCGCGCAAGAGTCTTGCGATCCCAGAGAAGGACGAGAGGCTTTCCATTACCAGCAGTGTGTTATAATCTCCGGAAGAGAGGGCTCGATCGTTAGCTGATCTGAACCTGGAAAGTAAGAAACCAACAACTACAGGGAAAGTAACCGCTGCAACTCCAGTGACTCTTGCTTTTGCTTCAGCCTTGAAGATTCTCTTGACGTCCATTTTAACACCTTTGAGAAACCAGAAAATCATGAATCCAAATGATCCAAGGCATCCTGGAATGTCGATTCTGTTTTTAGGGACCAAGATCTCTCCAATGATCGAGTTATTACCCGATATAGTAAGCATAACATTCAAGAGAAGTCCCGCCTTCAATGCATAAACGGTTTTGTCAGTATTAAACACGTACACAAAAATTGAAGAAGAAGAATAAAAAAGAAGAAGATACTTACAAGCATCATAGATGAGAACTTGGGAACAGAAAGACCCAATTTCTTGAACAGGATAGTAAAGGCTTGCCAAAAGAAGAAGACAAGCAAGATGACAATCTCAAGATTCGGAAGACGATACTGCCAAATATTAAGACCTACCGTTTTCAAAACAAGTCTCTCCCAAATACCATCTGAAGTTAGCTTAGAAGGATGCTCCTCACAAATAAAACCATCCTCTCTTTTACTTTCACCATACCAAACCATCTCATATATCCATTTTAATTCAGGATCCATTTTCATAATATCACCACCTTCCATTCCCGGCATAACATCACCACCACCTCCCATTCCCACGTCGTCGCCTACTACAAATTCGCCGCCTCCACTATAATCCCCCGACATCCCAGGTCCTGTCCCATTCCCCAAGTCCATGACTTTAAGAAACTTGTGAGAATTCTTGTAAAAAATGGGCAAGACGTACGAAAACAAAGAAATGTTGGGTTCCTTTTGAGAGTACAAAAAAAAGAAAGAAGAGAAACCATATGTAAACAAGGACAGACAGATGTATATGTTGTTAATAGGTTATGCCGTTTTTAAAACATACTTTGGACATCTATAGACATATGCAGTTGTAGACAGTTTTTGAGTTGTTTCTCCACTATAAATAGTATATGTCTTCAGCTTCTTACAAGTTTATTACAAGTTTAACCTAAAACTCAGAAAAATGAATTTGTTTAAATAAGATGATTATACTTTTATGGAGGTAGAAAACTTCAAAAGCACATTTTGTCTGGAGAAAAAAGTCATCGGATCTAGCTGAGATGTCCCATTCCCAGAAACTTGTTCCAGCAATCATGACTAAAGATGATTGAATTGCCTCCTCGGCTAGTCGGCTCTACAAGACATCTGAAAATCAGATTACTAGACCATCTCACTCTGACACAACTAAAAATATTTAATAAAATTCAAAATAGAGGCCACAAGGAAGTGTACCTGAAACGCGTCTAGTGGCCCTTATCACGTATCTGTTCACTCTAAGCTTCAACTTTTTAAACCCGACTTTAAAAGCATCTTATAGGCAACTGAAGAATCATTTTACTCTGTGCAGATACTGAAACAAGTAGAATCTCATTTCCCATCACATAATAACTTACGGTCCGTAAGTTACGGACAATGTATGGTTCAGAACAACATGGTGGTTCTCAACGAGATTAGAGAGTCGCAGAGAGTTTCACATTACGGTGGTTCTCAACGAGATTAGAGGTGGGCAAACAAAACCTTAACCCAAAAAAACGAACAGAACCAAAACAAAATAAATGATGTGATTTTGGTTATGGTTTAATAGAGCTGGACCATGAAAATCTGGGGCCCCATACGCTCATACAAATTATTATTATTATTATTTTTAATTTTACATAGTTTTAAGCTAGGTTGCATGGAAACGGAAACAGATCCACAGAAGCGAAACGTTTCGGAAACGAAAAACGCTTTTTGTCTAAAATTATGAAATGGAAACGTTTTGGAAACGTATGTATATATATCTCGATATATATAAATGTATATACATAATAAAACGCCAAACATAAAACTTATATCAAAAAGAATATTTGAAACAACACAAATTCAAAACATAAATATTAAATAGTTGAATTAGTACACTAATGATATTATATATGTATTATGAATATATATTTTCAAATTATTTAATTTACTAAGTTTCTAAGCTAAAAAAAGTTTTCATTAGGTGTTTTCAAAACGGAAACGGAGTTTCCATCGTATTTCCAAATAGAGAATTTTAGGAATCGTGTTTTCGTGACTTGCTTCCGTGTTTCTACGAGTTTCTGTTTTTGAAACGTTTCGAAAATGGGAAACGAACCTTAAAAAGAGTTTCCATGCAACTTAGGTTTTAAGACTATAAAGTTAAAAAATATTAGTTTTTAAAATAATTATTGGTTTTAAAAGCATAATACCTTAATATCTTAAAGAAATTTAAAAACAACTTAGTTTTCTTTGGGAAAATAAGTTTAAGAACATATTACTGAAACATATCTTTTTCTTTTTACAAAATTTATTCATCAAAAATATAATTTTCTTATATATATATAACCAAAAATAATAAATAAATGGGACCCTTTAAGGTGGGGCTTATTCAAATGTTTCAAGTTAATGTGGTTAAGTCCGGCTCTAGGGTTAAGCCTAAAAACCTATTAGATTATCATTTTAGTTAAGTCTTCGATTTAGGTTTGGTCTAGTTAAAAACAGTAAACCAAATAGTTTTTTGGATTTTGATAAAAATTTAGAAAACTATATATAATATATTTCTCCCATTTAAAACTTTATGTTGTGTTTTCCAGATATTCAATTTTTGTTTTCCTTTTTTTCTGTTTTTTTTTCTTTTGTGTGACTAATTTAAAGCTATTTATTATTTGGGTTTTCCTAAATTATTAAGAAATTAAATATCATTTTATAATACCTTTCGATTGTATTAGTATTAGTTTTTTAAAGCTAATTTAAATATATATATATATATATATCAAGATTAAAAGGAGACATTTTACAAACAATACTAATTATTTATAAGGTTTTTTAAAAGGCATTTACCATTAATAAACAATTATCTTATTATATAAACCTTGGTTACAAAATTACTCATTAACAAGATCGTGACACGTGTCAATTATATCATTCAGATGTTGACACATGTATGTCAATTGATTATTAAAATTTTAAAAAATAAAAATGTAAAAATTCAAAACCTAACCTAAAAAGGTTTTATATAAAAGTAAATAGCTAAAATAAAACTTTATTTAAAATCTAATTATAAGATAAATTATATATATATACCATAAAATTCAAAATTATATTTTTGTTTACTTATTTTAATTTTTAGTTGCTATATTACAAGAGAAAGATTACTTTTTATATATGATAAAAAATGATTGTGAAAATTATACAATTAGTTATTGTTTCTAAAAAAATATAAATACTCACCTTTACATAAAAAAAAAGATTGTTGAAGTAAAAAAAAATAGATCGTTTCATATTTTTTTCACCAATCAAATAATCTATTCAAAAGACTGCTATTGTAATATATATGATAGAAGTATGTAAGATTAACGTATGCGTTTTTGCAACTATAAAAATGTTAAAGTGAAGAGACATATAATAGATTATTTAATGTGTTCATAAAGACAATTTGTTGGTAGTAATTAAGAATAAAGAGTATATTATAACAGTAAAATATATTTGTGTGTACAAATTACAAGAAAAAGATTACTTTTTATATAAGATAAAAAAATGATTGTGAACATTAGACAATTAGTTATTGTTTCTAAAAAAGTATAAATACTCACCTTTACAAAAAGAAAAAGATTGTTGAAGTAAAAAAAATAGATCGTTTCATATTTCTTTCACCAATCAAATAATTTATTCAAAAGACTGCTATTGTAATATATATGATAGAAGTATGTAAGATTAACGTATGCATTTTTGTAATTATAAAAATGTTAAAGTGAAGAGACATATAATAGGTTATTTAATGTGTTCATAAAGACAATTTGTTGGTAGTAGTTAAGACTAAAGAGTATAGTTTAACAGTAAAATATATTTGTGTGTACAAATAAACTTTTAGTGGTAATATAGACAGTAGATTTGTAAATGGATATATATTAGTGTATAACAAAAAGAAATAACTATTTTCTATAACTAAAAGTTTCTCTCTTTACTTTTATACATTGTTTTTACTTACAAAAAGAATTAAATATATATTCTTTTTTAAATTTAATTTAATTTTAATACTTTTGAACTCATCTACAACTATTTTTTTTTTGACTAAAAGTCTATCTATTTTTTTTTCACCCAAACAATAAGTTAAAAGGAATTTCCTAAGTTAATTGTCCAAGCCAGAGGGAAGGGGTTTACAAAAGAAACTTCAGAGATAAAAGAATGCGAAGCACGGGCGAGATAATCCGCCTTCGGATTTGTCGCATGCGGGATCCAAGAGATGGAGTATAGTGGAAAAAACTCCAGCATATTAAACTCATCGAGGAAGTTGAAGAAGGATGACCAATATTCAGGGGAATGCACCATAGTGAGTAACTCAGCACGTATTCGCTCCATGGTCCACAACAACTCTTCTAACTCTAAATGCAGGGGGGAGGGGCTCCGTCTTAGATACTTGGCCCCCAACAACAAGGTTCGCTGCTCACCAACGCAACACCACCAGCCCAATCATGAATGCTCATTTGTTGCTTTCCAAGAACAATCAATTTGACAACAAGGTGAAGAAACCTGGACATCCGAGGACGGAGATGGAGCCGACATGACCGCTGTAAAAGATAGCGCCTCTTCCTAGGCTAACTTATCGCCCAAAACCTAAGCAATTATATCATTTGTCTCGATCTCTAAACCTTAAATTTTTTTGTATTTATGGCCTTCCAGATTGCCCATAAAAATTATGGTAATTGAAGAAGTTGATCAGGATCACCCTGTTGAGAGACATCCCTCCATAAAACAAAATCCAAATTTGAGTACACCGACTCATATGGAAAACCCTCTGATGAGACCGGAGTTAGAGATAAATCCTAAACTTCCCACGAGTGAGGGCATTCAAAAAAAAAGTATGATTAATAGTCTCAACCGCAGAGTCGCACCTTTTACACCAGATATTTACATTGGACACTTCGGTGTATCTATTTACTTTTATAGATAGGTTTGACTTACTAAAAATACTTACTTTATATTTTTTGTTAAATTTTATTTTATTTTAAAAAACTGTAAACCCGCACATCAGCCGGATCCTAATTTAGTTACATATAATATAACTATGTTATAACTATGAAATTCGTCTATTGTATATATCTTTAGGAATTATTCTAGTGACTTTTTTTTTTTGGTTTCCGGTTTTTAATTTGCCAATATTTTTATTAAAGAAAAAAATATTGTTTTGGAATTGAAACACCATGTAAAAAGCCTTAAATGTGTTTTAGTGAATTTTGATGTGCCTATTTATATAGTTGTAACAGGAGCTGGAGAAGATGCAAGGGGAAGAAAACGAAGACAAGCTAAGAAAAGCTCGAGAAGGAGAAGAAAACGATTGAGAAGTTACCAGATTTGAAGTTTGAGGATAAGACAAAGAGACTGAGACACAAGCTTGTTTCAAGGCTAACCATAAGAGGAAGAGAAGACTTGGCATGTCCACGTCCATCACATCATCTTCATCTTCTTCCTCTGTTTCGGGTTTTAGTGATAGTTAATTGATGTTGGATGATCGTCCATGAAGAGGAGAAAATAATGACGAAGAGATAAAGTACCTCTTACGTGACGTGGTTTCTATTTGTTTATGTGTTGTGTAACGTGTAAATATTATGTTTTGGACTCTAATAGCAAAACGATTTTGAAAAAAAAAATGATACGCTTAAATTTAACCCTGAGCTACTCTCTCAAATTAAGAGATCAATTGTAGTACTTAGGGATCGAATCCACAAGAACTCTAGATTCACACAATAGACTTATTACTCTTTTAATTATGCTAAATCAAAATATTAAATTTAAATAGCAATGCAAAAACAGGCGATCATGGAAATTCTTAGGGAAATTCTCAGGAAATCATGGAAAATCAGATCAATTAATTAAATAAGCAGGATTCAACAATTAAGCACCGTTCTTGAACTCTAAACACAATTATAAAATAAATCAGTTCTCACTGCAAATATTATCTAAATTTAAAACCAGAAAATCCAAATCTCTTTGCAAAATTCTAGGTAATAAATCAGCTTTAAAAACAAGTTTAGATTGTTCACAAAATTATTAAATCAAATCTCTTTGCAAGAAATAATTTTGCTCACCAAAGGTTTTATCAGGAAAATCAATTATATTCTCATATCAATTAATAATCCTAAGATCTAAATCCAGATGACTAATCAAAGATCTAGCATTGAGAACAACCTATGATGAAGAACAAGAAAGATAATGAATCCTAAATAATAACAAATCTAATAATCCATGAAATCCCTAATGAGAAACCCTAAACCTAACAAGCAGATCTACTCAGACATAATCAATGAAACACAAAACATCTTCTGAATAAATTGCATTAAGAGATTAAAGAAGAAGTAAAGGAGTTCAAGAATTCTTCTCTCAAAGCAGATCTCTCTCTCCCAAAGCTCTCTAAAAATCTCACAGGGTTTTGCTCTCAAAAAGTTGCAGGGAAAAATAAAGCTTAGGTCTAAACAATGACCATAAAAATCCTATTTATATTCCTAAACACGGCCAGGGACCAATGATGCAAATATGGAAGACTTTGGGGCAGATTTGTAAATCTTCAAAACTTGTGGGAAAACTTCCAATTTTGACTTTGGCCTAGCATCGATCGATGCTATCAGTGTGTCGATCGATGCACTCTTGTGAACATGTCTCCCAACTTCTGCAGCTCAGCCTCAATGCTTGATTAAGCTCCAAATCTTCTTATTTAGCTCCATTATGCTCCCATCCATGTTAAATCCTATAAAGACTCAAAAGACTCTAAAAATACCAAAAAGACTCTATAGATAAGACTTATATCATGGCTAAAAACACCTAAAAACCATGATATATCAACTCCTCCAGACTTATCCTTTGCTTGCCCTCAAGCAAAACATAAACTTCATCTGTGAAAGAGGTTTGAAAACATAGAAACTCATTTTCTTTTCAAAGTAATGCCATGATCATCCAAACCTTAATCCACATGCTTAGCTGATAAATCCAAATCGAACCACCATGTACTTCTCCGTTGACTTTCTTAGCATCCCAAATTCAAACCAAATTCCACTACTTCCTCCATTAAGCTTTCATCGGTGGGTCTCATCAATTTGATCAATGTCAAGAACCTTCTAGACTCATTCCCGTACAATACCATAACAAGCAAGACATATCTTTTACCACATTTAGTACTCTTTCTCTCCCCCAGACTTATTCTATTTATTCTTCCTCAGAGCTTTGCTTTGTTTTTTTCTTTTTTTTTTCTGAATCAAAGGTGTACGCGAATAATGGGGTCATCGATAATTTACCTACCCCTCGCTTCCAAGCTTTCTGTGATCATTTGACTCAAGAGTAGAATAATGAGGTCACAGGTAATTTACCTACCTCTCTAAACTGATCAAAATCATCTCATCTTTTATTCATTTTTTTTTTTTTAAAACAAAGCTCTCAGGAAAAATCTTTTAAACTTAAATAAGGGAGAGGAGTACCATTTTCTTTCTGAAGTCTTACTTGTCAGGTATGAACAAGGAGTCAAGCTCTATGAAAATCAATCTCCTTGATGAGGTAAAAAGAAAAGTACAGAAGTTACCTCAAGCTTTTATGGATTCTGTTGGAAATTTGGATGTTTCTGGTTCACTGGTCAGCCATTGGATTTTTCATTAGTCGGATTTGTGGATTCAATCTGCAGCATTAATCAACCAAGGCAGTACACTAAAAAGAAAAATCATAGTTCCCAACAAAATTTTGACTCAATAAAACCATTTTTTTTTTTTTTGACTCTCAAATCTCAAAAACAAAAACGTAGTTAGTAACTGCCTCCCCCAGACTTAAACAACACTGTCTCCAGTGCTATCAAGTAAGAGATTGGCGAATAAAATAAAAATAAATGAAAATCAAAAGAAAAATGAAAAAGAAAAACCTACCAGTGGGTTGCCTCCCACTAAGCGCTTGTTTTCAGTCATTAGCTTGACTGTGTCGGATCTCAGGCATCCGGTGGATCGGAACATGGCAGTGAATGCTTCTGAGAGGATTTCCACTTCCTCCAAGGTGGTGTGTAGGCAGCAGATGAATGAGGTCTACAAGGGACATGAGGAACAGGACCAGGGCGAGATTTAGGTATGGGTGGCTTTCTTTTAAGTCCTGCAAAATCATCAACAGAAGAAACAAGCACTCTACGATAATCTCGTGGCTTGGTTAACTGCACAACAGTTTTTGTACCTTTCAAATTCCTATTGATGAATGGAGAGGGTTTGGGAGAAGGAGATGCATACCTTGGCCTTACCTCTGGGTTCTAGACTGTGGAATGATGAGATTTCAGCTTTACAACTGGTCTAGCACTTGCAGCTAAGGATCCAACGCGAGAATCTTCAGTTTTGGACAAGTCCGAGCCGTCTGTGGAAGGAGTGTCGATCGATGCAACAGCTGCATCGATCGATGCAAGTCTCTGAACTCGTGTTTCTTCAACGTTTTTGCAGCTTTCCTCAGCAATATGTGTTTCCATCACAAAAACGTCATCTTCCAGAGACTTGTCATGCATTAGAACCTCATCATGGTCTCTAGTACTGATTAGATGATCCCCACTCCAATCTTCAAGCTTAACAGCTTGCTTCCTCACTTTCTCAATAGTCTCCAACTCCTTGACATACCCAGCAGTACTGTCTACATGAAGCTCAATGATCAGATTGTCATCAGAAACAACCTCCACAGAAAATGTCTGACCATCAATAGTTGGAACCCTTCTCAACTTGTCCATCTCAAAGTTCATAACCAAATCTTCTACATTCAGAGCTATGTGTCCCTTCTTAACATCAATGATGGCACCAGCTGAAGCCAAGAAAGAGCGTCCTAAGATGAGAAGATCATTAGGCTCTTTGTCATATTCCAGCACCACAAAGTCAGTGGGAATTATGCAATCTCCAATCCTGATTGGAACATCTTCTAAGACACCTTCAGGAATCCTTCTAGATCGATCAGCTAAGATAAGAGATATCTTAGTTGGTCTGAAATCCATCATCCCAAGTCTCACAGCAACAGAATGTGGCATTAAATTGATAGTAGAACCAAGATCACAAAGAGAGTGAGGAAACCTTCCTGTGGAGATAGAGCAATCTAACACAAAACTTCCAGGATCTGGTAACTTCTCTGCAATCCTACTCTGAATCACTGCACTGATTTCCTTAGAAACAACAACTTCCTGCTTTTTATCCTTCTTCCTCTGTGGGAGCTGCTTCAACAGAATTGAGCTGACATCCTTTGTAAGCAAAGCTCCTTCCTCAGGGCTTAAACCATTAGTGACCATCCTCTTCACATATCTCTTAATACCAGGAGAAAACTTGACTGCATCAATCAAAGGCATTTCTATCATCACCTTCTCCATCATAGCTTTGCATCTAGCTTCCTCAAGCTCCTGCTTAGACCTCCTAGGCTTAGGAAAAGGAACCTTAGGCTTGTACACTCTCTCAGCAACTGGAATCGGAGCTTTCGTAACTCCCTTCTCGGTCTCGACGTTGCATCGGTCGATACTTGAATTGCATCGGTTGATACTGTCTCGTGAAGTCAACTCTTCTACGACCGCTGAGGGTTGCGTCGATCGATGCTTTGCAGCTGCATCGGTCGATGCATCATCCACTACTGTATCATCGTCTACGTCCTTCACCAAAATCGCATTACAAGCATGATTGGGGTTCTCAGTTCTTCTAGAAAGAAGTTCCTCTTGTCTTTTAACAGACCCAGTAGTCTGAATCACTTGATTCTCTAGCTTCCTGACATGAGTGTTTAGAGCTTCAAATTTCCCAGTCAGCTCAGTGTAAACAGAATCAATCTTTCCATTGAAGTCTACTGTTAACTTCTGCTGACCTTGAAGAATTTGTTCAACCATTGATTCCATCTTGCTCTCTGAACTGGGTGGAGGGAGGGGTTGGTAAGATGAAGAACCATAGTTCCTTGTGAAGTTGCTGCTTGGATTTCCTGTGAAGGAATTCTTCTGACCAAATCTCTGATTTTGATAGCCAGCTCCATATGCATAGTTGACATCTTCTGTAATCTCTGGCTTTGGCTCAAAAGTCTCAACATCTTCAGCAAAATGGACAGAATTCTTTCCCACAAGAAGATTATGCACTGTATCCAACTTAGCATTCACTGCAGCAAACTGATTTGAACCATTGCCTTCATGTGCTCTTTTCCGCTCTAAGTCTGCATTCTTGGTGCTATTACTTGATGCTAGCCTTTCAATCAACTTTTCAGCATCATCTGGGTACCTTGTCTTGAAGTTCCCATCACTAGCAGCATCCAAAGCCATCTGATACCTCCAGTCAATACCGCTAAAGAAGATACTGATCAATTGCACCTCTGAGAAGCCATGATGTGGACAGTCCCTCTGGTATGCCTTAAATCTTACCCAAGCAGCTTTGTAAGATTCAGTAGGACCTTGTCTAAAGGTAGAAAGCTTGATCCTTAGCTCATCAGACATCGCATCATCATAGAAGTAGTTCAAAAACGCCACGTTAATGTCATGTCAGGTTGTTAGAGATCCTGGTTTCAGCTGCCTTAGCCAATGAGATGCTTCCTCAGCAAGAGAGTAGAGGAAAAGCTTGCAGTAGAGGTAGTCTTCAGTGACTCCATTAGCCTTGATGCTTGTGACTATGTCCTCAAAGTGCTCTATGTGGTCTAGAGGCTTCTCAATTGGCAAATTCTGGAATGGCCGTTGTCCAACAAGAGCGAAGTAGGCAGGCTTCAGCTCAAAGTCATTCCTTGGGAATGGAGGAGGGACAATTGCGGAGCGGTTCTCATAGAACAAGTCTGGTCTGTTGAAGTCCGTAAGAGTCTTGACAAGCTCTCCATTGTCATCCCGTCGCCTCTGAACATTCTCCGCATCAGCTCTAGCATTGCATCGATCGATGCCAGCATTGCATCGATCGATGCCGTCCTGGTTGCGTCGATCGATGCCATCGTTGCGTGGCTCGACGCCATGTGCATTCCCATCGGCCACGACGAGTTCTTCCTGAATAACCCGTCCTTCAGCATCAAGTTTCTGGCCTTGCTCGTTGTACACATTACCCTCTTGATCCTTCAAAACCCCAGCCTCATCAGGTCTCAATATGATTATATTGGCCATCTTCGCTGATTTGGCTGCTTTTGTGTTTTCACGCTCTAGTTGTCCTAACTCTTGGTTTGTAAGCTTAACAACCGGACCAGTAGGATTTTTCCTGGTGCTAGGCTTAGGCATGTACCTGAAACACACAAGAGAAAAGAAACAAAAGCGTGTGAGTAAAATAGAAAAAGAAAAATTTAGACAAAATCAAAGACTTTAATCTAATGGTGAATCAAAAGAGTCCCCGGCAACGGCGCCAAAATTTGATATGCTCAAATTTAACCCTGAGCTACTCTCTCAAATTAAGAGATCAATTGTAGTACTTAGGGATCGAATCCACAAGAACTCTAGATTCACACAATAGACTTATTACTCTTTTAATTATGCTAAATCAAAATATTAAATTTAAATAGCAATGCAAAAACAGAAAATAAAGGAGTTGTAAATCAATAGGAATAAACGCTAGGCTTAGGAAAATTCTTAGGAAATCATGGAAAATCAGATCAATTAATTAAATAAGCAGGATTCAACAATTAAGCACCGTTCTTGAACTCTAAACACAATTATAAAATAAATCAGTTCTCACTGCAAATATTATCTAAATTTAAAACCAGAAAATCCAAATCTCTTTGCAAAATTCTAGGTAATAAATCAGCTTTAAAAACAAGTTTAGATTGTTCACAAAATTATTAAATCAAATCTCTTTGCAAGAAATAATTTTGCTCACCAAAGGTTTTATCAGGAAAATCAATTATATTCTCATATCAATTAATAATCCTAAGATCTAAATCCAGATGACTAATCAAAGATCTAGCATTGAGAACAACCTATGATGAAGAACAAGAAAGATAATGAATCCTAAATAATAACAGATCTAATAATCCATGAAATCCCTAATGAGAAACCCTAAACCTAACAAGCAGATCTACTCAGACATAATCAATGAAACACAAAACATCTTCTGAATAAATTGCATTAAGAGATTAAAGAAGAAGTAAAGGAGTTCAAGAATTCTTCTCTCAAAGCAGATCTCTCTCTCCCAAAGCTCTCTAAAAATCTCACAGGGTTTTGCTCTCAAAAAGTTGCAGGGAAAAATAAAGCTTAGGTCTAAACAATGACCATAAAAATCCTATTTATATTCCTAAACACGGCCAGGGACCAATGATGCAAATATGGAAGACTTTGGGGCAGATTTGTAAATCTTCAAAACTTGTGGGAAAACTTCCAATTTTGACTTTGGCCTAGCATCGATCGATGCTATCAGTGTGTCGATCGATGCACTCTTGTGAACATGTCTCCCAACTTCTGCAGCTCAGCCTCAATGCTTGATTAAGCTCCAAATCTTCTTATTTAGCTCCATTATGCTCCTATCCATGTTAAATCCTATAAAGACTCAAAAGACTCTAAAAATATCAAAAAGACTCTATAGATAAGACTTATATCATGGCTAAAAACACCTAAAAACCATGATATATCAAAAAAACAACCTCCCTGTTTTGTCTTCAATCACGAATATGTTAAATTAAAAATTCACATTATCTCTAAACTTTTCGTAAGTATAATAGAAATTCACCTTTAAGAAAAAGGAATTTATCAAAATTCAATAGAGGAAAGTACAGCTTAGAAAAAGGACTTAAAGTAATTTTCTTCTTTTAAAAAGATAATAAATGGAAATCGTAATGGACTTTTTTCAAAAAAACTGGAAACTTTTATCTCAAAAATCCCACTAGAATTAGGAATCGACAAAGATAAAGAGTCTCTCGATTATAAATATATGAGTTAATTCAGCCTAAACTCTTAAACAATCAATTCAATTTCTTCTTGGGTGACCACTAACAAAGAGAAGAAAAAGAAAAAAAAACCACCAGATTTGATTTTGTTTTTGTTTTTAATCATGTATACACTTATACGCGCGGATTTTAACGACCAAATCAAATACGATCCTGAACCAGAAGATGCGGGCACAATTAGAGTCAATGCAAGGATCTTCGGTAAAGATGATAACTTGACATTCACGACTTTGTCGTTTGTCAACGAGTTCATCAACGATGATGGCAACGAGTGTCAAAGCAGACTGGATTTGAATAAGTTCATGAAGGAAGCAGGGATGAGATACTGGACATACAATGTATCACTTGATCGACTATGTTGCTGAGTTAACTTGTTCCACAAGTAATAGGTCTTCTCCAGGGTGGGCTTTCGAAGTGTGGTTGAATCTTCTTATTTGTCTCGATGAGACATATACCGAAGAAGCGGATCAAATCTCGTTAGAGAAAGAAATCAAATACGATCCTGCACCAGAAGATGCAGGCACAATCAGAGTCACTCCAAGGATCTTCCTTGAAGGTGGTGAAATATTGACATTCCCGACTTACAAATTCAAATTCCTCAACGATGACCACAACGAGAGTCAAATAAAAGTGGATTTGTTTGATTTATTGATGGAAACAGGGCTCAGCGACCACTATATTGCACAGACGATGTATAAAATTCTCTTTGACGCTGAAATCACTTGTTCTGCAAGTAATGGGTATCCTCATGGGTGTGCTTTAGAACTGGCGTTGGATGTTTCTTTTCTCGATGAGCCTCGTATTAATGAAGAAGTAATTCAGACTGAAGAGGAGCTTCAGATTGAAGAAGTGGTTCAGACTGAAGAGGAGGTTCAGATTGAAGAAGTGGTTCAGACTGAAGAGGAGGTTCAGATTGAAGAAGCGGTTCAAGTCTCGTTGGACGAAAACAATATCCAGTTAGTACCCGCAAGCAAGCTCGTGGTCAAGTCTTTAGCCAGGAAAATGTATGACAAGGTTAGTTCTACTGGTAAAACGTGCGCAATTTGTTTTGAAGAGTTTAAAGATGAAATAAGTGTTGTTGTGATTTTACCTTGTGGACATGTCTTTGACGATGAGTGTGCCGAAAAGTGGTTTGAGATCAATCACGTTTGCCCACTGTGTCGTTTCGAGCTGCCATGCGAAGATCAATGAACTAGTTCCGTAACAAAATTACCACGAGAATGTAGATAGGATTTAGGGTTACTTACTATAAAACGAAGCTTTGTTTTTTTACAGTTTATACAAATCCCTTTTCTTTTTCAATTCAACTTTTTCTCTTTCTTTTCTGTGACTTATATTTTGGAGAATATTGTGTTATCATAATCAAATAGATAAAAGTCATAAGAGTTTTGAAAAGCTAAAATTAAGCACTTAGCCAACATCTTTAAAAGGACAATATATAAAAAAATTGATCATCTTCACAAAATATTTGGTTCCTAGAGAACATCTCTTAGTTCTAGTGCTAGATTTCAAACAATCATCCCAATATGGTTTTATCTATAATAGTTGTATAGTATGTTCTTGACCAGGTTAAAGCAGGATTAATCCGTATTTAATTCATCATTTATCATTGCTGATCAGTATCCACTATGCAAATTAAAAATCTCCATACTAGTATGCATTTTTTATCATTAAACTCCATATCATCATAAATTTATTGTTAGTATGCTTTTTTTCATTCTACTTCAAAATTATATACATAATAGTAACAATGTTATTCTACTCCATACTATAGTTAGACACTTTGTTTACCAACTGCAAGATATTAATCAACCAATGAAAAAAATTATTAGTTTTTTTTTTTTGTTTTTTTTTGTTTTTTTTTTTTTGTAACTGTTAATTATATTACCAAAAGGAACTTGAGGTTTACAAGAGATTATATCAGTTGCTACAGCCAAAAAAAAAAAAAATCATAGCGGACAGAAGATACTAGTTCCGGAAAGGATAAGAGCTAAAAAGCAGAGAAGCAGAGCTTAAGACTAGGAATCAGTCAAGGATTCAGTCAGAGATATAGGTAAGCCAATTAGCCAGGAGACCTTTTCCTTGTTTACTATACTGGTGCGCAAGGAGAATGTCTCTGATGGACCTGTCCAATGCACGGAAGACAGTTTCAGGAGAGGATAAGGGGCCTTGGTGAAGACGGGAATTCCGTTCTTGCCAGATAGTGTAGACGGTAGCCTGAGCAACAATCTTCTTCAGGGTTGAGCGGAGGTCTTTTGTGGTGCCTAGGAGCAAAAAAACTAAAGTTTGCCAAGAAGTGAAAGCGAGAGGGGGGAGGCCCAATCGAGAAAGAATCTGACTCCAGAGCTGATCTGGAAAATTGCAGTGAAGAAATAGATGATCTCTTGTCTCTTCACCCTCTGAACAGAGGATACAAGAAGTGTCGACAGTCATTCCCCAAGCGTGAAGTCTAGCTTTCACAGGCAACCGGTTGAGATTTGCAACCCATAAGGTAAAAGAGTGCTTAGGAATACCACGCTTGAACCAGATAGCTCTATGCCAACATTTGATTGAAGATGCTGGTCTCAATGCTTCCCAGGTGAGTTTAGTACTGAAAAAGACTTCCTTGCGCCTTCTTGTCCCCAAGAGAAAACATCTGGTCCTTTTGATACTGAAGGTGGGTCCAGTAAACTGAGAGTATTCCGGACAGTAAGGAGAAGAGGGTTGCGGGACCTGCATGAAGGAAGTCTCCATCCATGCGGTCCAACTCCTTGCGCCACCTTTGCTTCCCGAGGGATGCCCATTAAACGTGGGCCATCAAGGCCAAGGAAATTGATTAGTGGACCCATGACGCACCAGTTATCGTACCAGAAGCTTGCAGTTTGGCCATCACCAATGGAACTCGTCAGGAGAGGTTTCACCATCGATTTCAGAGTATGAAGGAACCGCCATATCCAGGAGGAGCCTTGATTTGTCTCAGCTAACCAGTAATCTGAGTTCTTGAGCATATGCTCCTTCATCCAGGCGACCCATAGAGAGCCACTATTTGTGATTAGCATCCATATCAGTTTCATAGTCAAAACTTTGTTCCAGATAGCAAAGTTGCGGAGACCCAGTCCACCTTCTTTCTTTGGTAGACAAATATCTTTCCAAGAGACTTTAGCAGCCGGGCGCTTGGTGATATTTCCAGACCACAGAAACGTGTTACACATCATCTCGATAGCTCTCAAACAACCTTTTGGTAAAGCAAAGGCTGAGGACCAGAAGTTTACAGTACTGTAGATGACTGCAGAGATTAGCTGGAGTCAACCTGCGAAGGACAGAGCTTTAGATGACCAATCCGTGAACCTCGCCTTTACCTTGTCGAGAAGCAGGGCATACTCTTCTTTCTTGAGCTTACGATGAAGTAAAGGGAGACCAAGGTAGCGCACAAGAAGGGATCCAAGAGGGTAACCGAGTTGATCAAGTCCATCGGTCGGAGCTCCTGCCACAAACAATGTGGATTTGTCTCTATTCATGTACAAACCTGACAGGTCTTTGAAGGTGTCAAGCAAGGAAGCAATCTCCTGGATCGAACTGATCCCTCCATCATAGAAAATCATGAGATCATCAGCAAAGGCAAGATGGGAGATAGTAAGATTCCTTCCGAGAGGATGATATCCGATATGTCCCGCCACGAACCTTGAGTTGAGCATATTAGTGAGAACCTCCATCGCAATCACAAAGAGAGAAGGAGATAGCGGATCCCCTTATCTTAGCCCTCTAGTTCCTCTAAAAAAACCACAAAGCTCCCCATTGATATTGACAGAGAAAGAAGTGGTAGTTATGCATTGCTTGATCCATGCTATAAACCTAGGAGGGAATTGAGCAATTTCAAGGATTTTCAGGATGAAGTCCCACTTAACACTATCAAAGGCTTTCCTTAAGTCCACTTCAGAAGAGCTCTAGGAGAGATATTTCTTCGTCCGAAGCCTTGGACCATCTCAGTGGCCAGGAGCACATTTTCAACAAGCAGCCTACCCTTGACAAAAACAGACTGGGAGCTGGATATCATTAGGGGCAATATATCCTCCAACCTCGGCGCAATGATTTTGGAGATGGTTTTGTAGATCACGTTACAGCAGGAGATAGGTTTGAACTTGGTGATGCTCTCAGCACCTATCTCCTTGGGTATCAGGATCAAAGTTGTTGCATTCATTTGTTTGAGGAGGTTGCATGTGCTAAAGAACTCTTTGACAGCCGCGATGAAGTCATGACCGATTATATCCCAAGAGGCTCTATAGAACTCTCCAGTGTATCCATCCGGTCCTGGGGTCTTGTTAGTCGGTAAGGAGAAGAGAACTTGCTTGATTTCAGCATCCGAGACTTCAACTGTAAGTGAGTCAGAGAGAGTTTGGTTCAACCTGAAAGGCATGAATTCCCTAAGGTGGACAAGCTCTGTTGGGGAGAGGGTAGAGGAAGCTCCTCCCAGAAGGTCCTCGTAATAGGACACACAATGCTGCTTAACATCCTCCATATTGCTTAACCGCTGCCCCTGAGAATCCATCAGGTAGTGAATCTGGTTCTTGGCTCTCCTGTTTGCCACAATTCTATGGAAGTAGGCTGTGTTAAGATCCCCACACTGAAACCACTTAATCCTAGCCCTTTTGGTGCAAGAATTTCTCCTCTGCCTTAGCGAGAGTTATCCACTTTTTATGAGCCAGTTTCTTTGCAGCGCTACTGCAGGGGAAGGATTAGCCAAGAGAGTAGACTGACAATGCATGAGCTGCTCTTGTGCTTCCTTGGTTCGAGACTCCAAATCCGAAAAGTGTTCTCTATTGAGGTCTCGAATGATGTTTTTCAGAGCCTTCAACTTCTTGACCAGACAATATTGAGTTGAGCCTTGATGATGTGCTGTGTGCCAAAACATCAGAAGCCTCGGAAGTAAATCCTCATGCTGAAGGAGGTAGTGAGATATCATAAAGTGTCTGCGACCTCGCTGCCTCGTGTCAAGATCAATTGTTGCGGGTGAGTGATCTGAAAAATCAGGTTCAGCAAAGTGTGCATATGACAGAGGGAACTTGGCCATCCATTCATCATTGATAAGAATTCTATCCAACTTCTTTGCAATAGGATTCTGCTCCTGATTGTTCCACCAGGTGAACTTGTTTCCTCGAATGGAGAGATCTTGGAGATTAGCATAGAGAAGACAGTCTCTAAATTCCTCCATTCCCTTCCTGACTCGAGTACCTCCCGCAGAATGCACTGAAGGATTAAGGGTTTGATTGAAATCCTCCATCACTGTCCAAGGCCGAGAATTGATGGATGGGTCTCTGGAGAGCGTGCAAATCCCCTCCCATAATTGCTGTCTCCCATAGCGACAGTTGACCGCATACACAAAGGAGACAATGACTTCCCTGTCTTCATTTGGTAGAGTAACTATGCAAGTTATCATCTGTGACGATTTGTAATGAATAAGGAGTTTCACTGATTGATCCCATAAAACTCAGATTCTACCTAGCTCTACAAACTCATAATTTGCTTCAAAATTCCAACCAAGAAAGGTGGACTGAACATACTTAGTCGACTTATGCTGCTTAACACGAGTCTCAATAACACTGCCAAAAACCGGCTTGTACTGCCGTAGCCATTTCTGGAAACTTCTCCTCTTTACACTATAGTTAAAACCTCTTACGTTCCAACAAAAAATGTCGACTCTTGTCATTATCTAGATGATTTGGGGGGTGAGCTCTTCCTTGTGGAAGTGTGCTCGAAACATCTTTCCTTCTTAGACAGAACACAAATGAAGTTAGCATTATCAGCTGGGTTATCATCTTCTTCAGATGGAGAGTCCAAAGAAGAGGATTCCTCTACAGGCTCAAATTCTGAAGAGGAAGGAGCTGAGGATGAGGAGCTCTTAGCAGTCGAAGGCTTTTTGGAGAGCTTTGAGGATTTGGAGAGCTTTGGGGTTTTGGAGGAGTTGTCCAATTCGAGAGACAGTTCTAGCGTGCCTGACTTGGGGTGAGAGGAGGGAAGCTTTGGGGGAGGGATTTCTTCAGCTTCAGCTTCAGTTCCAGAGAGTTTTCTTCCTCTCTCTTTGCGTCTCCTACTCGGGTTCTTCCTTTTGAGCCCTTCTTTGGAAGGTCTCTTTGAACGAGGACAGTCTTCACTCAAATGAACCGTTGAGTTGCACCGGGTACAGAGAATTGGGGCTGAAAAAGGCAATGTTTGATAGTATGTCCAATGCCCTGGCAGAAATCGCAAGTCGGGGGGAGCCAAGGGCTTGACACTTCAATTCTAGAAATCTCTCCTGATTCGAACTAGACATTAACTGCTTCCGGCAGTGGTTTGGTGATATCCACTATCGTGAAGACTTTAGCCACCTCCAGGTCAGTTAGGTTGAGAGTTGCTGGATGACAAAAGACTGGATGACCAATCATACCTCCTGCCACATGTTCAAGCGCTTCTTCAGAGAAGAATTGGGGGGGGGGGAACTCCTCTGAATTCCAGCCAAACAGGAGCTTCAGTGAGTTCAGGCATTACTGGGGAGAAACCTGGTTTCCAATCCGCAACAAACATTGATTGGCCTTCAATGTGCCACACTCTTTGGGCTAATAACACTCGTCGCCTGGTTTCTTCATTCGGAATACAGATGAGGATCAATTTTGGCCCCTGCTTTGAGATGGTGATATCTCTTTTCTTCCGGCTCCAGATGCCATTAAGGATGGCAAAGAGTGCACCCTTGGAGGGTAGGTTGCTGTGGGATTGACCGATGATGAAGTCTTTCCATCTGTTCTGGTTCCTTGCTATCACCGCGTTTGGAATTTTGACACATAGTTTCCCGGTTTCAAGAGAGTAAG
This sequence comes from Camelina sativa, assembly GCF_030686135.1. NCBI lineage: Eukaryota > Viridiplantae > Streptophyta > Magnoliopsida > Brassicales > Brassicaceae > Camelina > Camelina sativa. Next base: position 14,996,911 of record NC_141884.1, on the reverse strand, counting down.
GAGAGCCCTTCTTTTCCATCTTACCAGAGGATCCAATTAGCATTTGTTTCCAGTTAGGGAGAACAGGAGTCGAAGCCGCCACTGGAACTGAAGGAGGGTCCGAGATCTGGGTTCTCGAACCACTCGAAGTTGTTGGGCTGCCCATATGGGTTACCGGTTTTGCCAGTCTAGGACCAGTCACAGAGAAGTCCTTTGAAGAGGCAGTACCAAGGAGTACTGTTGGAATTGGAGGAGGACAAGAAAGAGAGATGGAAGCATAGGGATCAGCCGATTTCTCAGCCTGTCGAGGGAGAGGCGCAGATGAGGCAGAAGACGAAGGTTTGCGAAGGGATTCTTCTTTTTGGTCATTTAAACAGAGGGGGAGGTTGCCGCCGCCGAAATCGGCAACGGTAGTTGGAAAGGAATTAGAATTTTCAAATTTGCCTTTTTCTTTGTATATAACAAGCGATCTATAAAATTATTAGTTTTGCTAAAAAGATATTAATTTTTCAATCAAAAAGTAAGCAATAAAGTGAAAAAGGAAACGTGTGAGACACTAATAAGTTTAATCAAATTGTAAGTCCTAAAGTTGGTAAGATGCACTTAAATTAAAAAAAACAAGTTATATTTTTGTGTGGGCCGAATTGAGAAACCAAAATAATAAGAGAAAAACCTCATCTCTCAATCACAAATTCACAACACTATTTGCCCACTCACTTCTTCCAAACGTCAAAGAAAAAAACACAGCAGCCAGAGCCATGGCTGCCAACACCATCCTCGCATTCTCATCTCCTTCTCGTCTTCTCATTCCTCACTCATCCAACCCTTCTTCAAGTCTTCGTTCCTCTTTCCGCGGTGCCTCTCTTAACAACAACCTTAACCGTCGTCCCCAATCCGTTTCCTTCTCCGCCAGAGCTCCTTCGAAAGCGTTGACAGTTGTTTCCGCCGCGAAGAAGGCTGTTGCAGTGCTTAAGGGTACCTCCGATGTCGAAGGAGTTGTTACTCTTACCCAAGATGACTCAGGTCCCCTCCTCTCTCTCTGATTCCTTTTGAGTCTCTCTCTCTCTCTCTCAATTGCTCAAAGTTTTTATTTTTCTCATCTGGGTTCCAATTTGATTGAGGTTTGTGGGCATCATTAGGTCATTCCTTAGTGCTTAATCTTCTCAAAGTTTCATACTTTTCACATCTGATTCTGCTCTGTTTTGTTTGGTTCTCACTACTCTGTATATAACAAAAAGGGATTAGCTTTAGCGTCTTTACATTAAAAAAAGGCAACTCCTTTTTGATACAATGGTTCTGTTAAGTTTATACAAAGTAATCTAATAGCTGTGATAAGATTGGTTTTGTTGCTAGATTTTGACTATGTAGTTTGTGTAAGTGAATGGTTGTTAAAATGGGAATGCAGGTCCTACAACTGTGAATGTTCGTATCACTGGTCTCACTCCAGGGCCTCATGGATTTCACCTCGTAAGTGTGTCCTTCCTCAGATGAATGAATCATGTTTTCTTATTCTATAGCTATATATAGTGGTGTAGTTATGTCTTCTGTTTGATTTTACAGCATGAGTTTGGTGATACAACAAATGGTTGCATCTCAACAGGTTCTTACCAATACTAATAATACCAATGGCAGATTCATTTGATTACCAATATCAGGATTTGTGTTGTAAATTGATATATATCAATGTGTTATATTCTCGTAGGACCACATTTCAACCCTAATAAAATGACACACGGAGCTCCTGAAGACGAGTGCCGTCATGCGGGTGACCTGGGAAACATAATTGCCAATGCCGATGGTATTTAACATCCTCGATTCGAAACTCCTATATGTTATGGCTGCTATCTTTGATGATTTAAAAACTTTCTTGAACTAAGTAATGTATTTGTAACAACAGGTGTGGCAGAAACAACAATCGTGGACAATCAGGTTGGTGTTGTCTTCCTTTTTAAACTATTTTGCCTCTCGTATATTGTCTTATAAGAAGCTTTTGTTTACTGTGAAATCATTTGTGCAGATTCCTCTGACTGGTCCTAATTGTGTTGTTGGAAGAGCCTTCGTGGTTCACGAGCTTAAGGATGACCTTGGAAAGGGTAAACTGTTATACTTCTGATTCTCGTTTACATCAATTTGACACTGCTCGCACATTTCTTGTGCCCTGTGAACATTTTGCTGCTCCTTGGGTTTAGTAAAAGGGTGTCACTTTCTAAGTTTATAAAAGTCTTTAAAGCCAAGTTGTGATCTGATTACATCTCTTTGTTGATATGACGAATATAGGTGGACATGAGCTTAGTCTGACCACAGGAAACGCAGGCGGTAGATTGGCATGCGGTATGGTTAAACTTCCGATCCCTTTATATTAGGCTGTGGTTGTTTCAAACGCCAACAACTGGTTTCATTTGAAGAAAACACACTGTATTAAACGGCAAATTTAGTCTCTTTATATCGGTATCCTCATGAGTTATGCTGGTTCTTTCGCAGGTGTGATTGGCTTGACGCCGCTCTAAGTCTGAGCTAAGTAAGTACTCTTATGTCTACTGTTGAATAAGATGTCAGAATCTTAGCAAATAATGTTTGGCTGAATAAAAACTTTTGATGTTTTATGTTCACTGCATCAGTTTCTCTTTTCGGATTTGTGATAGCGATGTGTTACTTTTGTTTTAAAGCTGCGTTTGATCGGTTTTAGTATATTGTTTTGGTGGTTTGATTTAGCATCCTTTTTTATTCAGTTCAACACTTTCGAAATGATCCATGCGTATTGATTTAGTGTATTTAGATAAAGTGACTTTAACATTAGTTTTAAAGAAGCTGATGATGATAAGCATAATTTTCTCAATACCTTGTTATTGTAACAAACTGAACTGAAACACGTGAAGAAAGTGACTAAACAAAGATAGGTGTGAAGTGTATCATCTTAAGCTACATGGATTTGACTATGTGAGTGATGTAAATTGGTGAACAGTGCAATAAGAAAAGTCTTTTAAATGGTAAAGAGTTGTTTGAACTACAGAACATGTGAGTTGTTAAGTGTTGACTATTAAAATTAAATGATAAAGTTGTTAGCTGATATTAAAATTCTAGTATTTATTTATTGCGATTGTAATTGTGATTTTTAGAGTTTGTAGTCAAATGGTTAACCTCTAATTCGGTTATGCACATGTGACTCCTTTGGACTCAGAATTGTTTGGTTTAAGCATGTGATTTCATCACAAAATTGAGATTTTGTAGTAAAAATAAATTCTATCACAAAGTTGGGATTATATATTTTGACTTTTGATCAAAGAATTATTTTTGACATGCTCAGAAAACATAAAGATAATTCATAATTTAATTATAAAGCAAGAGAAATGTTAATTTGAATGTATAAGTACAAACCAAAATTCGACCCAAAAGTGGACTAATAAAATGATTCTGAATGGATGGATTGTACCTCTATAAACTAGTTTTTCCATTACAAACAATATGTTGTGCCAATAATAAACCAAATGAATAAAAGATCTTTTGATTTTGATCAATAATATTTCTGAATCTGAATAATGGAACTGTTTAATATAACTCGAGATTTTACATAAATTTGCTATGAAAAAAAACATGGAAAATTGTAGAAAATTGTGTAACCATTGATTTTTTTTTTCTATCCGACAGCTTATCAATTAAAGCCACTGTCGGTAAATAATAATTATAAAATAATTTTATGTTTTGGTTAAAGCTTATAAAATCGCTTTTTAAAATCATCATAGTTACCTAAGTATTTACATTGAAGAAGCCTACTCGAACCATTGTGAACCATAAAGAAAGAATAGCAATTCTATGTTTGATCACATATCCCAAAGATTATAGTGAGAAAAAAAAAGATATAACATGGCTTTGAGTTAATTGAATTTTGTTCAATCTCATAGGTGAATTATTAAACTCATTTGATTTACTCAGCATTGAGCATTTTCTTCCGCAACCCATATTTGTGTTTCAATCTATAATTTTATTTTTTGTATATACACAAAAACATTGTTAAAATAAATAATTATAAAGATGTAGTAAGAGCAGGATCAGCTTACCCACTTGGTTGGTCCAATTTGTATGCGTCTTCCGAACCGTCTGTCTGTTACTTCAACTACCTTATTAATAAAATATGAATATGTTCATGTTATATTTTAAGTTTGCTTTCGCAAAATTTTCCACTGTCAACTTGTGAATATGATAATTTCATTAATAAAGTCATCTACAAAAAAAAAAAATTGTGACGTTGTTCAACTTACTAATAACAATTATTGAATTATGCAATTTCTATCTATAAGTTGAAGTCCTTACTCTGGCATAGTATCTATAGCTATCATCCCATGATTGTTTTTTCCGACACAAATGATGTGACTTCTATTTATGGGGTTCAAGAATTTCAGATGATCAGATTTGTTGGTCTGAAATTTTCCAAATGGAACACTTACAAAATCTTGCAGTTTTCTGATTTGTTACACAATCATTGATGAGTTCATTAGATTTTCAAAACACAAATCAAGTTAATCACCGTAGAGATAATTACTATCTCAGTATATCTATTACTATACCGTTTTATGAACAAAATACTATATGAAGAACCGAATATTCAACCAGATCCCAAGTCTTGGTTGGCAATGTCCAATTTTATCACTAAACTGTGTATCACAAAATCAGAACCAAACCGCAAAGCCCTTAAACACAAAGTGGTTACAACCGGCTTAAATGGTTAGGTTAACCAAGACAAACTTTAAGTAGGAGAAATATAGTTCTAGCTAATTTTGACAGCTACATAACATGAGTTATACACATGCATATAATGTATATTTCAAATGTACACACACACACACAATCATATGTATTTTATACTAACACTCAAGACTCACCAAGTAGACGTTGAGCCATAATTTTTTGCTTGGATTTTAGTTGCATTACATTATCCTCTTTATCTTTATTTTTTAATCTTTTAAGTTATATATATCTTTCTGTTATTGATATTTGGTGTCAAGTATATAAAGACACATATATATTAGGTTCTGATTATGATGTGTTTCTTATCTTTCAAGGACTATACAAATTGATTGATGGATAAGTAACTATCTTACTATTTCAACTATATTATTCAAAAGAATATAATTTTAAAAAGTTCTGGAAAAGACTTAGACGATATGATCAAGATGCTTATCCCTTGTAGTAGTGGTAGATTAACTATTCGAAGATAAAACTCACTAAGATACTTTTTAACTGGTATGAGCAATCTATTTCAACTCTAGATAGAACTAGAAGATATGTCTATTGAATCTTGTTATATTGTACTTTTTTGTTCAACACAATTTTTAGTTTGAAAAAACAATAACAGTTTACAAAAACTTATACAGATTATAGATTAAAGAATATATAAATGAATAATGGGCAATAGCACGAATAAAGTCGAAAGACATAAATGAAACAGCTAGTTAGGAAGAGAAAGGAAGTGTGTGGTGAAGTGGAGTGAGTAAGAAGTAAGAGAGTGAGGTGTAGTTGTAGTGTTGAAGTGTGGTGAGGTGTTGTGTTGTGTCTATCCACTCCTTTTTGGACAAAAACTTCTTTTTATATATTATGTCGTAAAGCCCCACCACCACTCTCTCTTCTCTACTATTTGGTATGCCACCCATTTTCTCACCTTATATTTATATATATTTTATATATATATAAAGAACTTGCCTTCTTTTTCACATACATGCATGTATATGTTTTGTTGTGTGTCGATATTTTTTAGTCACGTTTAAAAAGTAGAAGTTGAAACAAATTTTTGAACTTTTAGTTGTTATAAGTAAAAATTAAAAACCGCACTAACCAAAGTGTAAGTATGAAGAATCACTAAGTTGTGCGTAGACTAATTCGGATGCTTTTGAAAATGAACAAATTGACTTAACTATAGTTCAAATATGGTAATCTCTCTAAAGTTCACCATATTTAGATATGCAATTAAGTGAGTTACACCGGATCTTAATATTCTTTGATTAAAACCTAACACATCTTAACAAAAAGTGAAAGCTATATGCTTTTGACAAATCAAGCAATGGTATTTTTAGGTGACTTTACATCTTTCTACAAAAATATTTATCATTAGGTTAATTAATAAATGATTTAATATTGTGAATGTAAAAGATATATTAGTATAATGGGAGTTGTAGAGGAAAACAACAACCTGCAAGTGAAGTAAAGCAAGCGAAAGAGTGGGTTGGATCCGGTTTTGTAGAAACAAGATCTTCTCTGGTTAATCCTAACTTGGAAGCTATGTCACATGTAATGCCAGAGACTCATACCCACCAATTATAATTAGATAAAACAATTTTAAAATAACAAAAAGAGGAGTTGGCATGTAGAAATAACGTTCAAATTAACCGATGTACATATTTGTTTGAACGTATATTGTCATTTTAATCTGAAAATTACTTAATTCGTCCTTTAAAACTTTTGTAGTGTTATATATTTCGTATAAATTTCTACCGTATAGAACATATAATGAGTCGCTTAATTTCGTTTAAACGGTCTAAATAACGCTTCCTTGTGGCCAAAAAGCAGTATTAAGTCTACAAATTAGTTTTTTTAGGTAGTATTAATTAAGCATTTAAAATGCTATTTTCCCCGAAAAATACCATTTATTCAAGATATAGTATTTAAAACAATGGTTGGAAATTTGGAATGAGTTGTGTAATTGGTGGTACAACTAAAGATGCGGCGGCGGTGCATCTGAACCCTTACGTGCCTCACACTTCCTTCTCCTTTGTCTTCTTACGCTAAGTATTTCTTTCTTTCTCTCTCTCTCTTTGCTAACTTACATTTTTTCTTGTACTAACTTCTACATCGAACCTGTTTACGTCATATTTATGTGTGTTTATTTGCTTTTTATTCTCATATTTTAAATATAATGGTGAGTTCAAACGTCTACGTGTCATTTACAAATTTTATAAATGAAAATTTGTACTAATAATTCTTAAGTTGCACCATAAACATATACGTATTTCTAGCTATTTAGTAATGTTGTATATGTACTATATTCCAGTTGAAAATAAATAAACTGACTCATATCTCTTAGTATGAAGGATTTTTTTTTCTCACATTATAATGTTTAATAACTCCAATTACGAAATATCTAATTGTATACACAATTGGTTCAAGTATATGTATATATTAATTACAAATTACAAAGTATCTTCACACAGCAAGCAAGAAGCAGGAATCACAAATCAAATGTCCTTTAGGACTTTCTATCTATGGTGGCTCCCAACTTATGTTGCTTCTTACAAAAACAATATGTTTCTTTTTGGTTAATGTTTATTACAACAAAATAGATATAAAAATTTTCTTTTGATAAACGTAAAAGAATACCAATTTAGTAATTTTCAGGCTCTACGTTTGTTTTCTATAGAAAAACATCGTGAATTTGTCAAGCTACGTACCACCATAAGCTTGGCCACAAGCTTGGGTTAAGATCTTTGAACTCATGTGTCACTTGGTGTTGTCTTTGTTTTGTTTTTCTCCTTTTTCTTTGCCAGCACTTCTTGTGGTTAATTATACAAAAAAAAAGGTTGTAGAGATCTATAACTAAATTTAATTGTAAAATTATTTATAACATTTCAGAAAAGAAACTACCTAAAATGGTGGATGACAAATTTATTTTAAACAAAGTTAAAAATAAAAATAATAATAAATAGGATAATAATTTATGTTTAGGAAAATATGACGCGGTGAGTAAAAAATTAGTAGCTTTTAGCCACACACATCTGTTGGTGTCGTTGCTTTACGCAACATCATGCATCTCTTCTTCTATTGTTTACTTATTTTTTTATATACTTTTCTTCTTCTTCTTATTTATGATTAGCAACCAAATCATTTCAATTATTTCCTCATTATCATATCGGAACGCATATAAGTATAAATCATACAATTGTGTATCGTTGTGACTGTAAAATTGAAACTGATATCATTAGTTTTGTTAGGACCACTAAATATATATTGATTTGTATATGAAATATCCATGTGTGAGTGTATCTATTAAAAATTTTCTGTAAAGGATGTGAGGGCCACTTTAAGTACAAGACAATAAGGTTTGGAATAGCCCAACGTGATTAAGAGTAACTTCCTCCAATCATTTCATCGTGTTATAGAATTATTGCGCCTAATCAAATTTTATTAATAAAAATACCTAGGTCTCTTTTTTATATATAGCTGAACGGTAGCATTTATTTGGTACTATCAAAATTAAAATTTAATATTTGCGGCTATAGAAAGAGTAAATATCAATGAAAGATCGTAATCATTTAATTGGTATAAGTTGGTATATTCCAGTGGCAAGTGGTAACACTTTAGTTGCATACACACACATCAATACAAAAAACAAACATGGGTATGTATAGTCCATAGTGGCATACTTATTATATAGAAGGCAGCGATCCCTATGTAAAGTCAAAATGTTGCATGAAATTAGCAAAATATTCCGGTGAAGGAAAGAAGTGATGGGGTTTTGTGTATGTAACATACTTGCATCCCACACATAACCTTTCCTTAGCCCAAACATTATGTTATTTATATCCACTTGAGATATAATTTTTATCTTTATCTTATCTAAAAGATTTAGGCTAAATAAATATGTCTTATTTGCAACAAAAATATATCTCAGTCATGATTGGAGAAAATATTATTTAATATCCCTTTGATATAAGTTTCATTTTGATAGTTTTTCAAGTGAACAAATTTTTATTATTATTCCCTTTCAAATAAATTGAATTTTGCATTTATTTTTTATATATATTTTTTTATGAATTTGTAGTAGGGACAACTGTGTTTTTCCTAGTCAAAATCTATATTAAATCTCAAAACAATATTTATTGTGAAAAATTATAAGGGATTATTATGGATTTTGCCACTTTTCACTCTAATTTTTTTGAATCTGCCATTTTCTTCAAATATTTTAGATTTGCCACTTTTAATCACTTTAAAATCTATACATTTGTGAAATTTTTTTTTTGTTAAAAAACATACTTCATAACAAATACTAAACCCAACAAAAAAATGGAACCAAAAAACCCCAAATTTAATGTGTAAAATTGTGTTTAAAAATCTTGAAAAATGTCAAATCCATAAGATTTTAGCCAAAATGGCAAAATCCATAAATACCACTAAAAAAGTGGCAAAATCCATAATAATCTCAAAATTATAAGACTACCAAATTGTTGTGGAATGGTGCAAGTGATATGTACATCATAAAAACATTTAGGAGATGTCAAAATTATTTTTGTATTTATCTTCTTTTACCTTGAGAAGGATTTTGTGGGGTTGTTTAGCCACTATGTCTTGTACCTTATGCATATATATGGGTTCAACCCTCAATTTCCCATTGTGAGACTTTAGAAAGTATGATGACAAAAATGTCTAATTTTGCTGGAGTATATTATTTTAACCTAGCTAGTGTTGTCTAGTTGATTTAAAAAATTATTTTGTGGTACCTAAAAATCATAATTTTCTGTCTTTTATCAATAAGATATTTTTGTAGAATGCAAACTTCTTAATAGTAAAGAACTAGTTTCAGAAACTCTAAAGAATAAAATGTTTAACTGTTTACAGGTAAATCGCAAATATATTATACTCCGTAATTGTATTATATCGTAGAGACAAACCATTATTGTAAAATACACTATCTTTTGTAAACTTACTAATTCTAAAATGTGTATTATATTTTAATGTTCTGTAATTTTATAGACTAACAATCTGAAGTATTAATTTTGAAATTCTCTCTATAGACTACTTATTCTAAAATCTATAGATCATTATTATTTTTTATGTGTTATACAATATGGAATTTATTTGACCTGCATGTAGTTAGTTGTCACTTACCCATACCGTACACAAAAGTATGTAATCCCAACTAGACACAAAAAAATGAGAAATTGTTCTAAGTGTTAATTTTATTTTATTAATGTGGTCTCTAATTAAGTTGTTCATCTCAATAAGCCCATTTTACTGGCAACTGTTTCAAGTCTTAAGATAAAGTAGATAACCAATTGATCACTAGCTTTCAACCCTCTCTACATCTAAACAAATGTTAATTAAGTTGTTAATATAAAAAAAAAAAGAGAAAAAATAATTAAAAGTCGTGGTGTTGTCTCTTCACATTAACAAAGACTATGCTTACAATTGTTTTTAGCCTAACATGCCACCGATGAATGCACCTAATCCTATAAACACCGGCCACTGCATGTCGCCTCCTAATTATGAACCATGTATGTCTGTGAATCATTATTTCCTTTGATAACCTTACAGGAGTATTCTAAAGTCGTCACAACCATTAATAATATGTAATACTTATACTATATTCTTTTTATTTGCTGTCGTGAACATTTTTATCTTTAGTTCTATCCCATTTCGGTTTACATTGAAAGCGTCGTTCTGATGACGTGGAGCTAAAGTGCGTGAAAGTAAAATCTTTGCTTGTCCATAGAACTGAAATGTTCACACTCTTAAAGAAAATAAAAACAAATAACAAAAACGTGAATTGGTGGCCTAAGTGCCACTCAACACTACTAATGAACCTTTGCCTAATTCAGTGGTAAACTCTTCACGGGTTTCACTTTCCCTTTTATTTCTCCTACTTTTGCTTGAATCATTTTTTTCACTCGGAAATTAATACACTAGACATAATAATAATTCTATGTTAATAATTTATGCAAATATGGATGAATGATTCAAGATCTAAGAGTTTGATTAATCAGACCAATGATATTAATATGTTTGTTATTAGAAAGTATGTACTAGAAGAAGCTGTCTAATATAATAATACGATTTAAAAAAAAAAAAAAAACGTCATGAAGGGTTGACTTCTAGTACATAGATCTAGGTAGAGATCAGATTTCGAAGATATGGATTAAAAGTAGATACAACAGAACATAAACTAGAAAAGAAGAAAGACATATTAGACTATATCTTTTTCTTTTCTCATGTTAGTAATATTTTTTTTTCATCATTGAATAAATTTGTTTGATTTTATGGTTATGGAATTTGGCAGAGAAAACGCAGAAGTGTCAGGTAATGGGTATAGAGTGAACCGTCAAAATGTTATTGGTTAGCTAAAAAACAATATAATATATGTAAAGTGGATCGATGTGTAAAATCTTTTGTGGAGTAAACTAAAAAGATTAACAACCACCAAACTTATAACCTCTCTCTTTTTTTTTTTTTTTTTTTTTTTTTCTTTTTCGATAAATATATATATAAGCAGCCCCACCATCGTCTTCTTCACTGCCTCTCTTCTCTCTCTCTTCTCTCTTGTTAGTTCACTCCACATAACAAACACCAAACATCTCATTCCTTTCATCAATAGTTTTCGAGATTTTCTTGAATTGGGTTTGTTTCTTGATTGGTTTCTTGAATTGGGTTAGTCTTCTTTTTCTTTATACTATTTTTGGATATGATGATGGGTCAAGATGAAGTTGGGAGTGATCAGACGCAAATCATAAAGGGGAAGCGTACGAAGAGACAGAGATCGTCTTCGACGTTTGTGGTGACGACGGCGACAACCGTCACCTCCACAAGTTCATCGGCCGGTGGGAGCGGAGGAAGAGCGGTTTCTGACGAGTACAACTCGGCGGTTTCGTCTCCGGTGACTACTACTGATTGTACGCAAGAAGAGGAAGACATGGCGATTTGTCTCATCATGTTGGCTCGTGGGACAGTTCTTCCATCGCCGGATCTCAAGAACTCGAGAAAAATTCATCAGAAGATTTCGTCGGAGGATTCGAGTTTCTACGTGTACGAGTGTAAAACATGTAACCGGACTTTCTCATCGTTCCAAGCACTTGGTGGACACAGAGCGAGCCACAAGAAGCCTAGGACTTCGACTGATGAAAAGACTAGATCACCCCTGATGCAGCCCAAGTCTAGTGCCTCAGAAGAAGGTCAAAACAGTCCTTTCAAAGTTTCCGGCTCAGCCCTAGCTTCACAGGCAAGTAACATCATCATCAACAAGGCAAACAAAGTACACGAGTGTTCGATCTGCGGTTCCGAATTCACTTCCGGGCAAGCGCTCGGTGGTCACATGAGGCGGCACAGGACAGCCATAACCACGGTTAGCCCCGTTGCCGCTACCGCTGAAGTTAGCAGAAACAGTACAGAGGAGGAGACTGAGATCAATATGAGCCGTTCGATGGAGCAACAGAGGAAATATCTACCGTTGGATCTTAATTTACCAGCACCAGAAGATGATCTAAGAGAGTCAAAGTTTCAAGGGATAGTGTTCTCAGCCACACCAGCGTTAATAGATTGTCATTACTAGTTGAATTGTTTTACATAAAAAGATGAATATTTGTGAATTCTCTTACTTACTATATTGTTGATCATTGGGGATTATTTTTCGAAAAATTGAATCAAATATTAATATTATAATTTTTTTTAAGAAAATAGAGGAAAATGAAATGTGCAAGTTATAATGAAAGAGCTAGGAGAGGGAGAGGAATATAGTGGGAGTTAAGTAAAGGGTTGTGTGATAGTTAGATGATCTACTTGTTGAAGTAAGAATAGTTTGAGTAAGCAAGTGGTTAGTGTTCTCTCATCTCATGGTTGCCTTTCATTCACGAAAAGCAAGTGACTTCCAAGGCATCTTTTCTTTCCCTCTTTTTAAGGTATTTTTTGTTTCTTTTATTTTTTTTTTCTCTTTTAACGAAATTGCAAAATGAAGTAATTAAATCGTTGTTTATTTTTTATTTTTTATATAAACATGTGAACAAACTATTCGTATTGCTTGTAGACGCCTCTTTCGCCCCCACGATTACTTCAGATTATGCGTTCGCAGCCATACGCTATATATCGTGGTGTTCTACCACTTCAAACAAAATATGTCACAGCACATAAAAATACAAAAAAATCGTAAGATATCTAGAGAAATAGAGGCATACAATATCTTTAATTAATAAACCAACATAATAGTAGTTCAGTGGCTAAAGGATTCTTCTCCATGAGGTGAGAAGGATAAAGTTATGATTTATGAAACCCTTTACAACATTTAAAGATGTCTAAATTAAAATGACAAAATTAGCTGATTTTACTTCGAAAATTAGTCTGAATTTAGGTCCGGAAGTTCTGGTTATTAAAATTTTAAAAATAGATGTTGGCTCCATAAAAGATTTTAATAATATCTGATTTTTGTAGATCATAAAGTTTGTTTGAGATTCCACTTAGAATTTACCTCATTAAAAAGAAAAAAATTCAAATAAAATATCTAACTATTTTGTTACTTTGTCTAGATAATAATGTCTCCTTTATGACTTTAAGATGTAAGGAGTAAGGGCCAATGCTATCTTCCCCTCCCCAATTCAGAACCAACATGTTGTAATTACGCTTATAGATCATATTTCCAATGTTAATTAGTTACAAAAACGTAATCATATAAATGTGAATTGATTAAAAGAAAAAAAGAGTAATATAAAGGCAGTCGACACGAGATGGACGTGGTGATGACCGGCTAGGGTTTGGCAGGAGAATCACCACCACAACTAATAGACGTGGATTAGGTTCTTCTTTGGTTTTGGGTTGTTATTTTTTCTGGTCACCACATTCACACTTTTATCTAAAAAATTTAAAAAATAATCAAATATAACAGACTTACAATTATTACAACAGAACAGAAAAACTAAAAAAAAAAAGAGCAAAAATTCAAATAATTAAAGAAAGGAAAAAGATAAAACAGTGACAGCAGAAACAGTCACAAGATTCACTCACCGCTTCACTCACCGCTTCACTCCTTGCTTCCAATGCTTCCCTTATAAAAAAAATTATTCTTTGCAGTTGTATCCATGATCCAACTTTTCATTATTGAAATTAATATTGTCCTCTCACGATCTTAGTTTCTCAATCTTAACTTTATTTCTCAAGCTAGGAATATATTTTATATATAAGTGAGAAAATTGAGCTACAATGACTAAGGTAGATACTATTCTGCTCGATGTGGTTGCTAATCACTCTCATTATTGAGTTTTTTAAATCTAAGTCAAGTTCCCATTAATATGAAATTGTCCGTTTTGATCCCAAATAGTCTAGTCCCCACAAATTTTTTATCGGATTCCTTCCCAAAAAGCTTATACTAATTAGAATTAGAATTGGTTTATATATTAGAAATTTATTTTCTAATATTTCGATGTATCCAGATACCCATGATCCGGTATCCCTTTATTTCTTAAGTATTTTTGAGGCACATTAATCATGTTATATTTTGATCCTTCCACACTGAATACAAAGTCCATCCCCACTTCCTTAGGTCCATTTTTCGACCTAGACTCTGATATCAATTGTTAAGCTTTTTAAACCCAAATTAAATTTTTGTTAGTATGATATTATCCGTTTTAGGTTCAAACAGTTCAGTCTTCACAGATTTTTTATTGAGTTCCTTTTTAGAAAAGCTCATACTAATTGAAATTGTACTTAACTTATATATTAAAAACTCATTTTCTAATTTTTCGACGTGGGATGGTGGTCTGTATTCCAACATTCATGATTCTTTAAATCACTAATATTCATGTGTCTATGTATTTTCTGGGTCAATATATTTATATGTGTGTATAAGCAACAAAAGTCACGAAAGAACATTTGAATTCAAAACAAGTGGCTGTCATTTACGTCTAACTAAATATTTAAATTGTAGATACTATTGCTCTTTTACGGATACACACAAGTCCAATAGATAAATAGGACACGAGTGCAAAACTTGTTTTTGTTGGTGGGTTAAAGAGTCAAAATCTTTACTTAACCTCGTTAGATAAATATAGTGGTTAAGCTTTGAAATACCGTGTAGTGTAGATGCGTTTTGCAGATATTTACATTGTAAAACACTTGTGTAACTCAACTTCTACCACTAGTAGTGGTGGAACACTATTCATGTCTTCTTACATTATCGGTTGAATTTGATTCAAGACTCCTAAAAGATACTAGCTTGCGGCTATAATCAATTCTATATGTAAATGTTCTAAAATTTTTTATTCATGTTGCTTTTTTTGTTTGTCAGTCATTGTCTCATACTATCGTGGTTTGGTCTTATATAGGCTTCACTCCAAACCTCTGTATATAGGTTCGATCTTCTGGCCCATTATTGGCTTTGAAAAATAATTCTTTAAAGGTTTCATAAACTTTTTCTTTTATTAAGGATTTTATCTTAACCTTTTCTGTTTAATTCAAGACTTATTTACGCTAACACTCTTTAAATAAGCTACTATACAAAAACTAAAAACTATAAATATATCACCTATGTATACGTTTCCTTACCGTACGGTCATAATCTTCTTATTAAATAGATTAATTTCAAATATAAGATATAGTATAATAATATTATGGGGATGGACCAGGTTGCTTTCAGTTCTAAGCCAACTCGTTACGCCTAATTAAAATATAAGACCCTTACATTGCAAGTCATGTCGCACCACCCGTTCTCTCTAACCACTATATGTTGCCATTTGTACCCCTGAGATTCACAAATAATTACATAGTATCATATGATAGAACCATTGTTGTATTTTGGGTTAAACATGGGTGATGATTGATTTCATACATAAATGATTTATAGACTATTAGAAGAGAATATGTTGTCTTATAATAGCAGTATTTTGTGCAAAATGAGTTGGAGGATTCAGTTGAGAATAATAGATGAGTTGGAGGATTCAGTTGAGAATAATAGATGCGTTGGAAACGTTGAAAAAAACTGTGCGGATAATTTTCGTTATCTATTAACACTGCATTACACTTAAAGATTTAAATGGATTGGACGGTGCAAAGAAAGTTGATTGGACTAAAACATTAATAAAATGAATATGGTTAGTGCAAATAAAGTGAAACAAAATAGATTGAACACAAGTTGAATGGTAACCGTAAGACATATGTATATGATCTAATATTATCTATTATATAAAAGAAGGTCAACTCTATCAATTTTCCTCTTATTGGGATTTTAATTAGGAAATTCTCTTACCTTTGTTATTATAAGTTTATAGAGTGTCTCACGTTATGAAATAGTGCTGATTAGAACACGAATTCAAATTCAGCCGATAATGTAAACGTTGGATTATCGGTTGCATTATGGGCAAATTCAAACACTCCGGATGGAAAAAAAAGAAAAGAAAAATCACCTACAAACGTTGGATTCAGATTCCAAGTTATATATACTTCCCCACTTGAATCTTTATGTAATGCTTTTACTCAACGAGTCTGCTACAATTTTACATTATTTTTATCTATCATTGATGCTTATATCTCAATGTTCGAATGTAGGTTCTTAGATCTCTCCATCTGCAATAGTAAAGTAAGGTTTGCACTAGGTTGACAGGGTATGATATTCTTTTTATGTGATCATCAGAGTGTGAGTAGGGTTTCACAAGTCTGAAGGAGATATTGACTACTATGCTAGTGTTGGTATTGCCAGAGCAGAGTGAGCCTTATGTGATTTATATTGTTTTCAGAGTTGGCTCAGAATGTGTGTTGATGCAACATGGGAAGGTTATTGCCTACGCTTCATGACAGTTGCGGAAGCATGAAGACAACTATCCTACTCATAACTTTGAGATGGCTGCTGTGATTTTTACCCTAAAAATTTGGAGTTCTTATCTTTATGGCGGGAAGGTGTAAGTGTTTATAGATCATAAGAGCTTGAAATATATGATCTGGAGATAGCTTACCATCCTGGTGGCAGATGCGTTGAGTCGGATGTAGGTGGCTTTGGCTCGGGAGCAGGATATTGAGTCTTTGGTGGGTGAAATCAGTGTATTGAGGTTGTGTGCTATTTCACTGGAGCCTTTGGGTTTGGAGGCGGGTGATCATGCAGATCTTCTGAGTAGAGTTCGCTTAGCTCAGAAGAAGGATGAGGGGCTGTTGAATACCTCTAGGGATGTCAGTTCAAAGTATCAGGTCTCCGCCAATGGTACCATTTTTTGCACGGTCATATATGTGTGCTCAAGGATGAGGAGTTGAGGCGAGAGATTCTAAAAGAGGCTGATGCGAGCATGTTCTCTATTCATCTAGGAGCGACTAAGATGTATCGTGGTCTCATACGGTATTATCATTGGGTCGGGATGAAGAAGGATGCAGCTAGTTGGATCGCAGGGTGTGATATCTGCCAACTAGTAAAGGCTGAGCATCATGTTCCGAGTGGCTTGTTGCAGAGTTAACCCATTCCATAGTGGGAGTAGGACATAATCACGATGGATTTTGTGATAGGATTGCCATTATCTCAGACTTTTGATGCGACTTGGGTCATTGGGGACCGGTTGGCTAAGTTAACACATTTTCTGGCCATTAAGGAAACTGATGGAGCGGCGGTTTTGGCTAAGAAGTATGTGAAAGAGATAGTCAGATTGCATGGTGTGCATGCGACACCGTGCAAGTATCATGTATGACAGAGATTCCATGTTCACTTCAGTATTTTGGAGAGCGTTTCAGGCAGAGATGGACACTAAGGTGCGTATTAGTACATGCTACCATCCTCAAACTGATGGACAGTGAGAGAGGACGATTCAGATTTTGGAAGATTTGCTGAGGATGTGTGTGCTTGATTGGGGTGGTTACTGGGCGGATCATCTGAGCTTGGTAGAGTTTTCTTACAACAACACCTACCAGGCGAGTATCGGGATGGCTCCTTATGAGGCGTTGTATGGGTGGCCATGTTGTACTCCGTTATGCTAGATTTAGGTGGGGGGAGATGAGCATATATGGTGCAGATTTTGTTTAGGAGACATCAGAAAAGATTTGGGTTCTGAAGTTAAACATGAAGGAGGCTCATGATCGGCAGAGGAGTTATGTTGATAAGAGGAGGAAGGATCTTGAGTTTCAGATAGAGTGTACCTCAAGATGGCCATGTTACGGGGTCCGAACAGATCATTGACAAAGACTAAGCTGAGTCCAAGGTACATGGGTCTGTTCAGAGTGGTTTAGGGGGTGGGACCGCTTTCATATAGGTTGGAGTGTCAGATGTTATGCGTGTGTTCCACGAGGTTTTCCAAGTGTCGATGTTGAGGAAGTGTCTCAACAAGGATGATGGGTTGTTGGCTAAGATTCCTGCAGATCTTCAGTCCAACATGACTTTGGAGGCGAGACCGGTGAGGGTTCTCGAGAGGAGAGTCAAGGAACTTTGGCGGAAGATGGTTCCATTGATGAGAGTCATGTGGGACTGTGATGGTGTTGAGGAGCAGACTTGAGAGCCAAAGGCGAGGATGAAGGCAAGGTTCAAGAAGTGGTTCGAGAAACAAGTCAGAGCTTGAGCTTCCCTATCATAGTCCCAATTTGTTGGTTTTGGCTTTGTATTGTATATCTTATCTCATTATGTATTTTCGTCGGAGTTGTAACGATTATGACATTTAATGATTAATAAGATGAGCAATTTCTTGGATTTGACTTGCGTTGCATGAAAAGGAAAATATTGTGGTAGTTTCTAAAAATGGAAAGGTTCCATAAATAGAAAGTTTTTACGAGTTAAAATTTGTCTATTTTTAGTGTTTGTGGGCCTTGGTGGCGTATGTGTGGCCTTCATGGCAGAGTTTTGAGTCATTGTGTGGCCTTGCAGCAGTCTTTTGATATATTTTTGTGACTTTTGTGGCGGACTCTTTAGCCAATTGTGTAGTCTTTGTGGCGGACTGTTTAGCCAATGTTGCATGTTTAGACAGTCCTTCAGGATGTTTGACCGTTGTGGCGGGCTTTTAGCTAATGTTGCCTGTTTATACGGTTCTTCAGGATGTGTGGCCTTTGTGACGTTTCTTCGGAATATATGGTTTTTGGCGATCCTAACTTAAAAATACAAAATTTGTAATTAAAATATTGCTAAGAACTTTTGATTATACTAGGATAGTACCCGCGCTACACCGCGAGATTGCTTATATTTTTTTTGTTTAATTTGGTTGTGTAGTTTTTTTTGTTATATTGTTTTGTTTTTCAGGTTCTTTTTTGTGTTTTGTTTTTGTCTGCACTGACTTATGAGTCAAAGGTTGTTTTTTTTGTGGTTCATTTCAGTAGTGTAATGATGATATATATAATAGAAGATTGTTGCAGTTTTGAATAATAATTTATTACTTTTGGGAAGAGCACACATACAAATATATACTACTAATACTGTTACTGTGACAGGTATCATCACGACGAAAGAGATGTGGAGGAAATCAAACTGTGTGAAACTTGTATTCATGTCCCAAATTGAATCGAGATATTGATTCGCTGAATCCTTAGTCAATAAGTGTCTTCACACGTTCAAGACCTTGTTCCAGTCCAGTATCGATCTAATCATGATTCTGTTCAACACCAATTTAAAGTCGTTGTAAATTTGATGAAGTAATAGTAATATATTGTTTTCAATCTGTTAAAACTTTGAGACAAGTCGTAGTATTTTTTTTACAATCACAAACTCTTTTTAGTTTCACAAACTCTTTTTATTTGTATTTTTATTTTTTTCTTTTAGTGAAATTAAACTAATATGTACTACAGTATTGACAGTAGATTAGAGCAGAAAACAATATTATTAAAATAAAATCATTGCATGAATTAGGCTTCCATATGAAATGGTATTTTAAAACAGAATGTAGAATTTTAATCAAAGAGTTTGACATGTAGTATTGAAATGTAAAAGACTTGAAGATGTAGAATAAAAATCTCAACGACTTAGAGATGTAGAACTTTAAACTGCCACATGTTTTTGTAAATATCTTGACTATCACATATTAAGTTGTGATCGAGCGTTTCTTTTTGGATTTCTTTTCCTCCTCTTCCTCTTCTTGAAACGTAGGAGGTCTTTTCCCATTCTCTGTTTTAATCTCCTCATATTTTGTTACGTTGACATATGTGGTTGTTTCATCTCCCTATAAAGAACAGTAATACATTTAAATAGTGACAATTTAAACATGTAAGATATCTAAAATACCTTTGTTGGATTGTTAATGACCTCTAAATCTCCAAATATGTTTTCTTTCATGACCCGAGTAACAATGAAAGCTTGAGAAGATGCTCAGATGTTGTATTCAGTAATCTTGATTTGAAATTCCATTGTTCTGCCAACCATTTCTGTAAGGCATTTTGGAATACTTTCTATTGTGGGAATTTCATCCCCTTTCATTACCTGTGTTAACACATAACATAATAAATTGCTTAAGTATATGAATGGTATTAATTATTTCAATTATAGTTTATAGTTTAAGTATAACTATGTTTAATTTTTATTAATCTTATTTGGGATTTAAATTTCTAAGACCACAATATGTAGCTACAACTTTATTTTTCAAATCTGCTAAAGTTATTTTAACATTACTCTACTATTCACTTTGAAGTTTTAAATCAACTATTCACGTACTGAGACAAGAATTTAGAGAAGAGGAGATAAAAACAAACCTGAGTCATTGATTTAATCACCCCAATTTCTTCTTTTGCAGTAACTTGGTCTAATAACAAAACTCCACCTTAAAGCACATACACACACAAAAAAAATACCATTAGAACTGGGCATTTTAGCAAACACTTGAGCCAAATTATAAGAGAGAGCAAGACATGAAAAAAGATTCAACAATATCAAACATCCAAGGTAACTAATTCATTAAAGATAATGACGCCTTAAGTTTCAAATTCTGTACCAATCATACAACTAAGCTAAACTATCATCTATCATCGGATCGAGTCATCTAACTTCAGAAGTAGCTAAAAGAGTTCCGGAGAGAGAGAGAGAGATCAGAGATTATACCGTTCTTGGCCGGCGGTATCCCAGATCTGCGAGAAGACAAACTCAGCTTAATAGGTTCAGCTAATTCAAGAATTCCCCTCAAGCATCGCGTTTAATCCCTTGGCACCGAAATTAGAAGAGGCACACGATAGCTTCCTCAAGTTTTTACAGTTTCTAGCGAACGAATCCATACCTACATCCGTAATCTCGCGACAACCACGAAGCTTGACTCGAGTCAGCAAGCTTCTTTTCCGATCTCCGGTGCTGAGAAATTGAAAGGTATGAGCGAGGCAATAGTCCGGCAGATCTGCCGTGAAATCATAATCTCCATCTTCGAAACCATTCGATTTCGCAGTCGAGAAACTCCGGTGGTGACCTGAGAAAGAGAGAAGTATTATCGCGTACATTTGGTTCTTTAAGCCACGTAAGAGCATATTTTGATTATCTGTATTATTGTTATAATTTGATTGGTGGTTTATTTTTACTGATGTGTCAGCTTCTGATTCAATACAAGAAACTGAGGTGTCAACTGGAGAGAAACTCACTTGTACTAGTATTTGGAAGTGGTTTTACGAAACTTCTATTTTCTTCGTAAACTGTTTTTTGAAATGTATTGTGTTTCAACTTTCAACCAATAAACAGTTTACGAAGCCCAAACAATATACCATACATTATTTGGACTACTACTAGTCTCTAAAGCCCAAACAATTTTCCTCTCATGATTCAGTTTGGCCGTAAGCTGACATATCCAATACTGCTCCTTTAATTTCCCATTCATTCACCCGTGAATCCTTCTTTCCTTTCCCATTCACCAATGAATCTTCCTCCTCTTTACCTCATTGTATATAGGTGAAACTTAATTTGCTGATAAAATTGGCTTAACAATGATTCAATGAATACAAATTTGATTTTATTATTCTGGTATTTTCATAGAGTAGAGTCGCTGAGAAATCGAATGCATGCAAAACACTACTTCTACGTTTTCTTTTCTTGTTTTTTTTTTTACACCAAAAGAACTTTTTTTTTAACACCAAAAGAACTTTTTTTTTTTCAACCAAAAGAACTTTTTGTTACCAAGTTTTGAACCCGAAATTTTAATCCAGTATGAAACTAAAAATTTTGGTTTTAGACAACGTGCTACTTCTAAGTTTTACTTAGCTTTCGATATTATGTGGTTCTCCAAAAAAAAAAAAAATGTGTTTCTCCAACACAAATAGAATGTCTAAGTCAAATATTTAATTATAACTTTTTATTTAATAATATGATGTACATTCGTATGACTTTTTTGTCGCGCATTAAAAGATGGTGATAACCAAACCAAGCGATATGAAACGTACACGTAGTGATTTAGTTTGTAACAATAAGTAGTGTTATGTAATACCAAATATGTTAATTAATAGTTTGAATGGGTAAGTAGTGCTATACAATAAGTAGTGTTACAGAAATAAAGTTTTTTTTGCCGATCCTTCTATATTCTTACTAATTTTTTTGCTAAAATATGACTCATTTTCAGATTCCATAATATGTATATGTTAATTTTGGGACTTTAAAAGTGAATTTTAGATACAAATTAAAGCCATTTATGTGTTCTCTATCATATTTTTGCCATCTAAAAAATACTTGTCCGGTAAATGCTTCGCCTTATTATGAACTTGCGTCGACATACGTACGTACATGCAAAAATTGTCTTTGACAAATTGAATAAACAATGAATGTGAACTAATCTTGCGAATCCAAGAAATAAATCTATAAGAAAGAGAGTTGGGAACAAAATGATGTGAAAATGAAACGAAAACATGTTTTCAACAAGAGTCAAACATGTCGTCTCAATCGGCATTAAAAACACCTTAAATAGTATAAGATGAAAAAATGTGACGACTAGGCTGACGTTTAACATATGTAATCCCCTAATGCACTATAATCATCTACTATATATACTTCTATTGCAACCAAGTTGCAATCAACAAAACAATTAAAATTCAATCATCACCTCTCCCTCTTTCTCTCTCAAAACCTCTTTCAAAACCAAAGATGGATAAGGTATCTATCCAATGTTTTATCTTCTTAGTTCTCACCAGCTTCGTCGCCACCGTTTGGTGTTTGAGTGCTACAGCAGATTATAGAGAAGTTGGTAAGCCACACAAGTGATCTTGGTTCTTTTGTTTTGTTCCTACATTTTGTTGCATTTTGAGAACTAAATTATATGATGGATGGATGAATATAGAGGATGAAAGGGAGTTCAGCTACGAGCGGAACAAAGAGAACGGGCCAGAGAAATGGGGAAAGCTAAAACCGGAATGGAAACTGTGCGGAAAAGGAGAGTTGCAATCTCCAATTGATCTTATGAACAAAAGAGTTAGACTTGTTACTGATTTCGAAAAGCTTACTAAAGATTACAAGCCTTGCAATGCCACTCTCATAAATAGAGGCCATGATATGATGGTATCATAATTATTACCCATTCATATACACATCTCTCATTTATAAGTTTCAAAGTAAAACTCATAATAACTATTTTGTTGCAGCTGAGGTTTGAAGAAGAAGAAGAAGGGCCAGGAAGTTTTAAGATCAATGGAACTGAATATAAACTCCTACAGCTTCACTGGCATTCGCCCTCTGAACATACTATCAATGGAAGAAGGTGTGAAACATTCTAAATAACATCTCATATATTTGACTTAAACTAAATACGAAAAATAAAACTATAATATAGATCAAATATATATGCTTAAAACACATGTACAACAGAGGAGGGGAAAAAACATTCATGCAGCATGTACAAAATTAAGTTCATGATTGCATCAAAAAGAAGAGTTGTTTTCCATTGTTAGTACTTAGTACAAATCACGAATTTAATTGAAACTTTTTGCAATTAAAACTAGTTGATGCTATTTAAAAAAAAAAAATTGTTGTCCTTAGTTACATAGTACACATCAAGCCTTTAGTTGACAATTCTTATTACAATTATTAATTCTGGATGATAAAAAAAATAGTTATTATAATTTTCTAATTATATATATTAAAAACCTTTTCAACTTTTACATAAATGGCCGGCACAGGTTTGCTCTTGAGCTTCACTTGGTTCATGAAAACATTAACGGAAGCTTGGCTGTAGTCACAGTGCTCTACAAAATCGGAAGGCCAGACTCTTTTCTCGAATCGGTATACATTTCAAGAATTTTGATAATTAAGCATTTAATTTCCTAGATAACTAATTGTTATTGTAACCAATTTTTTTTTTTTTTTTTTTTGGTTAGCTGGAAAAGAAATTGTCGGTGATTACAGATCAAAATGAGGCAGAGAAAAATGTAGAAATGATTGATCCAAGGAATATTCAGATTGGGAGCAGAAAATTTTATAGATATCTTGGATCACTTACCACTCCTCCTTGTACGCAAAATGTTATTTGGACCGTCGTTAAGAAGGTTTATTCATCTTCTTGTTTTCTTCTTTTTACTTAAACTACCATTAATAAAATCATTACCAAGTACAAATACAACGAATGATATATTCATCTAGTGTTTCAACTCGTTTTTTCCTCTCTTTTAGTTTGTGAGCAATTATACCATATCGTTTCGTTTATATATATTTGTGATATTTAGGTAAGGACAGTAACGAAAAGCCAAGTGAAACTACTTCGAGTGGCTGTTCACGATGTAAGTTTTAATTAAATAATAATCCTTTTACAATTATACTATTTTAGATTTGAAATTTATATTTGTTTGGAAAAAATAATTTGCAGAATTATGATACCAATGCGAGGCCGGTTCAACCTATAAATAAACGTGTGGTGAAGTTATTCAGACCAAAATCTCTGTGAATCAAGGCAGCTCATGAATCAAATACGAAAATACAATACAATTTATTTCATTTTTTACAATAAAAGTGTAATTTTTATTTAATACGAAATTGATGATGTATGTGTTTCCTGATTATTTTTGCAATGTCCCATCGATATCTTCCTCCTTTATTTACACTTTTTTTTTATTTCCATTTAAAATTACTATTCACATTTTGAAGTTTGCATTCATGTAATTGTTAAAAGAAGAAAATCCTTAAAAATGGTCTTAATTTGCAATTTAAAAATACTATTTTTAAAATGGTTTAAGGTGTACATTATTATTAAGATTCCACGAAACTCCAGACCCTAAAAATTGTCTAATCTAAGGTTTTTCCGTACGGCTAACTTATTTATACATTTGGCTCCACTCTATGTGTGTTCTCCAGCTTCGAGTTACGAGACAAATCCTTATAGAGATAATCACTTTTGTTCGACAAAAGAGCTTTTACAAAGCTTCTTCAAGATTTAAGCTAGAGTAGCAAGAAGTTTGCAGCGAAAAATCCCCTATTTTCTCTCTTTTCCTTCAGCAAAAACCTAGTCGTCAACTTTTAATTCTGAGTCAATCGGAGCTCATCGTGAACACCACTTGATTAAGCATTTAGGCTCCAAGCCTTCCGCTCTATTTCGTTGGCCTTAATAAGTGTTTAGTTTGGTTTCCGTCAACCGATGTTTGTTGAGTTTTTATTTTTCTACATTATTTTAACTTCAGTTTTTAGATTTCTTTTTAGTTTTTATTATCGGTAAATGCGATTGGTTTAGACAACTAATATGCGAACGAGTTATACGACATGCATAAAAAAAAAAAAATAGTACAAGGATACGGTTGGAAGTTTCAAGATTCACAATTATAAAATAAACCAAAAAGGTGCGAATAAATCAGCTTTAATATAAAAGTCATATCTAATTTAATTTGTTAGTAATCAGTACATTACATACAGAGTAATCAGTAAATTACATACAGCAATCAGAATTATTTTTCGACTAAATTTTAACTGAAATTTTATTTGTTTCTAGTCGCCATGATGTAAGTAATAAGAATAATCTAGAATGTTCAACAATAAATTAAACTACTACTCAAGTTATAAACAAACTTATTATTTTGAAGTCATACAATGTGTTCGATCATATTGGACCGTCTTAAGTATTTCTTTTGAGTTTTTTTTTTTGGCACTAGCTATGAGCCTATGTATGATACGATAATTCAAGGTATCCATCATTCTTTTCTTTTTTTTGTCACCCAGATCTCCATCATTCATTTGCTTATCATACATGAAAGTTTTGAAGTTGCTCCTTTAAGACCTTGCTTACGGCGAAGCGAAACTTCTATTTCTTTTACAAAATATATGTGTGTTTCAACCAATATACCAAACACCCATATTAATTAATATTAAATTATTAATTTAGACTAAAAATCAAACAGTTTTCCTCTCATGATTCAATTTCTATGTGTAACACCTGCAAACCAATTTTTGGTATTTTGGTAAGGGTGTCGATCGACACCTTCTAGTGAGGCATCGATCGACACCAATTGTGGCCGGTTTGGTCGGTTCACTTTTAATTGTCCGGTTTGCGTGGTTGGTTTAGGAAATCCCTAAAATCGAGTTTTAGAGGAAGAAAACGACCTAGGGTCGTGTTGTTTTGGGTTATTCGCCGTTTTTGAGAGAAAACACAAAGAGAGAGTGTTCTTGAGCTTTTGGGAAGAGATTGAGAGATTCCTTGCTGTTCTTGGGAGATCTAAGGCTGGGAAGGTGTTAGAAGCTTGCTAGGAGTGAGGGAATTCGTTCTTGTTGGTCAGAATCTTCTTGAAAGAGGTGAGTGCATGACCATGGCTGATCTAAGTCTTTGATTCCCTTGTTCTTGCTTGTTGTTGCTTGTTTGTGTGTTTTTCTTGCTGGGAATTGGTTGATACAGGTTCCTACGGAGGTATAAGGCTTGGGTTTTGAGTATTGGGCGATTTGGAGGAGATTGGGAGCGAGATTCGACTCTCGACTTCGCGCGGTTCGCAGTTGCAGAGGGAGTGTCGATCGACACCACTTGGTGTCGGTCGACACCAGCAAGTCAGGCATCGATCGACACTGTGGGGTAGTGTCGGTCGACACCGTTTAGCCAGTGTCAGTCGACACTAGGCTGGTGTCGGTCGACACCTTCCTTCCAGGGAGACGATGTTTGATTTCCTGGTTTGTGTGTTTGTTTGTTGCTTGTTTTGGAACTTTGGAATCATTGTTGCTTGTGTGTGTAGCCCAGTAGATGGGAGGATTGCCTCACTGAGTGTTTATCAAATACTCATGCATCTCAATTTGTGTTTGCGGTGCAGGTAAAGGCAAAGTGTGAACGTGGAATCAAGGCAATGAAGAGGAGGATGTTCTAGGGACTCGACTGGATGTTGTCTGGCATTGCTAGGTTGCTAGAGTTGGGTTATTAGAAACATTGCTAGGTTGCTGGTTCCATGTTTCTTGTTGTTTGGTATTGGAATATTGCCCTTGCTATAATATTGGAATGTTATTGGTTATTATTGGTCTACTATTGGATATTGATTTATGTTATTCCGCTGTTGTTTGTGAATGTGGTTAGGAGGCTAGTGGGTATGGGACCACTAGCTGTAGTTTATTTTTATATATATATATATATATATATATTATTTATTTATTATAAAAAAAAAAAAGGGTCGGTCGTTTCATTTTGGTATCAGAGCCCTTACGGTTCTAGGTTTGGGTTCACTAGGTTTCTGTTGTAGATTTTTGGGATTGCATGTCTTGATTGATTATGTGAGTTAGTCAATTGTGTGTGGCATGGAGTCCTAGAACATCCTCTTCGAGCCTTCAATGAGATTCCACGGTGAGTTATTGTTATGTTTCTTTGTGTGGTATTGATTTGTTTTCTGCTTGATAGCCTCTGTTCTTGGAAGATCAGTGGTTAAGGTGTTTGAGTTGTTGGTTGTGGACGGGGACGTGGTTGTGGTCATTGTCGGGCGGGTCCCGAGGCCAGCGAGTGTGTGGTCCAGAGTTCCACGAGGAGGTACGTCAGAGGGTCGCAAGCGTATCAGGAGGGACCAGAGGGGGTTAGCCGGTGAGCGTGCCGGGGGTGCTGGGAACCCAGGTGTGGGGTTGCAGCAGGTGGAGCCCAGGGTCGAGATGATCGCTTGGCGGATCTGTTGGCGTGCTGTTGGAGCGGTTACCGAGAGGGGTACCAGTGTAGGCTCCAGTTGTGCCGCATGTGGCGGGGTGCAGTCGAGGGCTGCAGATGTTGAGGACTTTCCACCTTATGTTAAGAGGATGGAGCGGTTGTAGATGACTGGTATGAGATTATTCTCAAGAGGTATCGGGCCTAGAGAGGCAGATAGGTGGACATATGCAGTTGGAGCATATATTTTTTCTGCTTGGTGGTTAATCGAGTTGGATATTATAAGTTGAGTGGGCAGGTGTAACATTGCAATGTTATACTCAGAACACAAGAGGTAGTTGTGTCGAGAGATGTTTATAGTCGTTAAAGATTGTTGCTCCTGAGGGGATGGTGATTCCCCTGAATACCGATAGCTCGAGGGGCTGAGGGCTCCAACAGTGGCAGAGGGGATGTTGTTCTCCTGAGGGGATGAGTAGTTTCCCTGATACCGAGATCTTGAGGATTGTGGTCCAAGAGTGAGACGGTATAACTCGAAGACGCTGGTCTGAGAGTGAGATCGGTATGACTCGAAGGTTGCGACCTAAGAGTGGAAGAGGTGGGAGCAAGCAATGTATAGAACGTGAGTATAAACACAACGACGAAATGTAGACCTCGAGAGTGATGGTGGTTTAATCTTGGATTTTAGGATTATGTTGGCCGATGGGCCAGGGTTTTATGAACCAGAGCGGTTATGAATGTGTGGTTGTTGTGCCAGGATTGTGAGGCCGGTGGTGCCGGAGTCCCGGGAAGGGGAGTTACAGCAGATTTGAGCCGGGAAAGGCATGTTTGCCAGATACATAAGTTCACGAGAAGCCTTCATGGCAGGATAAACTAATCGTTACGACGATGTTGGATGAAGTTCATTGGAGATGGACAGGGTTGCTAGATTCAAGGTTTTGGTAAGCTTGTTGGAGGGAATAAGTCAAGTGGTTTGAGTTAGCGGCATGTAAAGCATTTGAAGCGGTGAATCAGAATATGCGAACGTATGGTACTTGTTTGTTTTATTACGTTCGTATTGATGATTTGCTGTGGAGAATTGCAAAACGGAAAGCTATCTTTGGAATAAGCTAACTTGTGGAAGTTTCCCTAACTGGCAAGTTACTAGAGGTTTTTGGAGGAACAAGAGGGTTGATATTCAGGTGGCGGCGAGTTGATGTCGGCATACTTGAGTATTTGTTTAGTTGAGCCAAGGAAGTAACTAGAGGGTTTATGGAGCAAGGGATTCATACGTTCTAGTGTATCACCGTGGAGAGCACCGGTGTTGTTTGTTATAAAGGAGGACGGAAGTCTCCGCTTGAGTATAGATTAATGGGGTTTCAACCGGGTTACCGTGAAGAACAAGTACCCTCTCCCAAGGATTGATGAGTTGTTGGATCAGTTGAGGGGTGCTACTTGGTTCTCCAAGGTAGATCTGGCGTCGGGATATCATCAGATACCAATAGATGAGGCAGATGTGAGGAAGACTGCTTTCAGGACGAGGTATGGGCACTATGAGTTTGTGGTGATGCCCTTCGGATTGACTAACGCGCCAGCAGCGTTTATGAGATTGATGAACAGTGTGTTTCAGGAGTTTCTGGATGTATCTGTCATCATTTTCATCGACGATATTCTGGTTTATTCTAAGAGTCATGAAGAGCATGCAGTGCATTTGAGGGCAGTTTGGAGAAGCTGTGGGAGTAGAAGTTGTTTGCTAAGTTGAGCAAGTGCAGTTTTTGGCAGCGTGAGATGGGCTTTCTGGGTCATATTGTTTCTGCTGAGGGGGTTTCAGTAGATCCAGAGAAGATTCAGGCTATCAGGGATTGGCCTAGACCGCAGAATGCCACAGAGATCAGAAGTTTCCTTGGTCTGGCAGGCTACTACAGGAGATTTGTGCAGGGGTTTGCAAGCAGAGCACGTCCTATGACTAAGTTGACAGGGAAGGATGTTCCTTGTGTCTGGTCAGAAGAGTGTGAGGAAGGCTTTGTAAGCCTGAAGGAGATGTTGACTACTGCGCCAGTGTTGGCTTTGCCTGAGCAGGGAGAACCCTATGTGGTTTATACAGATGCATCTAGAGTTGGTTTGGGGTGTGTTCTGATGCAGCATTAGAAGGTGATTGCCTATGCTTCGCGGCAGTTGCGGGTGCATGAAGGCAACTATCCTACTCATGACTTGGAGATGGGTGCTGTAGTTTTTGCCCTGAAGATTTGGAGATCTTATCTTTATGGTGCAAAGGTACAGGTGTTTACAGATCATAAGAGCCTGAAGTATATATTCACTCAGCCTGAGCTGAATTTGAGACAGAGGCGGTGGATGGAGCTTGTGGCAGATTATGATTTGGAGATAGCCTATCATCCTGGTAAGGCTAACACGGTTGCAGATGCTCTGAGTCGGAAGAGGGTAGCTTCGGCTCAGGAACAGGAGATAGAGTCTCTGGTAGGGGAGATCAGTGCGTTGAGCTTGTGTGCTGTTTCACAGGAATCGTTGGGTTTGGAAGCAGTAGATAGAGCAGATCTAAGGATGTGGTTGGCTCAGGAGAAGGATTTGGGGCTGGTGAATGCCTCTAAGGATGTGGATTCGGAGTATCAGGTCTCGGATAATGGTACTATCTTGGTGCACGGTCGGGTTTGTGTGCCCAAGGATGAGGAGTTGAGACAGAAGATTCTGAGAGAGGCTCATGCGAGCAAGTTATCCATTCATCCAGGAGCGACTAAGATGTACCGTGACCTCAAGAGGTACTATCATTGGGTCGGGATGAAGAAGGATGTGGCTAGTTGGGTTTCGAGGTGTGATGTGTGTCAGCTAGTGAAGGCTGAGCATCAGGTTCCTGGCGGGTTACTGAAGAGTTTACCCATTCCTGAGTGGAAGTGGGATATAATCACCATGGATTTTGTGGTAGGATTGCCAGTGTCACGGACTTTTGATGCTATTTGGGTCATTGTGGACCGGTTGACTAAGTCAGCACACTTTCTGGCCATTAAGAAGACTGATGGAGCAGCGGTCTTGGCCAAGAAGTATGTGAGAGAGATAGTCAGATTGCATGGGGTGTCAGCGAGCATTGTGTCTGATAGGGATTCTAAGTTCACTTCGGTGTTCTGGAAGGCATTTCAGGCGGAGATGGGCACTAAGGTGCATATGAGTACAGCTTATCATCCCCAGACAGATGGACAGTCTGAGAGGACGATCCAGACGCTGGAGGATTTGCTGAGGATGTGTGTCTTGGATTGGGGTGGCCATTGGGCAGATCACCTGAACCTGGTAGAGTTTGCTTACAACAACAGTTATCAGGCGAGTATTAAGATGGCTCCTTATGAGGCTTTGTATGGGAGGCCATGTCGTACACCATTATGCTGGACTCAGGTGGGGGAGAGGAGCATGTTTGGTGCTAGTTTTGTTCAGGAGACCTCAGAGAAGATTCGGGTTCTCAAGCTGAACATGAAGGAGGCTCAGGATAGGCAGAGGAGTTATGCAGATAGGAGGAGGAGAGATCTTGAGTTTCAGGTAGGAGACAGAGTGTACCTCAAGATGGCCATGTTGCGGGGTCCGAACAGGTCATTGTCAGAGACTAAGTTGAGTCCGAGGTATATGGGTCCATTCAGAGTGATTGAGCGGGTTGGACCAGTGGCATATAGATTGGAGTTACCTGAGGTTATGCGTGCATTCCATAAGATTTTCCATGTGTCTATGTTGCGGAAGTGTCTCCGTGAGGGTGAGCAGGTGTTGGCTAAGATTCCTGAGGATCTTCAGCCTAACATGACTTTGGAGGCGAGACCAGTGAGGGTTCTCGAGAGGAGGATCAAGGAACTTCGGAAGAAGAAGATTCCTTTGATGAGAGTCCTGTGGGACTGTGATGGTGTTGAGGAGCAGACTTGGGAGCCTGAGGCAAAGATGAAGGCAAGGTTCAAGAAGTGGTATGAGGAGCAAGCCGCGACTTGAGCTTGTTTAGCCTGGTCCCATCTGTAATCCGTGGCTGGAGCGGGAATGGAGTATTCCAGCCCATCTCTCTTGTTACTCGGTCGCTTGGGGTGGTTGGTTGTGCGACTCAGTAACAAGATGAGGTGGTGTTGGGGTACAAAGTTTCCGTGAGGCGGGGTTGTGAAGGAAAGTTTTCTGAAGGAGAAGTTTCCAAAAGTGGAAAGTTTCCAAAAATGGAAAGTGCTAAATATGGAAAGTTTTATGGGAGTTAGAATTTGTCCATTTTAGCGGTGGAGAGCCTTAAAGGGGGCTTGTGTGTGGCCTTAGTGGCGGACTTTTGAGTCAGTGTGCCGTGTGCGGCGGTCTTTTTAGACAATGTGTGGTCTTTGTGACGGGCTTTTTAGCCAGAGTGTCTTTGTGACGATCCTCTTTAGGACATTTGTGTGGCCTTGGTGGCGGTCCTTTTTAGGACATTTGTTTGGCCTTTGTGGCGGGCTGTTTAGCCAGAGTGTCTTTGTGACGGTCCTTCGGGACAGATGGCCTTTATGGCGGGCTGTTTAGCCAGAGTGTCTTTGTGACGGTCCTTCGGGACATATGGTCTTTGTGACGGTCCTTCGGGACAGATGGCCTTTGTGGCGGGCTTTTTAGCCAGAGTGCCTTGGTGGCGGTCCTCTTTAGGACATTTGTTTGGCCTTGGTGGCGGTCCTCTTTAGGACATTTGTTTGGCCTTGGTGGCGGTCCTCTTTAGGACATTTTGTTTGGCCTTTGTGGCGGCCCTTGTGGCGTGTACATGATCCTTGTGTGGTCATGAGGTATTCCAGTGAGGGAATATGTGGTTGGTAGGACATTGAGATGTTTTTACGCGAACCACGGGAAGGAAACCTGGATAGGGATAGGACTCAGACGTGTTCAGAATCGTTTGCTCGCGACTCTTGAGGGACTTAGGTTATCCTAGTACTGCCATATTCAGAGACTTTGTGGCTCGGGAGTATGGTTGGTATATCGACTTCGGATGACGATCCGGGGGCGCGCTGTAGGGTGGCAACCCGAGAGACGAGTTTGGACTTTTCCTTATATATTATGGCATGCGGGCTTCGGCCTGATGAGGAGCCAATAAAAACTCAAGGTTTAGGCCTATGAGTAAAGGAAAGTCCAAAAAGTCAAGAGCAAATGACGCCTGGAGCGTGAGTCTATCGCCTAGAGGTGACCTTCTGTAGATCGGTCGGAGGAGTGCGGGCCGTGGAGACGGTTGCACGGGAGTCCTTGGCTGATGGTTGTTCGAGATTTGAGGACGAATCTAGATTGGTGGGGGAGAATTGTAACACCCGCAAACCAATTTTTGGTATTTTGGT
Source organism: Camelina sativa (assembly GCF_030686135.1). Lineage (NCBI taxonomy): Eukaryota > Viridiplantae > Streptophyta > Magnoliopsida > Brassicales > Brassicaceae > Camelina > Camelina sativa. The sequence goes on along the minus strand of NC_141884.1, from coordinate 14,963,991 downwards.
AAGGGTGTCGATCGACACCTTCTAGTGAGGCATCGATCGACACCAATTGTGGCCGGTTTGGTCGGTTCAATTTTAATTGTCCGGTTTGCGTGGTTGGTTTAGGGAATCCCTAAAATCGAGTTTTAGAGGAAGAAAACGACCTAGGGTCGTGTTGTTTTGGGTTATTCGCCGTTTTTGAGAGAAAACACAAAGAGAGAGTGTTCTTGAGCTTTTGGGAAGAGATTGAGAGATTTCTTGCTGTTCTTGGGAGATCTAAGGCTGGGAAGGTGTTAGAAGCTTGCTAGGAGTGAGGGAATTCGTTCTTGTTGGTCAGAATCTTCTTGAAAGAGGTGAGTGCATGACCATGGCTGATCTAAGCCTTTGATTCCCTTGTTCTTGCTTGTTGTTGCTTGTTTGTGTGTTTTTCTTGCTGGGAATTGGTTGATACAGGTTCCTACGGAGGTATAAGGCTTGGGTTTTGAGTATTGGGCGATTTGGAGGAGATTGGGAGCGAGATTCGACTCTCGACTTCGCGCGGTTCGCAGTTGCAGAGGGAGTGTCGATCGACACCACTTGGTGTCGGTCGACACCAGCAAGTCAGGCATCGATCGACACTGTGGGGTAGTGTCGGTCGACATCGTTTAGCCAGTGTCGGTCGACACTAGGCTGGTGTCGGTCGACACCTTCCTTCCAGCGAGACGATGTTTGATTTCCTGGTTTGTGTGTTTGTTTGTTGCTTGTTTTGGAACTTTGGAATCATTGTTGCTTGTGTGTGTAGCCCAGTAGATGGGAGGATTGCCTCACTGAGTGTTTATCAAATACTCATGCATCTCAATTTGTATTTGCGGTACAGGTAAAGGCAAAGTGTGAACGTGGAATCAAGGCAATGAAGAGGAGGATGTTCTAGGGACTCGATTGGATGTTGTCTGGCATTGCTAGGTTGCTAGAGTTGGGTTATTAGAAACATTGCTAGGTTGCTGGTTCCATGTTTCTTGTTGTTTGGTATTGGAATATTGCCCTTGCTATAATATTGGAATGTTATTGGTTATTATTGGTCTACTATTGGATATTGATTTATGTTATTCCGCTGTTGTTTGTGAATGTGGTTAGGAGGCTAGTGGGTATGGGACCACTAGCTGTAGTTTATATATATATATATATATATATATATATATATATATATATATTATTTATTTATTATAAAAGAAAAAGGGTCGGTCGTTTCACTATGTTGGCATATCTATGTTGTTTCATTCTTTTTGTCCCCATTCGCCAAATAATTTTGCTCCTCATCACATCAATGTAAAGGAGAAACTAAATATGCATATCTAAGTAGTCAAGCATGCCGTCTCGGTTGGCGTTGAAATAATCTAAGAGGAAAAGAAAAAAACGTGACGACTACTAGGCTCGCGTACAAAACTGTAATGAACTTATAATATTATCAACTATGGGATTGGTAAAAAAAACATCTAGAATAGTTAACAAAAATTGGTAAGGAAATTAAGTTGAGTACAGTAAATAGATAATTGAGTGAACGTTTGTTCACAAATTAATTGAGAGTAACTTAGATTAGAGAAGAGCAAATTTGAGTTTGTTTTTATAAACAGGAAATATGAATTTTATTTTTGAAGGATAAAAATAAGGAGCTAAAAATAAGAGAAATATATGTTTGTAAGTTGTAATATTAGATTATTTCGTTGTTGCTCTTGTCCTCTCTTTTCGTTTCATCTAAGTGGAGGGAAGTTTTATCCTCCATTTTTTACACAGGGTATAGCAAACAAAAACTACGTCTTTTATAGACTAGTTTAAAAAAGAAGAAGAAGAGGGACGTAGCAAAATTCTTTTTCTTTATTTTATTTGCAAATCTTAGATATTTCTATTACAAACACTTCATATCCTATATATATCTTTACATCCAAGATGTTTTCTTAGGTTAAGAAGAATCATCCCTCTCTTAAACATGGATAAATCTTCAATAAGGTGCTTCTTCTTTGTAATTCTCACCATCCTCGGCACCATTGTTTCGTGTTCAAGTGCTGCAGAAAATGATAGAGAAGTTGGTAAGCCATATGATTGATCATATCTTTTTTTTTTTTTTTTTTTTGAAACTTAATTGATCATATCTTGATTGTTTTTTTTTCCCTACAATAATATATGACGCCGTACAAGTTTTCTTGTTTGGAATTTATAAAACAATTATCTAATGCATTTGATGTAGAGGATGAAAGCGAATTCAGCTACGAGCATAACAAAGAGAACGGGCCAAAGAACTGGGGAAAACTGAAACCAGAATGGAATATGTGCGGCAAAGGAGAGATGCAATCTCCAATTGATCTTATGAACAAAAGAGTTAAACTTGTTTCTCATCTTGGAAAGCTTAGTAGAAACTACAAACCTTCTAATGCCACTCTCAAAAATAGAGGCCATGACATGATGGTATATATTTTACTTACCCATATTATATTTATCCCTCGTTTATAAATTTTCATACCTTTATATGTAACTCGTATCTATTTTACTCAGCTGAAATTTGGAGAAGAAGGGGCAGGAAGTTTTAAGATCAATGGAACTGAATATAAACTCCTACAGCTTCATTGGCATTCTCCCTCTGAACATACTATCAATGGAAGAAGGTACAAAATTATATTCTAACTTTTAATCATTTTGTACCTTTGTTCATTGGCATTCTCCCCTATAGTTGGCATATTTATAAACTATAGTTGGAAAAGGTACAAATTATTTATAAATTAGAATATTATTTTCCTTGTTAGTATACTAACTATATGACCTACATGATGTGCAGATATATAAATTAAAGATTTGTTTATCATAATATATGTAGTTTCTATTAACACATACCAATAGTTATATTTTTGATAAAAAAATAACATACTAATAAATTTAATTATTATTATAAAACAGATTCTTATATAACTTTCTTAATATTTTCATTACACTAGATTACAACCCGCTCAATGACTTGTTCTTAATTTTCCTTAGTTTAAATATGCAGTGAAAAATTGAATTTATATTTCTTGAAGTTCCATTATTGTTTTATAAATGCCTAAAAATTGAGTATTGATTATTGTTTTATAAACGTTTTTATACCCACGCGCTCATACATTCATAGTTGTCTTTTTTTTTTTTTTGACATTACTCATATACATTCATAGTTGTGTCTTGTGTGTAATAATATGCATATATAGGAATAAAAATTAACAAATAACATCACGTTTTATAAAAATATTAAAATATACTGTATTTCTGAAGGACAGGTTTACTTGTGTTAAAAATTCTTTAAATATGGTATATAATAAATGACAGGTTTGCTTTAGAGCTGCACATGGTTCACGAAAGCAAGAACGGAAGTATGGCTGTAGTCACAGTTCTGTACAAAATCGGAAGACCAAACTCCTTTCTCAAATTGGTATAAATTGCCAGAATTATTACCTATTGCCAGAATTAAGCTTTTAGTTATCTAAATAATAAATATCTTTAACCAATTTTTGTATTTTGTTTTTGTTAGTTGGAACATAAATTGGTGGCCATTACAGACCAACATGATGCCGAGAGAAATGTAATAATGATCGATCCAAGTAAAATTAAGACTGAGAGCAGGAACTATTATAGATATATTGGATCACTTACCACTCCTCCTTGTACGCAAAATATTACATGGACCATCTTAAAAAAGGTACTACATATATATTATTCTGTTAGATTTGATTGGTAACTTGTATACAGTTTTGTTGTTACAAATCATAATTAGAAGTTTTTTTTATTTCATATGTTTTTTTTTTCTTTTTTCTAATAGTGATATCATTTAGGTTTTTTTTTTTTTTTTTTTTTTTTTAATGTCTTCTATAGGGTTTAGTTTAATCAATATTTTGTTCTCTTTAAATTTTGTTCTTTTCTTTTAGTTTTTATATCGTTTAATCAATATTTTTGCGTAACTTGTAGATACGAACTGTGTCGAAAAGCCAAGTGAATTTACTCCGAGTAGCTGTTCACGATGTGAGTTTTATTTAAATATTTATGATTAATAAATTTCACAATATGACAATGCTAATGAAATATTACAACTTATATCGAAGAAGTGAACTATATATGTTTGGTATACAATTTGCAGGATTCGGATTCAAATGCGAGGCCGGTTCAACCTACAAATAAGCGTGTGATACACTTATACAGGCCAAAATCTTCATGATTATTCAGTTTTTCTTTTCCATGATAAATAGTGTAAATTTTAGGGACATTGTGGTGTATAATCAAATAAAATTTGATAATTTGTCAATTGACAACCAAAAAAATTGTAAGAATTTTCTCTGTATATACAAGAGTACCTTAGTGCACTTATAAACAAACACACATATATATATATATGTATGCTTTCTTTTTCCTTTGTCTTATATTTATAATACATTAAATAATCCTCTATCACTCTATCTTATAATGTCTTTTCATGAAAACCATATAAAATATACTATTTTTCTTAAACCTTAAGCATATATATATATATATATTGTAAAACCTCTATAAATTAATAATGTTGGGACTATGACATTTCTTAATTTATAGTGATATTATTTTTTCTATAAATTAATATTTATTATCTTATAGTATAAATTAGTAAAAGAAATATGTTTTTTAATTGTTTAATTATTAAAAATTATGAAATTGAAACAATTTTACAAAAATAAGATTAGACTTTAGAATGTTATTATGATTTTGGAATTGAAATTTGAATATTTAGAAGAAAAAAATTATTGACAATAAATTACAAATACTATAGATAAATTCACTTATACATATGTCATACATAAATCCAAATTTATTAATAATAATCTCAATTGGTATCAGAGCCCTTACAGTTCTAGGATGGTTAAGTGGATGTTTTAGAGCGGTTGAGGAATTTAATTGGTTGAATTATCTTCCTATTGCTTGATGCATGAAGTTGATTATGAGTAGTTAGTCAATTGGTTGTGGTATAGAGTCCTAGTATCATCCTCTTCGAGCCTTCAATGAGATTCCACGGTAAGTTGTTTTATGTGTTGTTGGTTGTGTAGTGTTTTTAGCTTCTGTATAGGAGGTGCAGTTGGCTATTGACAAATTGTTGGAAAGTAGTGGATCATGCCGATATTGGGAAATACCGTTAGCGGTGATTTGTGAAAGTTGATGTGTTGGAAAGGGATTTCCGAAAAGTTAAGTTGGACACTTACTTCGTCCAGGGTGGCTGGAGTGCCACCCTTTAACAAGATGTTTCGTAGCTTATAAAACTATCAAAATAAAATGATGCGTATTTGAAATTGAAAATTTTAGCTATTTTATTTCATGTTATAGAGTAGGGGTATTTTATAACATTATATTCTGAAAGTACAACATAATAATTGTTTTATATATATGAATTCTAGGATAAAATTCAATTTTTAAAGCCATATATTATATATATATATGTATAAATTTATATGATTACTAAATTATGATATAATTAAGATTATATTTTATATGGAAATTTCAAAAAAAATATATTATTTTATTGAATTTTGTTAATTTTTACACTATCCAACTCTGCACCATCAAAATTTAACAATTTATTGTGTTCATTAATTTATAAAATACTAATTTATAAAAGTTTTACTGTAATTTTTAGGCTTTCAATATGTCACCCACGGGTCTTGCGGATTGATTCATCACAAATTAAACTATTTTGGCCCATCGCAGGGTGTGATGTGCCTAATGAGACGGTCGGCCTGCTTTAACACCTTTATTTGCAGTCAGTTTTGGCTTTTCATGTACAAAGAAGGGTTCTCTCCAGATCGTCAAAAAAAAAAAAAGGGTTCTCTCCATTTTTTTTTACTTGGAAAAAACGATCTGTGTCATTAATCGAAATTCAAACAACAATCTGCTACAATCTCATTTTTATTTCCTGGAGTTAACAAAGAAACTTGGTCTATCAACTCTTTCTCAATGTTTCTTCTACATAAAATGTCTAGCGATATCACTAATATTGCGAAACGCAGAAAGTTTTTTACCAAAGATACAAAGCTGTGTCTTTTGTTTAGCCTCTAACAGCTTGAACCGTAGCAATCATGTGAGCCATCACGAGAGCATATCGAACAGCGGTGTGTTGTGGAGTGTAATTGTCTCCAAGTCCAAACTCCCCAAAGTTGAGATCTATGTTCACAAACTTACCAGGCAACGACCTTTTAGACAGAGCTTCATGCCATATCTCCAAGAACTCCTCCATCACTTTTCTTGACTTTTCCATTGATGATATAGGAAGATACTCCACCTGCAATGATACACACACAGTCTTTAGTTACAAGATATACAACACACAAACTCCAAATTGAGATTACAAGAAACAAGACAAACTGGATTAAGAGAACTTCAAGATGCATCAAATAGGATCAAGGATCATCACCAAAAGGGAAGCTCCATGTACCCTTTTGGTGATTAGATTAGCATTGAGACAATCGGGATAAAAAAAAAGCAAGGGTTTCATCATCACGATGCATCAACATAGTTACACAAAACAATACTGAAGAAACTTGTAGATGCATAATCAATATTGTTCCATTTTTATAACACTTTAAATATCATCAAGGATGTTTACCAAAAGAGATTACAAGAAACTTTCTTAAAAAAAAAAAACAATCTGTATAAATAAACAAGACTTTCAACTTCTAAATGCATCACAATTGTTCAATATCCATCATCCTTCAATATCCATCATCTCTCTTAATATTGTAACTAGCACCAAAAGAGATCACAAGAAACTCAGTTAACAATATACAATCTAAAACATGGACTTCATCAACTAAACGCATCAAACATTGTTATTCACTAGTCTCAATCGCTCAAGCTCCAACACTGAAATTAGCATCATGGATCATCTCCACCAAAAAGAGACTACCAAAAAAAAAAAAACATTGTTCACTTTTCTTCATCTATGTTAACATTGGCATTCACCTATCTCAATTGCTAAAGCTCTAACACTGTAAAATAGCATCAAGACCCTTCATCACCAAAAGATATTAGAGAAACAACTCCGTTAGCAAGTATCATCACCAAAATATTCACCATATCTATCTTTCACCATGTTATTCATCTATCTCAATTGCTCAAACTCTTAACATTGTAAATAGCATCAAGAATCATCAAATGGGTAAGGAGATTACAAGAAAAAAGCTAAAAACTTTGTTTTACCTCCATGACGATTCCTCTAACATTCTCAGAATGAGTAGGAACAACTTTACCAACTCTCAATCTAAAATCACCAAGCTGATACTGAAACCCTTCAAAGTACAGGGCAACTTTGGATTTATAAGACTGAAGCCTCTCCATGATCAATTGAATAGACGAATCAGCTTCAAGCACAATCCTCTGAGACCTGATGATGAAGTAGTACTTGTTGGGCTGATCAGCGAGCGAGATCCCAAGGAAATCACGAGGGAACTCGGCTTGGTTGGTTTGGTCTCGTAACAAGGGTTTGTAATAGTTGAGGGTAGCTTTCCATCTTCCTTCTTTGACACCATTGATGCTCTCTACGCATTGTGTAGCTTCGTTTAGGATCTGGCTGCTTACTGTCGAGCCTTGATTTGGCTGCCAGTGTAAAACCCTAGAGAACCAAAAAAAATAAAACCCAGAGATTAATTAGTAAAGGAACGAAAAAAGTTGGAGAATTTGAAGGATGTATGAATGATTTGATTTGATATGATATAATTCAGTTTCTGCAAATCGCATCAAAATGTTACCATTTGACAGGCATTGTTGTTGAAGGAGGAAGACGAAAGCTACAATTTCGCACCGAACCCAACCAACATTAAAGTATATAAACAAGTGCGAATTAAAAATCTCTATATACTTATTATTTTGGCCTAATTTTAACTAGATTTGATGTCGCATATTAGGAAAGTACTACTGTATTTTAATAACTACGAATAAAAAGTTTATATTAGTTTTTTTTTTTTTTTCAACCATTGGACCACAATTGGCCGGCCCATTAGCCAAATTCCTATATTCGTAGAAACCGATCCCGGATGTAATAATGTATTCTACAATTGTACTTACCTTCTGCCACTGCACTAAGTCACTTCACAGTTTATATTAGTTTATAAAATAATAAAATAATATTTTAAAAATATTTAATAGATTTAATTTATTGGTTCATAGATCTTTAAAAAACAATAACAAACTCTTTTTATTTCGTTCAAATGTAATTTTTTATACACAATTCCCCACATAAATAATATTCTATCTATATCAAAATTTCTATTTACAAAAAAAAAAATATATATATATATATAAGAGAATTTATCTCCTTTTTTTTTTTGGTTCTACACATATTGCTCAAATTCAACATACAGCCCAATGTTAGCAAATTCAGATCTAATTTAATCTATATAAAAAATATTAACCTATAAATAAACTTTCACAAAAAAAAAATACATAATTTAATTGTAAATTTGGTATATAAAGTTAAGATATATAACATGTTATACGAATAACTGCAATGGTGTTATTATTAATATCAATCACTATTATAAATTTGCTATGAAGATCTCTAAACATAAACGCATCAATTTGTAATATTGGATTACATGTCAATATAGGTTTTGTTGGGGTTACTTTACCGAATTTATAATTAACGAATTTTGATATTGTATTCAAACCAAAATAGTGGTACCGGCTGCATCTAAATTAAATATATAACATTATAAAATGTATAGAATATAAAATAATTTTTTTACTATTATTTTGTAGCTAACAAATTTAAATTTACGTAAATATTTTCCCGTGTTATACAGCATGGATGACTATCTAGAATTTTTTAGAATTACATTTCTACATCCCAATTATTCCTGAAACAACCCAACACCTTTTAAAAAAAAAATACAATATATAATTAAGCATCTCATACTACTTAATTAAACCATCATACAACAATAACCCATCAACAACCAATATGCACAGCGGAAACATACCAACAATACAGAACCAACATATCATCATTACAATAACATTCCTATCCATTATATCCAACAACCTAACATAACTCTATCAAGGGTTCCAACATAAACAATATAACCAACAACACACAAACGAGACCCTAGATCATCCTCCTCCTCATCGCCATGATTCCACGTCACATACCTGCACACCACAAACAACAATTGAATTGCGTAATTATTATCATAAATACTTAGTGAGGCAATCCTCCCATCTACTGGGCTATACACACAAGCAACTGAGATTTAAATGTTAAGCAACATAAACAACACAACAAACCAGGAAAACAAGCGACAAACAAGTTGGTGTCGATCGACACTGACCTCTACTTGGTGTAGACCGACACCCACCTGGTGTCGATCGACACCGACCCCGCGTTCTGCTCGAAGCCGATCATCAAATCTCTGTTTCCAACCATCTCCAACCCGTCCCAAACTCACCTGAAAGCTTCAGGAACCTATGGGAACTATAACACAACCACCACAAGCAAGAACAACACCACAAACAACATAGAACAAGCAAAACATAAGAGATCTCAGGCTTAGATCAGCCATGGTCATGCACTCACCTCTTTTGCAGGAAGATTCTAACCCAAAGTGACAAATCCAACACCTTAGAAAGCTCCTCCCACGAACCTAGCTCTAGATCTCCACCCACAAGAACAGATCTCTCCAAAACAGCCAAAAATAACCCAAAAACCTCTAAACTCTCAAGCTCTCCCCTTTCTCTCTTTTCTTCTCCCAAGCGGCGACCAAAACTCTCAATCCACGACCCTAGGTCGACTTTCTCTATAAATACGTCGGTTTGACACTTTAATTGAACCATACCGAACCAAAACGATGAATTAAAACAACCCAGTCAAACCAAAAATTGATGGTATCGTTCGACACTCCTCTTGGTGTCGATCCACACCCACTCCCAAAATTCCCAATTTGGTTTGCCGATGTTACAATTCCATTCCTTTACACCATTAATAATTTAACAAAGTTTTCCCTTAAACTTCAAAAACAAATTAAAGAGGGGTTATTGAATTAAAAAAGATTTACATACCTTAAAGATTATATTTTTCAACATTATGATAAAATGTAAATCTCTTATACTCCGTCCGTTTCAAAATATATGATGTTTTGAGTAAATACACGCAGATTAAGAAATGACTATTTTAAAAAAGTTTAACCAATCGTAAACAAGACTGCATAATATAAAGTATTAACTAATCTAAAAGTAGCATAGAAAATTTAAAATACCCTATATTATGAAACAATATAATTTCTCTAAAACATCATATATTATGAAATGGAGCGAATATATACTAATAGAGAAACATTTTCAAAGAAAATGTTGATGTCAATATTACAAAGCTCGATACACTAGTTAATAATTTACTCTCATTTTGATATTTTATTTACAGTTACATGCCATTGTGTTTTTATTACAAACCAAAACTATTCTTCCACAACTACCACTACAGCTACATGCCATCAGTTACAAACCAAAACTATTCTTCCACAACTAAACATTCATTCCAAATTTTGTTTTATAATGGCATATTCAAACACCAAAAACACATTTCCTCAAGAATACTCATACATCATACCTAAAAATATCCTTTTTATAAAATAGATATATTCAGATTTCGAAATTTAATTATATTTTTCCAAAATTATATGTTTAATCTAATATTCCTCTACTTATAGGAAATCTTTAAAAACCCAAAAGATTTAAATGGTATAATCAAAAATATTAAATGATTAAACTAGATTATATCCAAAAAAATGAGTTTCAAATCCGATTGTTACTAACAAATAATAAAATTAAATAATTTAATTATTGAGAAATATAATGTATGTTTTTTTGTTTCCATAAGAAACATGCAAAATAGTTCTGGTTACTCGATAAAACATAAAATATATGAATTTGAATTTTAAAAACACAAGAAAACATTACCTACCGTAAATGGTCACATTTTATCAATATTTTCTCCACTGCGCTAAAAAAATTTCCACGTTCAGTTATTTTACGGGTGAAACATTTTTTTTACAAGAAATAAACGCAAATTTGAATAAAACAAAAACAAACCAGAAATAGCAAGTATCAGCCGTCTGCTGAAGGATCAGTGTCGACCGACACCCCACCTCGACAACCCGAAAACCTTAGGAGTGTCGACTGACACCTCCACCTGGTGTCAACCGACACTTGCCAAAGTTCTCGCGTCATCACCACCTTGGTGTCAACCGACACTTGTCAAAGTCCTCGCGATGTCACCACCTTGGTGTCGATCGATACCAAACCCGCAGTCACGTTCTCCTCGAAGCTGGAGGTATGTTATCCGCCTTCCACCGCCTTCGATGCAGCCAAGGCTTACCCAAAAGTCACAATAGGCCACAGGAACCACGAATCAACCAAACACAAGCAAGGAATCAATCAAAACACTCTTAGAACATAGAAACAGAGAATTATCAAGCTTAGATCAGCCATGGTCATGTATTCACCTCTTTAACAGGAAGTTTCTGACCTACAATAACGAAAAAAACACCACAGCAAGCCTCCAACACGTTCCTAGCCTCAGATCACCACTCTACATGAACAGATCTCTCAAACAATGGCTTAGAACTCTCAGGAAACTCACAGGAACTATTTCTCTGCTTTGAACTCTCTGGAAAACGACAATGAGTGGCTACAGAACCCGTCGAACTTTTCTCTAAAATATCCCAGTTTAGGGCTTCCCAAATCCAACCGTTTTAATTTGACGATTAAAACTAAACTGACCGAACCGAAAAAATTATGGTGTCGACATAGGAATTGGTTCACGGATGTTACAATAGAGATTTGTCCTCTTTAGTGATCAGAACAATCCCAGCTTCAAATACACAGTAAAATTGCATATCTGCCCAAGCCAATCCATATTCACAATCACTCTATCCAGCTTTTTATACACTACACCTTCATCCGTCTTGTTACACCACGTGAATAACGAACATTGAGACCCCATATGGCCATACCAGAGAACCAAATTGAATAACAGCTTGAAAAAATCTCTCATGTTTGAAATAACCGTTGGTATAGTTTCAAAACTTGAGTGTTCCTCCAACACTAATATCTCATAAAAGTATCCAAAAAGCATCTCTCCACAATTCCCTCTTTTCCTCGACAAGCTTTGAAGCCTGTGCGAATAAACAACAAAATTTACTTGGACGATTCTCCACCAAAATTTACTTGAAGCACCTTAAAACGAGATGGTGATGCAATACACACTTGTTCGTAAACTAATTGTTTGTTCTGTTTTCTTCTCTCCGAAGGAGAAAACTTCACACCAAGCACCTTCGTTGTCTCCCTCTTTGTCCTTTTGAAATAGAGACGAGTAGACGACACAACTATTTCTCCCTCCTCTGTTCTAACTCTTTCTCCAATAATAAATTGGAACAACAACATAAGAGTATCTTTTGGTTCTTATGCTATAAAAGGGGATTAAAGGGTTCCACGAGCACAAGAGGTTCAAAGATAATTAGTGTCAACAAAATAGGAAGGTTTTTTAGTTTATGTAAAAAAACTCAATAACAATTTGCCCAGGATGTAAAATTAATGGTTTCGAATTACAAGCACTCTCACCTACGAAAGCTTTGGGTTGATGTGACCTTTTATCTAACTTGATTTACAGCAATTCTCATTCTGGGCAAACTCCATCGCCGAAAAGGTGGTGTTTGAGTTTGAGTTTAGGCAATAACCAATGAGTTTGTCTGTTTATGTTTTAAGAGCAACATTAGAATTTTCATGCCTTAATGTTGGAGTTTTGTTTTGGTGAAATCATGCATTAAATGGAGCTAAATATCATACTAGGTGAGATAATTAGATATATGTATATACTAAAGTATAACTAAACGACAAAAAGATAATTAGATATACTAAACCACTATAGTCTCTTTTAGTTTGGTATATTAAAAAGGAAAATTCATGTTACTATAAGTTTACTAAACAATTAATTTCATTTCTTCTAAGAAAAATATGTTTTCAATATACCCACACATTCATCTTCTAGTAATACATAAAACTTGATTCATCACACCGCACGTATGTGTTTTCCTCATGAAATACAACATAATATTTATGAAATTTATACAGCAATTTCATTGAAGAGAGGTACGCCTGGCCGTCATTTCTTAAACACCGGTTGGAGCACGTTCTGGTGCCCTCTTGCTTGCTTTGGCCCAAAAGTGTTCATAAACCACTGATTCTTGTACGAAGCCACTATGTATCCCGTCGCTAATCCAAATACAACTCCAAGTGCAATGCCTAAACATACTGCTATCCAACTCAATGGTTTTTCTTCTTCTTGTTCTTCTTGTTCTTCTTGTTCGGGTTGTGGTGGTGTAGTCGCTTTGATATCTCCACAAACATCCTTAAGGGAGTGACCATTAAGTCCGGGGTTTCCCTCGTATGATGAGCAGTTTTGTCGCTGAAACTGTGTGCCTTGTGGTATAGAACCTACAAGCTGGTTATGTGAAACGTTTATCCACTCAAGAGAAGAGAGAGCCCCAAGCTGAGTAGGAATCTCACCAGAAATCTTGTTTTGTGACAGGTCTAGTGACTCGAGATTTGTCAGGTTTGCCAAAGAATATGGTATGTGGCTAGTGAACGAATTGATTGACATGTTGAGATTACGAAGCTCCTTCAACAGACCAATAGAATCAGGAATTTGGCCATGGAGTTTGTTTCCCGAAAAATCAATGGACGTGTAGATTGTAAGGACTTGATCCATCTCCATTGACACTCCTTTACTCGTCAAGATAAGTGAAGTGTAGTAACGGTATGTACGAGTGTTCCTAATGTACTCTGGTTCCATATTATAATCTCTCTCGGAGGACATCACAGTCCAGTTTACGAAGAAGTCGGAAGGCAATGTACCGAGGAAGTCATTATGTGATACATCAATGATCTTCAAGTCAGGAAATCCAAAGAAAGCCCCATCAGCATTATGTAACGTACCGTGAAACTTGTTAGAGCTGAGGACAAGAACTTGAAGCTTTTGCAATGAATTCAAATGGAAAGGAAACATGTCGTTGATTCTGTTTCTTCCCACATTTAGAACTTCCAAAGCAGAACAACCAATAAGAGAAGCTGGCAGTTGTCCTTCTATTCGGTTGTAGCTGACATCAAGTGACCCTAAGTTCTTGGCGTTCATAAAGATTTCAGGAAGATGTCCGCTGAGCATATTGTTACGGAGGTTTAGATCAAAAAGATAACTCATCTGAGTCTCTAAACACCAAGGAACTGACCCGTGGAGGTTATTGTCTGATAGATCAAGGACGTACAAAGAGCGTAGTTCACATAACGATCGAGGTATCTCTCCGGTGAAGTTATTCTTAGAACCAAGGAAATATAGAATAGACTTGGTCGGGATGAAGACCGGTCCTTGAAAACAATTTGACCTTAGATCCACACTAAGGATTTGACTCCCATGATAAGCTTTGAATGATCCGTTGTAACCGGTGAGAGAGTTGTTAGAAAGATTCACATCAGACAACTTTGGAAGTGTCCACAACCAGTCTGGTACTTGTCCTTTGATTTTGTTGTTTGAAAGGTCTATAGAGGCTACATTCCTTCGGTATTTTATGAACTCTGGGAACTCAGTGATGTTGCAGCCTGGCAAATACAACTCTTCCATTTGTGATGTAAGATCTGAATCAGAAGTGATATTTGCTGTTGAGACGGGGACTCCCAAGAGTGCCAACAATATTAACTGCTTTAGAGGCAAGAAGATGTTTAAGTCAACTGGACTGATTTTATTGTAATCGTTACGGTTAATAATCTTAATATATTGTATATTAGGTAACATGGAGATATTCTCAATCCCAACGAGGTCCTTGTGTTGGCTATAATCCAAATAGATGTGTGTCAATGAAGGGATCTTGACTAGGGATGGAAGGGTGGCTCCGGTAAAAAAATTCTCACACACACCAAAATATATTAATTTGGAGAGTTGGCTAATGTTTGGTGGAAAAGAACCAGTGAACTGATTGCCAGAGAGAGCGAGTGAACGTAGTTGGGTAAAATTGAGTATTGTACTTGTCAAGTCTCCACTAAGCTTGTTTCTCTCAACATTAAAATAGGTCATTTGTTTTAGATTGCCAATAGAAGATGGGATTTCACCAACAAAACCATTTGAAGAAAGATCAAGATTGGTGAGATTAGAAAGGTTCCCAAGTGAAAAAGGAATCTTCCCTGAGAACTTGGAATAGGAAAGGGTCAAAGAAACCAAATGTTTGAGGTTACCAATGGAGTCGGGTATGGTACCTGAAAAGGCTGTGTTGTAAAGGCTTATCTCTAACAAAGAGTTATTTTCTTGAAAATTGGGAAGGTTGCCTTTTAGATTTAGATTGTAGTCTAAGGCAATGGACTCTAACTTGGGAATTAGAAAAATACTGCTTGGAAACTCTCCAAGTAGGTTGCACTCGACAAGGTGTAGCAATCTTAAAGACAACATGTTTGAAAACTCATGTGGAACTTTTGTGGAAATGTTCGAGAAGCTCATATCCAGTTCTCTAAGGTTACTCAAGTTTTGAGCAAGTAGACGAAGAAAAGATTCATCAATAGCAAAAGATGAATAAGAAAGATCGAGAGACACCAACTTGGTTAGCTGAAGAAGCTTGGTTGGAGTTGGACCTGAAAATGATGAACGGGCGAGGTTAAGTCTTTCTAGCTCCATGAGTTTATCAAAACCAGCTGGGATTGGTGAACCAGTGAAATTGTTGTAAGCCAGGTTCAAGTCACGGAGATGAAGTAGTCTGAAAAGACTACTGTTGGATACAAGTTGGCCATGGAGACAGCTGGAACTAAGGTTTAGTCCGACAACATTGCCTGACGTAGCATCACACGTGATACCATCCCACGAGCAACAATCACTATTATTCACCCATGATGTTGTCTTCGGATAAGAGGAGACATCAAAATAAACAAAAGTAGGCTTCTGAATCCCAAACTCCTTCTTGAACTCAAGAAGAGCATCCATTTGGTCTTGATGACACAAGTGTTGTGTAGCAGAAACAAAAGTGTTTAGAAAACTTGAAACGAAGAAAACGAAACAGAAAGAACGAAGAGAGAAGCTCATTTTTTGATTAAATAAGAAAAATTTCACATTTGTGAAAAGAAAAAGCATTTGAGTAGTGATGGTATAGATTATTGCTGCTGGATACCATATATATTAAAGAGAAATTACAAAGCTCCATCGACTTGACGACAAGAAAAGAAAAAAATAAACTACATCGACTTAATAGGTTGAAGCATATTAATTATTGAGTCTTTCTTTCAGTAGACAAAAGCATGATTGCGACTTGTAAACTCGTTCTCGCCACCGAGAGGTCAATCTTGTTAAGAAATTTAGAAATGAATGAGAAAATGAAATTTGGAGTTTAGTGATGGGAAAAATAAAAACCAAGTGCCGTGTGGCAATTTTTGGTGATATGCCTTGCAAGTTGTCTTGTCCAACATTGCATTTCCAAAATTTGTATAATTGCGGGGTCGACAACGCGTATGGTTGGTGACATCAGAAGTGATAGCATGAGAGAACATTTATGCGTTCTTACTTATAAAGTAGATTTTTTTCATTGGGTATGTATAGCAGTATTTTACAGTAATTTAAAACTTATAACAATGTAAAATTTGAGTATAAATAATAAAATAATTTAAAATGTAAATAATAAATTTATAGAAAACATTTTTGTCAGCTACATATTGTCGGCGATGATGTTTATTTAGCAAAATGATGGTCTGTTATATTATATCACTTAGTAACGAAGATGATTTAAGAATCTCACAAGCAGTTGGAGTTTTTTTTACTGCCAATGGTCTACAATTTGGAAGTGTATTGCTCTGAGGTGGGGGGGCTCTTGTTGGTGTGAATTCTTCTAATTTGGTTTATCTGTGCAGATGAAAGATGATCGTGTCTGCATCGTTAAAGTATTTGAGGGATGTCTCTCGGATGCAGAGGACTCACAGCAAAACCGATTGAATTGAGATTCCTCCTCTTCCAACTATTGCACCTTCTATTTTATATTCTCTAGTTCTGCAGTGTTCTTTTGTAATGATGTATGTTTTAGATTTCAGTCTTCTGTTTTTTTTTGTTATATCTTTGTATTTTGTAAAAAATTGAAAATTGGTATGAATCGAATCTTTACATGTTTACCAAAAAAAAAAAAATAATAACGGCAGTTACGACCATTCTACGACTCTTCATCAATCCCCACCTCAGTAGGGTGGGCTGAGAGTGTGATCATCCAATACTATTTTTTTGATGGAAAATACTTATAAAAAAGGTTTATATTTGGTTTTAAAAGCCTAAATTATATATATAAGGCTCATCTTATCATATAAAGTTTGGTTTTTAAAGTTAGTAATTTACCAGATCTTGACACATGTTAGTTTTAACGATAAGATATCAAAGTTAAAAACTCACCAGATCGTGACACGTGTCAGTTTTAACGATTAAATATCTAAATTAGTAACTCATCATAGTGTCAATTTTAACGATCAAAAATCACAGTTTTCAAGCTTGCTAAAACGATGCATAAGATAATTGTAATCTTATTATATTAAAAATAAACTTTGTTAACCTAAAAGGATAAGGATTGTAAATACACCCCTCTATATAAGCAAATAGATGATGATATATTTTTCACCAAACAAAATAATTTCGACTAGTTTTTTTTTTCTTGGTAAAATTTTGTTTTTTGTTTTTTATTAACCTTTTGTTTGACACATCTTTGTTTTTGAACAAGTCTTGAAGGAAATTTGTTTGTTGTCTAATCGAAGCAACTATATTAAAAGATTCCTAGATATTACCACATGTTTTCGTCGTCGTTTCTTTGAATTTTGTTTCGTTTCTCAATTTCATAATGCATACTACGCAATCTTTGACTTTTAAGTGTTAACAAAGTTTCTTATGCATAATAACTAAGGTTTTAGGGATTAACAAATTTCTCACGGTGTTATTATTATTTCTATTAATTTGCAGGACAAATAGCATAAAAAGATGAATATACAAATGCAAGATAACAACAGAGATTATATAACACTAGATCAACAAAACAGAAAGCGTTCTTATCGTCGAACGATAGTACGTCTTACAAGAGAGTGCGAAGCAAGAAATTTTTTAAAAAACAATGAGCTTATTGGAAGAAATTTTCACATAAATAGAAAAGGGATTAAGGAAAATATACAGAAAATTATTGTTTTCTAAAAAATGTACTCACTTCTATATAAACATAGATCGTCTCATATTATTCATCTAACAAAATAATTTATTCAAAATGCTTTCAACTTTGTTCTATTTGAATTATTTGAGATTCATATATTACCGTGCTTATAATTTTCTATTATTTCATAAATTATGTCAAATTAATTTTCTTCTAATTTCTCAACCTTGATTGGTCATAGACCTTTTTTTTTGTGCAAACATAGTTGTTACCATTCGTTCAATCTCAAAAGGAGATAAAGAGGAGAAGATTATCAACCTAATGGTTGTATAAATAGGCTAATCAAACACAAGCCTACAACAAACATAGATAGACTGGAAAATATAAATCGTTGTTGATAGATCCATAGGAGCTTAGAGACAGAGCCTACATCATGGTGTGTCAAAGAAACTTCCATGAAATACATTGGAAAATTTAATATTAGTTACTATCAAAAGATTTTGTGACGTTGGAAAAGAGTTTTTAGTTTCATTGGTTGCTGGAGCAAGCCATTTTGAGATAGCTAAAAGACGTGAACATGTTCTCTCCACACAGAAGGAGGGCAGAGCCAAGGTTTTCCATAACGGAGGAGAGCAGAACCGAGGTTCCCTCCATGGTTAGTCATACACTATTGTAAGGTAATTTATCTTTTATTCAAAATATTTTTTGAGCCAACAATTTTAATGATTAAAAAACTATGCAAAAATAAAATTAAAGAGACATATAATAGTTGGCTTAATTTGCTCATATAGATATTTTCTAGGTGGTGGTAAATAGTACTATAGTATAAAAAAAATAATAAATAATTTACAATAAATCTTAATAATTTTTGCTAAATTTAATTTTATTGACAAAACTTTAAACCTGCCCATCGGATGGGTCCTTATCTAGTATCTATATAAAAAATGTTTAAAACTGTGATAAAGTCCAGAATTTTGAAAAGAAATTTTTATATATAAGAAAACACCAGAAAATCATCAAAAAAATATAGAGTAATAAAAGGCCAAAAAAATTCCTTTTTGTCCAAATGCTTTTAATTTCTTTGAGTCAGAGCTGCTTTATTCCCTAAGAGAGTTTATTCAGATTCCATGAGAACATTCTATGATTTTAAGTTGATTTCTGATTGTTTACATAGTTGTAGGATATATTCATTTATCACTAAATTGTGATGCGAACATAATGTTTTTCAATATTAAATATAAACTAGGAGAGCACCCGTGCTACATCACGGGATTATATATTTTGTTAGTTACTTTTTTTGTAATTTGTATTTTTGTAATGTAGTATTTTATTTTGACTTATTTTCTTTGTTTATATAGTGTTTATTTGTATATTTGGGGTTATACGGGAAATTGAAAATCCTAATAGACTAAGTAGTTTGCAGAATGTAGCTTTTTCACGGAAACAGACACACCACAATATTGGATAGTAGTTTTGTAAGAGAATAGACACTCCGCAATATCGGATAGTAGTTTTGTAAAAGGATAGACACCGCAATATCGGATAGTAATTTTGTAAGAGGATGGATGTTTCTTTATTTTGGTTTGTCGTCGAAAGAGGAGAAGTTGCTTGTTAAATTTTTACATGTTGAAGCGAAAAAAATTGTAAAAAACCAATTTAATTTATAGTTTGATAAAAATACCTGTTTTAACGGGTTTAACTCAAACTTTTTTTATGCTTTAAAAATTTTAAGAGTAAAAATATTAATATTACTTAAATATTTTAATGACTTTAAATATATTTTAATATTTTAAACTTTCGACGGAGTTCAAATATTTATAATAATTTAAACATTCTATAAAAATTTAAATATTTATAATATCTTAAACTTTTTTTAAAAACCTAAATATATTATAATATGTTTTACTTTCTAAAAGTTTAAATATGCTCAAATATAGAACCAAATTAAACTGTTAAATTTGGATACCTGATAAATCAAGCTTCCTGCTCATTTGTACTCAAAACATATTAGTCATATATTTATAGTGATTATGAACCATATTCCAAAATATTTAGTCGATGTGGGATATACATTACATCTTTTATGTAAATTTGTTTACAACTTTACATATATATAATTTCTGTGTTTTTATTCTTTCCATCTATACTAATCATAATTAATTACTATAATTTTGTTAAGGAAATATTAAAAAATCTAAACTAATTGATGATTTGTTTTTATTTAATTGTATTAAGTTGATTTGTTGTTTTCGTAAATATCTCACAATATAAAAGCAAATCAAATAAGTTTACATATATATACAATTTCGTATTTAATCTATTGATTATTTTGGAAGCAACAAAGTCACAATCGATAAATATTAAAGATTTTTCATTATTATTAATATTCGTAATAATTATAGGGATTAAGTATGGTAGTAGTTAATATTTAATATTACTGAAGCCATTAAAATACTCGGATACCAGTTTCCTCTGTTTGGCGACGGGAATAATTATTCTTCAATCAAACCAAATATACGATCCGAATAGTATCAACCCGGATTACAAATAAATCTGCGTGTTTTGAAGTCTACTATTTTCGGGTCATACAAGATCCGCGTCTCAACCTGGTGGTAAATATGTTGTCGACTAAGGGGTATGAACGTCATTTAGAAAATCTAAACTATAAGGTAATTTAATTAAATTAGGCAATTCTCTAACCATTTTTAATGAAAAATATACCAAAACAAAATCATGGTCCAATTTGAATCTAGTAAGTACTAATAGTATAGATATACCGAATATTATCAAATAAAAAAGTACATACACAATACCATGTCGCTTTCAGCGAGTATTACCATGATTTAGTGGTCATATGGCTAAGGTTGCCACACAATCTAATAATCATTCGTTTCACACATGGATGGTCCTTACCTTTGAGAGGCCTAAAGCGTTTTAGAAAATATCCGACTTTTATAACTGTTTTTTTTTTTTTTTGTCAATAAAAGAATTAACTCAAACGAGCCAATTTGGAGGAAAATTGTTTACAAACCGAATATGGTGCGGACTTACACGCGTTAGGCGTGCCAAGGAGTCCGCCCTAACATTAGCGTTCTGAGAAACATAAATTAAAGAAAAAGAAGAAAACTCCTCCCTGTCCATTTTTATGTCTTCTAAATACGGTGCAAAGGTCGGCCATTCATGAGGAGAAGACACCATCTTCACCAAATCGGAACAGTCCGTAACGAAAGTCATATCCCGGAAGTCATGACCAATCATACAACGCATGGCCCACATAAAATCTTCAACTTCAGCATGTAGCGGGGAAAGACTGCGTCTGTAATTGGTTGCGCCGAGCAAAGGGAACTCTCTCTGTACTGAAGTACAACACCATCCTGCACCTGAAAAAGGGTCAGACTCTTTCCAAGGGCCATCAACAAAACAGCGGTAACCCGAAAAAACCAAAGGGAGTGAAAAGCTATGCCCCCGAGGCATCAGAGGAGATAAAGGAGAGGGGACGGTACCCCCCAAATCCTCGACTTCCGTCTGAGCCTGAAACCAAGAGGTCGCTTCCCCTTCTGCCAGTTTCACTAGTTCATCGGGATGTTCCACCCGATTCTCGAATAGCTTAGCATTTCGTGCTTTCCAAAGATACCACATCAGCCAAGGAAAAGATTGAATCCGTAAACCTGGGTTTCTCGGCCCTAGGAAATGGTCAACATTAGCATAAATCGAGTATGTGGGAAAGTGCTGCGGGCCCACCGGTACGTGAGCAACTGTTAGTTGATTAAATATAATTAACATAATTCTATTATATTAGTTAGGAAGTAAAAAATATAAAACTAACTTTAAAATGTGTAAAAATTACATTCAATTGCCATTAGAAAACTTAATTAAGATTAATTAATTATATTAACTAAAAAAATGAAAATCGGGGATACATCAGATAAAATAAATTATAGAAAAGCAAAAAAAAAACTATGAGAATTCAAACTAATTCGTACTTAAAAAACTAAAATTAACAGTTAAAGTTTTAAAAATCTAATTGAATAAAATCTATATGCCGAAAAAAAAGAATTAAATCTATATAACTACAAATTTCATCAAAACATTTTGCAGCACGGGTTAAATTTTTTATCAAAAATCTAATCGAATAAAATAGATAACAGTTCCGTTTAACGGCTTAGATTTTAAGAATTAATAAATAAAAGATATAGATATAGTATCTTATCATTTTCTTCTTTAATTTTCCCTATTTTTATTTTATTTGTTTGAATTACTCAGTTTCAAATACAGAGAGAGGAAGAAAAATAAATAATAGACTTTAGTCATTACATGCAAATGTTTTATTGACAGGTTTTCAATAAACATTTTTAAAATACAAAAATTATAATATAAGCAAACCGAATTTTTAATCACAAACCATTATAAATAACATAATAACAAAATAAATTATTACAAATTTTCATCAAAAAAAAGTTCAGCTCGTGGTTTTCTGCGGACTAGTACCTAGTTCAGTTATATTAATAGGCATTAAATAATTGGTGTTAAAGTTTTAAAAAGTATATTGTGTTACTATATGCTGAACATGTTCTTTTGGAAAATAAATTTAGATCATATTGCTTTATTTTCTTATAGAAAATTTATTTTGAAGTTTTTATCTTAACTAAAGAAGTGGAAAATGCTGCCAAAATAATTAATAGTTAAAACAAGTGAGAATGATATAAGTTGGAAGTTAAAAAAACATCTAGGCCACAAATGGTTATTAGTTTTTAGATGGTTTTTGGTTCTAAGATTTCAGCTTTCGGAATTTGGTGTTGATTTTAAAATTTTTTTAAAAAAAACTTTGAAAGCATTATAATATATGATTCGAACATGGTAACTGGTAATTAACTTAGCGCACAACAATTTCACCTAACAACAAAACAAGATATGTTGTCCCATTAGTTTACTAAATATTATGTGGCCAAAAGCTCTTGCTTTATTTGTCTTATCATAGGGCAAGGCTTCCAAGGCATGGTTTCACACAATGAATTAGATCTCAAAGACTTTACAATAGCAGTTTTTTTGGCATATTCTATAATATACTTTTTATTCACCTTCTATTGACTCATATATAATATAATGGACTATGAACTGATTCTCAAGACCGAAGACAAAAAAAAAAAAAAAAAAAAACTGATTCTCAAGACAAATCATAATTTGTACACAAGATAGAACATAGTCAGATCAAGGAAAATGCTGGAACTTCAAGGTTGGGAGGATCTTCTTTTTGCGGTTGATGGAGCGCCTGTTTGTCTTCTTTGCAAGTATATACTATATACGTATCAATTTTAATGAAATAACCAATAAATAAGTGATAGCATCAATCACCGCAACTGATATTAAATTACATATATAGTGTCAATTATCAATAACAAATTAAGAGGATGTATTAAAATTAATATTTTAGTTTAATTAATAATTTTTGAATTTTATGGGATTTCAATCAGTTTCAAAGGGATTTGATGATTTTAAAGGGATTAAATAAAGATATTCTAAAAGATTGATGATGAATTTGTAAAATTTGATTATCGAATTCTTATGATTTTGTGTGATAATATAATGAAGTGAAGTTTTCATTAGTAAGTTAAGCACAAGCCAATAAAATATTTTCTTTGGAATTTTATTAATATAAATCTATTTTTACTCTTTTCCGTAAATCAGATACTAATAATGAATCAAATTATATATTATATATAATCCATGATATAGAATTTTCGGGTCTGAATGGTAACTGCAGTCGGGACGTACAAATCCGCGGATTAGACTGCTTTGTTTTAAGTGTGGATAACGGACCGCTGCAGTCAAATTTTATTTGTAAGCAAAAGCGGTCTGCTGCGGTTTTGTCTCTATTTCTTTTACACCGCACTATTGTGAACTACGGGGACATCCGATAAAAAAAAGGTAAATAAAAAGTAGTTTAATCCACAGATGCATTTGTCCGCCCCAACCGCAAATAAACCTCCCTAAATAAACCTAATCGTTCGAAACTAAATATTTGGTTTAATTAAAAAGCTCCCAAGTAAAATGCATTATACAATACCTATCTATCGAAATCAAAATGTGGGCTAAAGGCCCAACAAAGCTTAAATAAATGATCCATGTCTCGATTCCTATGTTACTGTGTTAAGAACTAAAAGAAACCAAACCTGGGGCAAGGAAGAAGAAGAAGAACACCTTGAATCGAAGATTCTACATTTTAAGGTAGACTTGTCTTTTTTTTATCTTTCGTTGGAGTAGTATCATTGAATTTGTTCGACATGTTTCTTCCCTCAATGAAATTGAAACAAAGCTCTTGTTTCTTCATCTATGTCCACGCCCTAGATTTCGGATCAATTTTGTTTCTTACAATAATCGCATTTACAAAGAATTCGTCAGTTGAGTTTAGTTACAATTTTTATCTATGTTTATGGATTTAATTTCGGTTATTCTGTGTGTGTGTGTTCTTCAAAGGTTGTAATTTGAAATAAGCTTGGTTTGTTGTGATTTGGAAACCAGGGAACTTGTAATCCGTAAAAAGCTCCTGATGTGTTGCTTGATCTCTTCATAACCGTATCGGTGAAAGTAATTGATGCCATGGTTCCAATGGAAACTGATGAGCCTACAGATTCTTTGCCAAAAGCACAGAGCAATTCTATGATTAGTCAATTAGATGGCTCTGTAATTGTGGCTTCAACCAATGTACCTGAGATTTTGACTGCTTCTGACTGTGGAGAGAGACTTCCTGAGTCGTCAAGAGGTCGGGTTTGTGACACAATGATGCCACCACCAGCTTTATATTCCCAAGCTGCCTCCACAGAGTTTTCTTTGAATGTAGTGGAAGCTTCTTTGATTAGAGTAGAAAGTAGTACAACTAGTCATGATGCTGATGGTATTTTGAACCAAGTGATTTCTGAAGAATCTGCATTTTGTTTACCTGACCCTGCCGGCTCTGCTACATCAGATCAGGTGAGTTTCTACTTCTTGAAAAGGCCATTTCTCGTAGTTTGTACATGTTCTTGATTTTATGGAGGAAACAGGTGTGGTGTAACTGATAACATCTCATATGTTGCTTATGGATTTGATTTTTCTTCTACAGGGTGTTCAAATTACAGGTTCTCTGCCAATTTCATCAGTTCTCGCCCAGAATATCACAACAGCAGCAGACCATTGGACTTCGAGAACAGCTTCTTTAGGTCATGATCTACTCAGAGATAGTGATTAAAAATGCATTAACAAAATAGTTGGTGTTTACTAGAATGTAAAGGCTTTGGTCCGTTTTTGATTGTTATGTAGTTAACCAGTCTGAGGATGTCCATGAAGCAGGTGTTCAGCCTCCTAACATCTCATATAGCGGATCAACAGTCAACGCATCAGCGGATACATCTCTTCCCAACAATCCTATGGGACAGAGTCCTCGGTTACATTTCCCTTCGTACAGTGACATATGTGACTACGAACTGGAGAAGCTGAACAAAGAACAAGGGACCTTAAGGAAAAACTTTGAAGAAACGGTTAGTTTGTCCTAATTCTCGGTTAAATCTAATTTCTATTCAATTTTCTGTCTTCTCTGCTCACTGTCTTGTTTTTTGTAAACAGACATTAGGGTTGAAGGCTGAACTCGAGAGAAAGATGGCTGAAGCACGCAGTGAGTTCGATAGGAAATCCCAAGAGGTAGATACTGAATATAATGCCATTTCGAAACAGATTGGAGCCTTTAGGAGTTTGGTTGCCATGAACAGTCTCTTGGCGAATGCTTACAAGTGTTCACGTCCAGTGAAGAGTGCAGCCACGGATACTGCAGCTGTTAGAGGTAAACGTGAAGAGTTAAGAAAAGTGAATTTCGATAAAGCTGATGAGCCAAACAATGACACTCACACTTTTTCCATCTTTAGCAGCTAGGAGCTCCCAACATCCAACGCAGCAGCAGCAAGCAGTACAAACAAACACGACTATGAATTCAACTACTCCTCCTCAACCCTCAGTCACAACAGCGGAAGCTCCAAGACCTTCAGGTCCTCTTTCGCATTTCCCGCGTTGCAACACACCTCAACCTCAACCGATATCTCAGCAAGCAGCAGCACAATCCAACCCACATATGAATTCAACCGCTCTTCCTCGCCCCTCAATCACAACAGAACCTCGTCCTCTACATTCACCACCCTGCAACACGCCTCAGCCAAGGCCAATATCTCAGCTACCAGTAGTACAATCAAACAGGCCTATCAGTTCAACCGCCCCTCTAAGACCCTCAGTCGCATCAGAAGCTATACCTTTGCATTCACCACCCTGCAACACGCCTCAGCCAAGGCCAATATCTCAGCTACCAGTAGTACAATCAAACACGCATATCAGTTCAACCGCCCCTCCTGGACCCTCACTCACATCAGAAGCTATATCTTTGCCTTCACCACCCTGCAACACGTCTCAGCCAAGACCAATATCTCAGCTACCAGTAGTACAAGCAAACACGCCTATCAGTTCAACAGCCCCACATGGACCCTCAGTCACATCAAAAGCTATATCTTTGCATTCACCACCCTGCAACACGCCTCAGCCAAGACCGCCACCTTTAATCTCCAACCACACTCCAACTTCTTATTCAGCAGCTTCTGCTCCACATGTGCATGGTAAAGTGAGGCGAACCATGGCACCTCACTTACGATCATCTCGACCTCCCAACACTGCTGCTGCATCAACAATAAATCCAACAAGGCAGGTTCAAGAACAACAACAACAACAACAGCAGCAACAACAACAGCAACAACAACAACAACAACAACAACAACAAGGGAACTCAAACAGTAGCTTGGTCTATCTCTCAGATGACGACTAGTGACAAAATCCTTGGGAGTATATATAGTATATATTCTTTTGTAGTTTCTGTTAAGGTTATATAATATAGGTATCGAAGCCCTTAAAACATTTGAGAATGCCACGTACGAAGAAACATTTCGAAAAAATGGACGGTTGATTTGGAAACATGTACTGCAACTTAGTGCTCATATGTGTTTTGCTTAATGGAATACAATTTTTTTGTATATTTACAAAGGAATGTTGAGAGTTCAATATTACTACATAGAGTAGAGATTTTTCAAAAATACTTTTCTTAAAACTTCGAATTTTGAAAATATTATGGTCATTTATGGATTCTAGCAGAGCAAGGATCATGGTGGACTTCTGCTACATTAACTTAAACCTCTGAAACGAGTTCCAATGAAAACGTGATATTAACACCACGTGGCACGTGACATCCCCCGATCTCTAATAAATGAACTCTTTCTCTTACTATATAGACTTATCAGTACAGTGATGAGCTTGCTTGACTCAACTCCACCACAACCGCAAAACGCAAACGCAAAAACACTCCTCTGTTTTCAGCGTTAAGTTTTCTTAATTCTCATTCTGATTTGTGTGTGAAGTGTGAACCAACGGGGAAAGGGATTGTGAAAGTGTTATCTTGATAAAAGCTCAACCTGTAAACGCGATAAGCTCCATTCCACAATTGCGTTTTCGCTTACTGGTACTGCTACTAGCTAGCTTTGAATCTGCGCCTCTGTTTTTTTTTCCAAAAGCTTCGTTTTTTAAAGGTTGGTTTGCTATTTCCCATTCTTTGAATCTGCGTTTTCAATTCATTCGAGCTACTTGTATCAAGAAATCATGAAATGAGTTTCCCATTTCCCCAAAAACCTTAACTTTTTTTCACTTGGACCATTGTTGAATTAGTGGGACATGTTTCTTTCCATCAAAAAGTTTGCATTTTTACTTTTATCAGTTAATGGCGGAGGAGAGGAAACATGTCTTACAATCTAAATCCCTGTTTAAATAACCGACACCGGAATTTTTGAGCCCCACAAAAAAAAAAAAAACCGGTTCTGTAACCCGTTCCCGACAACCGACACCGGAAATTGTGTGCCCCGACACGTTCCAACAGTTTGCTTCGGTCCTCGTTTACCTTTTCCTTAAAAGCAAAGCACTTTCGTCATCCTCTTTTTGTCTATATCCTCTAATTTGGTTTTTGTCTCTTAACCCTTAATTTGAGCTCACAAAATCTTAATTCTTTTTTATGAACGTTGAGAAAGTTTTAGTGGATTAGATTATAATATGAGAATTTTGCTATTAGTAAACAGTTTAAAGATTAACTTAAAAGGAGCTTTTTTGATATATAATTTAATGGTCTAATCTCAATGATTCTGCCTTTGATACTATAATGGTTGAAAGGTCACTCTCAGATTTGCAATTCCGTTTCTTTCTAAAGGTGGTTGGTCTGTTTTCATTCCATTTATTATTTGTATTTCCCATTTTTGACTAATCTCAATCATTTCTTTAATCACATTATATTTTAGTACTAGTGATCAAGATGCTCCATTACTTTCTTCTTTTTATAACCCTTTGTTTTGTTGTCTGCAACTTCCTTTTCTCTTGACACTGTGATTCACTTACCAATCTTGTTCTTACTTCAACATTTCTGCAGGGTAATGTGATTTGTATTGGCTCTCTTGTTTTGTTCTCTTTTAGTGTGTTTTGCTTTCAAGAATGCAATATGAATAGTTTGGTTGCTGTGTTCTGCTGTGCTTTGTCTTTAGCCAACTAACTTTAGAGGGGAACTAAAGATTTGCAATTGGATCTTAAATGATTTGATGTGACCTTATATCAATCGGTATGAGTTTTACTACTTTTTGTTGATTTTTTTTTTGTTTGGTAAGGTACTACTTTTTGTTTATTGGGGTGGTGTCTTGTTTTCTCTTCTAACTCTGGGCCCTTTAAGAATTGGAGTCTCTTGATTGTTGTCTGACCAGGTCATAGAATGTTTTTGGTTCACAGTGGGTGCAACAGAGTTAGAATCTTTTGGATGTCTGTTCACCAACCTCATTCATTTACATTACACTTTAGATTTACCTGTAATTTTCTATAAAAAGGGTCTACTCTCCTTGCAGTCTCTGGTTCTAATCTAACATAATTTGTTTCAGGTTGTTGCACACTTGGGAGTTGAGCTTAGTTTAATAATCAGACATGAAGGTCTTCATCTAATCTTCTCTGTTTAAGAATCTCCCCTCGCTCATGTTGTTGTCTACACATGTTTGAGTCAATTACTAACCTCTTGTGGTGTAGTTTCTGCAGCAGTTATAAATGAAGATGAGAGTGGAAACCGCATTTTTAATTCTCTTGGTCCTCATATCAATTCAACAATGTTATGGAGGTTAGTACTTTAGTGTATGTGTACTCTTTCCATATTTGTTCATGCTTCTGTATTCAAAGATAACACATCAACATATCTAAAATGGTGTGACTTTCATTTATGTGTTAGGCGCAAGTAACTATACGTGCACTTGCTTCTCTTCGAGCAATCAAAGTGATATCCTGGGATCTAACTGTTCCACATCATGTAATTGTAGACCAGGTTAGTTTTCTCCTTAACAACTAAGTAGGAAAGTTTCAAGATTCTAGAGAGATAACCAACTTTAGAACTCTCTCTTATGTTAGCTGATAGAAACCAATGGGTGTGCTTGTGTCCTGCTAATGGTTTTCCCGTAATAGCCATTGGTGGTGCCAATTCTTCATGCTTCACTTCATGCAACTGCGCTGCTGGTATGTCTTTACTCTATTGATCTCGTTCTATGGCAAGCTCAGTCTTTTATATCATACATTTGTCTGCTTACTTGTTTCTAGGAGCTACCAAATCTTCGAAAAAGCAATATATATCGAGGAAACTCGTTGTGGTTATACTACTCTTCTGCGGTGTACTCACTTCACTAGCATTGCTTGCCTCTATGATTTGCTACATTTGTAGAAGGAACACATTTTCTGGACAAACCCCTTCAGTTTCTTCAGATAGAGAATCTAGCTGGCATAGCTCTGCCAACTTAATAAACCGTAAAAGCTCGGTTTCGCAATCTAAAATTAGCATCAGCTCCTCAGTGACAGGATGCTTCTTTCAGAATGCTTCTCTGTTTTGTGTGAGCAGACCTGAAACAATCCATGGAGCTATTTTTCAGTTCTCATACTCTGAATTAGAGCAAGCAACCAATAAATTCTCCAGCAACAGTGTGATAGGACATGGAGGTAGTAGTTGTGTTTACCGTGGGCAGCTCAAAGACGGTAAAACCGCTGCGATCAAACGTCTAAATACCCCTAAAGGAAATGACACTGACACTCTCTTCTCAACAGAAGTAATAGCCTCCTCCTCCTCCTCTTCATGCTTCTTATATGGGGTGGTTTCAATATAATCAAGATTATGACATTTGTGTTCTGTTTTTTTAATGTTTTCACAGGTTGAGTTATTATCAAGACTCCATCATTACCATGTGGTTCCATTAATTGGATATTGCTCGGAGTTTCATGGCAAACATGCAGAGAGGCTTCTGGTTTTTGAGTACATGTCTTATGGAAGTCTGAGAGATTGCTTAGATGGAGAGTTGGGGGAGAAAATGACATGGAACATAAGAATCTCTGTCGCTCTTGGAGCTGCAAGAGGACTCGAGTATCTTCACGAAGCTGCTGCGCCAAGAATCTTACACCGAGATGTAAAATCCACAAATATTCTCCTTGATGAGAATTGGCATGCAAAAGTAAGTAACACATACCACCTCCCCCATATATTTAGATGACTCTAAATTTGAGCTTGTAATGAGGATAAATTGTTATAGATAACAGATCTTGGGATGGCGAAGTGTTTGAGTAGCGACGGTTTACAAAGCGGTTCAAGCTCTCCCACCATAGGACTACAAGGAACGTTTGGTTACTTTGCACCTGAATATGCAATTGCAGGCTGTGCTTCACAGATGTCAGACGTTTTCAGCTTTGGTGTTGTTCTACTCGAGCTTATAACTGGAAGGAAACCGATACAGAAACCTAGCAACAACAAAGGAGAAGAAAGCCTTGTTATTTGGGTAAGTAACAACACTTACTTAATGAATCTTTAACCATTCTGAAACTTAGTAGTTATTGTTTGGTTTGTGTTAGGCTGTGCCGCGTTTACAAGACAGTAAGCGGGTGATCGAGGAACTGCCTGATCCGAGGCTAAACGGGAAGTTTGCTGAAGAAGAGATGCAGATCATGGCGTATCTTGCTAAAGAGTGTTTGCTATTGGAACCAGAAGCTAGACCAACAATGAGAGAAGTTGTTCAGATTCTTTCTACCATCACACCAGATACAACATCCAGACGTAGAAGTTTCCCCATTAATTATCTTTTCCAGGTATGTTTTGTACATGAAAACACAGAATACTAAAGTATTTGAAACCTTATTATCAGTAACATTTTGTCTTCATAGACGAAGAAAGAAAGCAAAGTAGGATGGTCAAGAGGTGGGAGCAGGAGTGGACATGAAGAGGAAACAGTGGATCTTACTGAGCCACGGTTTGAATCCTTCTGCTTGCCGAATGTGAAGCCGGTCTTGCTTGAACCATCTGCACATATTTAAAACTTTGAAGTAGATATAGAAAAGCACAGAACCAAAAACAACATTGAGCCATTTCACACTATGTAGATAATTTGCTCACTCTGACGCGGGTGAAGCGTTGTGACTTGAGAGGTTTCTCTATAAGTGAGTGTCAAGATTTGTTCTAAACAATAATTTATAATGTTACTGAAATATTTTTAACAAAGATTATAATTTTATAATTCATAAACTTTGTTAGTTTTTTTTTTCTATAATTTGGTTAATAAAAAATGTAGAATATGATTTAAGCTTTTGACTGTGATAAACAAAAACGAAATGAATATGGCCTTTATGTATTGTAAGATATTGTTAAACTAGAGTTCAAGTTAATCATACACGTCCACACCCTAGGACCGGCCTCGCAATGCATACACACATAATCTATAAGATAGATAATGGAGGCATGTCAATTTTTTCATTTGGATAATACGTTCGGATAATGTTCGTGTCATGCAATATTAAGCATATGAATACAGTCATGTATGTTTTGCTGATATCAGTTTTTAATGCGTTGAACTTTCCTCTGCATGCAAATCAAAGCATATATTTTTACTATGTCACAGTGCATTCGGTAAGTAATACCTTTTGACTAAATGATGTTACAAATGTCTTGGAATAATAATTGAGTAGTAGTAGTAACGTTAACATCTTGGATAATCGAAGAAAGAGAAGGTGGGGGATGATGGGATGTCAATCAAGAAGAGCCCATATGGTGTGTTCCACAGACTGGACGAACCAAACCCATTTATTCCAAATGAAACCGTCAATTAATTGCCAACCCAAACTTTGTCTCTTAACCTTATAAAAATCATGAACCAAATAAAAACTAAAAATAAAAATTCAATTTTTATCTTTTCAAATGGAGTTCTACAATCTTATTGCATTGTTGCATAAGTAAAATCTAATTACCAAAAAAAAAAAAAAAGAAGAATTGAATAAAAATTGGATGGGATAAACCATCCAACTTGTTTTTAGTTTTTAAAATTGTGTCCTTCGGCTAGTTCGAGACTACGTTTGACCTATTCTTATTATACTATTTTTAACAGCACTGATCTCAGTATAAAACATATAATGCATATCTCAACATAAAGAAATGCAAATGGTCTTAGTATCTTGAGGGGTGTTTGATAAATTTTAATACATTTTCTTATGACACGTTAATAATCTAACGAAAGATTCATTAATGCAATTAAAGCAATCTAATCCGATGAGAAAATGCGTCGAGATTTGTGAGCAAATTGTCTAAATTTTAAGTTTATCACTTATATTTACTATGTAGTTTATTTAGAAGACCAACATTGTTTGCTATATATGCAACAGAACAAATACTAACACACCCGAGTAAAGAAAACTCAGTGGGCTAACTTCAACAAAAAATTAATAAAAACATCATCAAATGCATGGATGTAACAAGGGTGGCTTAAGGTTCGATTCAATTCACCAACGTCACTTTCAAAAAGGCTCACCAAAAATCATGAGAGAAACTGGGACCTAACTACTGCGCGTGGACTAAAATGCTGTTGAAATAGGTATTTTAGCCAATAATATTACTCAAAATATCCAAAACAAACAAAGCAAGTTTGGTGGTAAAATTGGATTTTTTCTTTTCTTTTAAACTTGAAAGAAGTCAAGCAGTGTGGTCCGTGCAACGACTGGTACAAACACATGGCTGGATACCAAAAACGAGTCAACTCCTCGGATCTTACAAAACCACCATCGTAGTATTAATTCGAACACTATGTTTACCACTATACATGTACTAATAGACAGCCACTCAACTCAATACTTAGTCAATAAATATGTCTTTCATTAATATTTAATTTGACAAATATTAAAGAAGATCATATGTTCCTTTTTATAGTAATTGATTTCCTTCTTTTTTTTGTCAACTAAAATGTTAAAGTGTGAATTAGTATCACTAGGTTTAAGCACTAGTTGAGGACATTATGTCATTATTAACCAGAAGATTACTTGAACTTGAACTGTTTAGGATTGTTAAATCAGTTTGAATATTTGTCACTCACACAAAAAAAACAGCTGGAGTTTATCTAAGTTGTGTTCAATGTTCATGTTGTGATCTTGTATATGTGAGATTTTCAATAGAGAATATTCTCTATTGAGATATTATTGAAATACCTAATTGACGTACGATCAATCACATTGATTGATAAGAAATCGTAAATCTCGTGTGTCATCTTCATCTTATTCTTTCCCATTCTATTCACTATTTTTTGATTATGTTCTTGATTAATTTTTGATCCATCATTCTTCGTCTAATGCGATCCATTTGTTTGTGTTCGTAGAATACCAAGCTTCCAAAATAGGCTTCATCTTGATGCAAGTTTCACAGCACACAATAATTGGTTCATAATTTAGTAGCTAGGATACATAATATGTAATAAATATTTTTAGAATTATATGTTATATAATTGGACAAAACTTTCAAAAGCAAGATATCTTTGTTTATTCTAAATTTTTTAACTCGAGAAAATCCAACTTGTGTTTTGCCATCATGATTTTGGCTTTGTACGTACTTTATATAATTTTTATATGCAAACAAGTATAAGTAACACAGTAGCTACGTTTAACAGTGTATTTTATATTTATAATCATGTGATCCGTACCAGAAAAGTTCCACTTTGTCCACACACCAGTTCACTATAAACCTTTCTTTTTTTTTCTTTCTCCTCTCTTTCTCAAACACAAAGCTATTTTTTTCAATCTGCATAAAGCATATATGAACGAACACCACATTTTCTCATTTCTGGTCCTACTCCTTATTCTTACAGCTTCTTTTGCTTGTTGTTTGTGTCGGTGCCTTAATATTCAACTTTCCTTTTTTGTATTCACATCAAACATTTCTCCTAAAAGTAGTCTTTTGCTTGTAGCTTAAGCGACTGAAGAAACTTTTCTTTCTGTTCATCTCATCTTAGCTGTTCATCTCTTATAATCACATTGATAAGCTTAAGTATCTCTTAATCCCTAATCATTTCTTGGTATTATTATTCGGATTTTTTTCTTTTTCGTACAGTTGTCTACAAACACACGTGTCTAATCCAAATATGGGTTTAATTTTCTTCCTTTTTTTCTGGGAATTTAATGTTCCCAAGTTGCCTTAAAATGGGTTCCTTCATTGATATAGTCACGGTTCATATTATCAATTCTTGTAAAGTTCTGTAATTTCTCGTGCCCTCTGATTTGATAAAGAAGGTAGCAAAATGGGTTATGCTAACACAAGATCTGTGAGGTTAGGACTTACTTGTCCTCTGTTTTAGTCTCTCTCTCTTCCTCTCTTTTTTTTTTTATTAATCATCATAAACAAAATTTTAATGTTGTAGATTTCAAGAAGATCAAGAAGTGGTTCATGGAGGTGAATCTGGAGTTAAGGTCAAGTTCAAAATCAATGGAACTCAAATAAAGAATGTGAAGATGATGAGTAAAGGGAAGTCTCTGAAAGCCAAAGTACTCTCTAGAGTGTTCTCTGAGGATTTTGAGAGAGTGAAGACCAAAATACTCGATCCTAGAGGACAAACGATAAGAAAATGGAACAAGATTTTTCTCGTAGCATGTTTGGTTTCTCTATTTGTCGACCCTTTGTTTTTCTTCTTACCGGTCATGAGAAATGAAGCATGTATCACCATTGGGATCAGACTTGAAGTGGTTCTTACTTTCATTAGATCTTTAGCTGATGCTTTTTACATCGCTCAGATTCTTATACGTTTTAGAACAGCTTATATCGCACCTCCTTCTCGTGTATTCGGTAGAGGAGAGCTTGTGATTGATTCAAGAAAGATTGCTTGGAGATATCTTCATAAAAGCTTTTGGATTCATCTCGTTGCTGCTTTACCTTTACCTCAGGTATATATATCTCTAGCTACCCTCCAGCTTTAGTGATTCCATATGATTCAGTTCTTGGTTTGTTACAATTTTTTCAGGTTTTGATTTGGATTGTAATCCCCAATTTAAGAGGCTCACCAATGACAAACACTAAAAACGTTCTAAGATTCATCATCATTTTCCAGTATGTTCCAAGGATGTTCTTAATATTCCCGCTATCTCGCCAGATCATTAAAGCCACTGGTGTTGTTACAGAGACGGCTTGGGCAGGAGCCGCTTACAACCTTATGTTATATATGCTAGCAAGCCATGTAAGTGACTCAACTCATAGCTATAGGTATACCTTATCAAGCCTTAAGACTACATGTTGGTTAGAGAGCAGTTTCTGAGGGCATTGAAGTCAAGTCTCTCTGTTTCATACAAAGACAAAACTAAGTCCTTCTTGTTTTCCAGGTTTTAGGAGCTTGTTGGTATTTGCTTGCAGTAGAGAGGCAAGAGGCTTGTTGGAGACATGCTTGCAACATAGAGAAACCGGTTTGTCAATACAGATTCTTTGAGTGCAGGAGACTGGAAGATCCACAAAGAAACTCTTGGTTTGAGTGGAGCAATATAACAACAATATGTAAACCTGGAACTAAGTTTTACGAGTTTGGTATATTCGGAGATGCAGTAGCCTCAGGTGTTACTTCATCAAAGTTCGTAAACAAGTACTTTTACTGTCTCTGGTGGGGATTAAAGAACCTCAGGTGAAACTACAGTTTTTGTTTTTTTTTTTGCATATTAATTAGACTCCATTTGGTTATCCCATAACATGTTTCTATTCTTTAGCTCTTTGGGACAAAATCTCGCCACGAGCACTTACGCTGGGGAAATCCTCTTCGCCATCATCATTGCAACACTCGGGCTTGTTCTGTTTGCATTGCTTATTGGAAATATGCAGACATATTTACAGTCAACTACAATGAGACTTGAAGAGTGGAGGATAAGAAGGACAGATACAGAACAGTGGATGCATCATAGACAACTTCCTCCAGAGCTAAGACAAGCCGTAAGAAAATACGATCAATACAAGTGGCTAGCCACACGAGGAGTTGATGAAGAAGCTTTGTTGATAAGTCTTCCTCTTGATCTCCGAAGAGATATCAAACGCCATCTCTGTTTTGACCTTGTTCGCCGTGTAAGCCTCTCTATCTTTTGTATGTTTTTATCATTTCTTGATCCCTACTTGATCAAATCTTGATCTGAGAGTTCTTGAAAACAGGTACCATTGTTTGATCAAATGGACGAAAGAATGCTTGACGCGATCTGCGAGAGACTAAAACCAGCATTATGCACGGAAGGAACGTTTCTTGTAAGAGAAGGCGACCCGGTTAACGAAATGCTCTTTATCATTAGAGGCCATCTTGATTCCTACACAACCAATGGAGGCAGAACAGGATTCTTTAACTCTTGTCTCATAGGACCAGGTGATTTCTGTGGCGAAGAGTTGCTTACATGGGCATTAGATCCTCGTCCAGTTGTGATCTTACCGTCTTCCACACGCACAGTTAAAGCCATTTGTGAAGTTGAAGCCTTTGCATTGAAAGCTGAAGATTTGCAGTTTGTGGCTTCACAGTTTAGAAGACTACATACTAAGCAATTGAGACATAAGTTTCGGTTTTATTCGCATCAATGGAGGACTTGGGCGGCTTGTTTTGTACAAGCTGCTTGGAGACGGCACAAGAAGAGGAAGGACAAGAGTGAGCTTAGGGCAAAAGAAGAGTTTCATTATAGGTTCGAGGCTGCGACGGCTAGGCTAGCCGTGAACGGCGGGACATTCAAGCGTAGTGGTTCGGATTCTGGTATGATGTCTTCGATTCAAAAACCAGTAGAACCAGATTTTTCTAGTGAATGAGATTGAGATATGAGTTTTAGCTGTTTCTGGTATGTAGATCTTTTACTGTTTTACATTATACAGGATGAAACATAAAAACAAAATGACATGTAATTATGAGAGGGTTACAAGGAATTTTAAATAAATATACATTAATCATGAATTTGTAATTGTATATATAAAAAAACCTTTGTTACGTAAAGATACTATTTTAGTTGTATACAATCACTATATTTTGTGTTGTCAAAAAAAAAAAAAAAAAAAAAAAAATCACTATATTTTGTATTACTGTATAAACAACTATTTAATTTGCATCATCAATATGGCTTTCTCTCTCTTCTCTCTCTCCTATCATTTAGAGAGAGAAAGCAAAATCGATTTCGCCGTCCCGTTTAGTCGGGCTTCCGTCTGATATCGCCGGTTTCTTTTAACGGTGATGATCAGCTTTCGTCCGGTAACAGTGGGTTCACATAATCATTGTTGGCCGGCTCGCCGTGGCTCCTATAGCCTTCTGATCAAATCCGCTTCATGTTAGACTACAGAGTATTGCATGTCTCATCTTCCGACGTTCTCCGGTGTTTCTCATGGCCTTCAACCAATCATCCCATGGCCATCCATAATAGTTTTTGTGGGTGGTGCTATGGTTAAGGCGGCTTTTTCTAAGCTTCCTCCACTCGAACCATTCTTCAGATCTGGGTGAAATCTGATGGTTCTTGGCTCCTTCATACCGAATCCAGTCAATTGAATTATTGACATCACCGGTCCAGGCAGCTTTCGACAGTTTTAATGTCTTCGTTTGAAGATCCGTCTTGCTATCGAAGATGCAGAATCAAGCTTCAGGTTACAGAAATTAATTGGAAAATTGAAGAAGTAAGGGGCAAGGTGATAATCTTTGTAGCTTCGTTGTATATTTGATCTTCTATCTTGATTTTCGGATGGTTGTTTCCGTTAATCAATCTTTTGAATCCGAAAGTTTTCTTAAAACTTGCCGGCTTGTATCCATCCGAAGGGGTTTCGACCCTTGTCGGCTTAGTATCCGGAAGGTGTCAATTTGAACCTTGCTGGCTTTGTTATTGTACTTTTGTGTTCAGTCTTAGAACCGGGGAAGTTTTGTTTCCGCCGGCAAAATTCCGGGGAGTTTAATATCTCCTTCGGCTTTGTAACATGTCGTTTCTCAAGAAATCTCACTATCGAAGTCTCCACATAATCAAGAGAGGACTATGTGACCAGAAGTTTAGCTATCGAAGTCTCTTCCTTTGTTTGAAGGTAAAGTTAATAAATATCCCTTATGAGAAAAAAAAAAAATTGCATCATCAAAGAGACATGAGTAACAATAAATTACATTACTGGGAACGGTCATACCCAATACCATACACATTCTTAGAGAATCAAAGAGCAATTCAACTAAATCAGTACGTTAGTATCAACAATCTCTTAATCCGTTTTCATTCATTCAATTTTTATTTTCATATCAATTTTATTATTTAACCTCATCAATATAACCCAATCCGAAGATCATATGGTTAGAACACGTAGGCACCAAATGATGCATAGTCTCATATATTTGTGCATATGGTATATCTAGTTTCCAATGCATTTCTCCTATAAAGCCTCAGACCAACCAAACCAAACCAATCGTAGTTAGTTAAATGCCTTCTATGTGACACATACTACATAGTCCTCATCTGTATTTTCTTGTTGCTTGCATCATTCACTGCCAGCATTAGAACTTTGTTTGTTTGTTTGTCCTAGGAATACTACCATGTTTTAGCTTTTTCCAAATAAAAGTGGTGCCTAGCTAACTGAAGATGGTTAGTACTTGGTACTTGGTACCAATGTTTAAGAGCTGTTACAATCGAAAATATCCTATATTTTGGCTTCCACCAAAGAAGCCCTCCAGATTGCTAAAACGTAGGGGACATTAAATAAATAAAGTGAGTAGTCGTCTTTTGCAGCATCGGCGACATGACATCCACGATCAAACTATATTCCTTAATTATTTTAGAAATGCTTCTCATGTCTCCTTAGATGAACTCATGAACTCTGCAAAAATAAAAATGTTTGGTTCATCAAGGTTAGTTTTGAACTTGTCTGAGCTAGTCTTTTTCTACTATATAGTAAAACACATGAAAATTTCCTGCTAACTTGTTTCGTTTGGGTTATCTGATGTGAACAATAGATGAATGAATCGGCTGATGAGTTTAGTTAGAATGAACGTCAGATTCATTGACTTATCATTGGCTTAGTTTAGTGAGTGTGAGACTTCAAGTTTAGTTCGTTGATTAATGCTTGTATTGTTGCTTGCTGGCCATATCGTGTGGAAGTATCCGGCTTGGGTCGTCGTCGTCATACCAAAAAGATGCTATGATCAACTCAAATCTACTATCTTTAAAACTTGTATTTAACCGTTTGGCATTCCCAAGGCCGATCATGTAAAAAAGTCTCAAAGCAAGGCCGATCATCTTAAAAAAAAGGGCTTTGGGATAAAAATGCAAACAGCAAAATGAAATAGCAGGAATATGACAAACTATGCAAAGACAATACACAGTATTGTAGTCTACTAATGTTAAACATAAACTAGATATCCCATAAAGAATTTTGTTTTAGTTATGCAACAAACATGGGACTATAAGAAGCATATTAGCGCCATAACAAAGAAGGGTCGTCAAAGATGCAATGGTCTTAGGCGGGAGCTGCGAATCCATAAAACAAAAGAGAAACGATGTTTTGTGTTAGGACTTGTCATGAGACAGAACTATTCATCAAACCATCAGTTTAGTGGTGATTTACCAGCGCAAATCAAATCGAATTCCCCGGTGTCAAGCGAAGCCCTACTAACAGCCAACAACTCGAGTGCGAATCGAGGTCCACATTCCTTAAACTGAGAAAAAAAAAAAAAGTTGAAAATCAAAATAGGAATGCTACATCTCCAGTTTTGTTGTTGGACGCAACACATGATAAGGTCAGCAAAAGATATAAAAACCTTTATCTTTGTGGGAGAACTTGAACTTTCTCCTGCAAGGGCTTCCTCAGAGCAGAAACTGAACACGAGTGCATCGATGCAGATAAAGAGTTGTAATATATTATTATAGTCAGGCAAAAAAACCTCAAGAGATGATGAACAAGTAGCTAGGTAAGGCAAGTTACCGATGATGTCGGAAAAAAACATAATTCTTTTGCTTGTGCAACCATGCATTGCTTCTTGTTCGGAAAGGTCCACCGGAATGAGAGACATTTGGGAAGAGTGAATGTATCATTCTGAAAAGAAAAATTAAAATAAAAAAATCAAGAAATAATACATGAAAATAAGAAAAGAGTTTGCTGTAACTATACTATGAATAACGAAAGATAGCATTAGTTTTTGACCTGGCTGTGCCAACACTGGCCAAAGAGTCAAAACCTCTCACATGAAGATGAGGATAGCGTCCGCTCGGAGGAGCTACACGATTCTGTAAGACCAGTTTATTATGAAATGGCAGATTTTGAGCAAATTACACATATTTTATAGTGTTGAACCAAATGTAATGTTATACAAAGAAAGACAAAGCTGCTTGCTTACATACCGGTATAGAAGCCCGTTCGATGAGATCATAAACCCTGAAAGAAGCGGATGCACCATTCAGCAAGTTTATGATAACGATTTCATCTGCAAACCAAACAAGCAAGAAAGCAAGCAAAGATTATGACACCACGCAACGCACGACAGAGATCTAAACTCGGATAATAATAATAAATCAAGACGAAGAGTACAACACTACGGACCATGTTTACGATACTCTGCATGAGCTGTATGAGCGAGAATGAGAGATGTACAACCCCTCTCTCTCTGGCTAATTTCATGACATGACGTAAATTGGATACGCATTTCATCCTCATGAATTTAGAATTAGGGAACACTGAGCGCATCTCCTGTGCAACCAGAGTTGCCCTCTGATCCTTATAGCATAAGCAGTAATCAAGGTCTTGGGTTTAATTTCACCACTCATGATCCTATCAGTTTCCTCCCATTCAAATCCAGCCCAAAGCTTCAAACACACGCATACAAATCGGAGACAAAGACTTAATAATTAAACAGATTTCAAAAATCAAATATTTAAACAGATGATCAATCATACACCTAGACTTAGCTTACCTCATCATCATCGAGACTCGTGATTTTCCGGCGGATTTTCATCTCCGGCTTATCCTCTGTCTTCGTCGTTTCCTTCATCTCCATTTTACTCGGCTGTCAGAGTTGCGCGCAATTAGGGTTTTGCACGTCGAATTTATATACACATTATTATGGGCCCGACATATATGGGCTGTTACGTTGTGAGTTTGGTTAGAGAACAGTTTCTGAGGACTTTTGAAGTTTCACTTTAGTCAAGTCTCTCTGGTTTGGTAATGGTGACTGGAATGAGAATTAACAAAAGAATGCTTGACGAGCTGGTGGACATTCAAACAAAGCATGATTGATTTTTTTTTTTCTAGGTGACCACAAATATCACATCTCTGGTTTGGTAATGGTGACTGGAATGAGAATTAACTCGTCATTCAAACTTGACGAGCTGGTGGACATTCAAACAAAGCATGATTGATTTTTTTTTTCTTCTAGGTGACCACAAATATCACATCTTGGATCACAACTTAACTCTGTTCTCTTTAAATTAGCTGTGACTCACACAAAACCTGTTACAACCTGTCACATGAAATGTTTTATTTTTGGTGGACATTTTACCTTCCAAACAAAAACCTGTAAAAATATAATATCCGAACCATAAAAATAGGCCAAAGCAATTGCCGGATTCTCGAGTCGTGCAATATGGTAACCCAACTTAACCGTATATTTGCCCGACTTAGTGAAATGTTAGCCGAATACGTCTGGTTTGGAGCAATCACCCAAAAGTAAAACAAAAATCAAGGATACATCCTCGGGTGTAAGGGTAGCATTAACGACGTTTTTGTTGTTAAGAAAAATCTAAAAATATAAGAAGAAAAAGACATTAAGGGGGTGTTATTCAACAAAGTTTTTAATGGATTTAAAATACTAGTAGATTTTAGAGTCTAATGGTTTTGTAAATGAATTGAATGTGGATTTGGATGTCATTAGTGGATTTGAAAAACATTATTGATGGTTTTGAAAGTCATGACTAGTGGACTTTTTTTTACTTTTGAAGGTAAATAAAAAAAATAGAACTTATCCATAAATTGGGTTGTGAATTAAAACCACATTAATAAACTAAATTATTAAAATGGCGGACCTAATCGTCTCCTCCGTCGAGTCCTTGTTCGAAGTCCATCGGTACGAGTAATCTCCGGCACAACACAACAACAGATAGAATCGGAACGCTCGGCCTGTATTTCGCCACAATCTCCACCGTGTAACCTCCCTTGGTGGGAACCACAATCGCAGCCGCACATAGACTCCTATCCGTCGAAACAGCTGAAGCGGCTAAGCTTTCAATAGGGGACAACGGCAAGGAAACATAGACTGTGCATTGTGTCGTAATCAAGGAAGTCCTCTGCTTCCTTACAGATCCTTGACATTGTAAGGACGGCGGTTTCAGGGTGAGCTCCGGCGGCGGTTTCTCCGCTTAGCATGAGTCGGTGAGATACTCATGAGAAGTCTGAGAGATGAAATACTTCAAAAATTGTTAGGATTGTGTTTGTTCCTGTTTTGGATGTAAATTACGTTAAAATCTAAAGTGAAACAAAATCCATTGGAAATAGAATAACAACAATTTTACAAGTGCTTTAAAATCATCCAACAAATGTTTAATCCAATAACACCAAATTTTATTGTATTTTTTAGAATACTTAATTGAATAACGCTGGATTTTGAAATACACCCAACTCCATTAAAATACAAGGTTGAATAACACCCCCTAAAATCTTTCTTCCGCCTTCTTAACCAATCACGGAACTGAGCACATTTCTCTCTTAAATTTAACAATTCTCGAAGATTAAACTTCGGTATTCCTGACAAAAACAATCGCAAAACTATCCTGAA
Organism: Camelina sativa; assembly: GCF_030686135.1. Taxonomy (NCBI): domain Eukaryota; kingdom Viridiplantae; phylum Streptophyta; class Magnoliopsida; order Brassicales; family Brassicaceae; genus Camelina; species Camelina sativa. The sequence continues at coordinate 14,920,673 of NC_141884.1, read as the reverse complement.
TTTAAAATTCTTATTTCTCTAAACTTAGGATTATTCCTCACGAAGTTCCTTGGTCAATAGTATTAACCCTTACCTAGTCATCCTCACAACTAAAAGAGTTTATAAATATGTTCTCTCTTATTCAATGGAGGTTGCAAAGATAACTCACTTACGCATTGAGTGGGAAAGATTTGACCTAGTTAAACCCTATATATAATACACATGTTGCTACCTAAATCTGATATTACTTAGAATATATGTTTTTGTAACTCAAAGGTCAACTCTCTTTTATAAATAAAAACCTTATATAGTTAGCTAAGTTACAACTTGGTCAATAACTTTAGTTTTTTTGTATATATAGTTTCCAAAGCAATTCTTCCACAAGGCCTCTGAATCCCTCAAAAACATATATATCAAGAAAAATATGGGTTTAGGAAAAACTAGGGATAATCCGATCAACCGTTCATCGGTGAGACACACAAGTCATAATCATCCGTTACGGGTCTTCAAATCCCAAGAAGAAGATCAGATCATTTGCTCCGGATGCGAACATGAGCTAATTGGGCAAGCTTTCAAGTGCACAAAGTCAGAGTGCGATTACATCTTGCACAAATCATGTTTCGACCTTCGCGGTGAGACTCAACACAAGTCTCACCCGAATCACCCTTTAGCGCTGCTCTATTCTCCACCGAATGGTCTATCTACTTACACGTGTGATGCATGCGGTGAGTACGGATCTGCTTTCACTTACCATTGCTCGGAGTGCAAGTACCATATTCACGTGGGATGTGCGTTTGTTCCCGAGAACGTGGAGCGTGACGATCACGAACATCCACTCACTCTACTTTACAATACACCTTGCAAAGGTCGTGAAGACGGTATGATGTTCATATGTGATGTTTGCGAAGAAGATATGTCGGAGAAACTTTGGGTGTATTATTGCAAAGAATGCGACTATGGGACGCATGTACATTCATGCACATCATATGAAGATATTGAGCCAAAGAAGGGAGAAGAAAAAGAAGAAGGAGAATCAAGCTCATCGACTTCACATATAAAGTCATTGATGGAGGCTGAGAAAGAGATGAGAGAGATGGCGATAATACATCAACTACAGTTAGATGCTCTTGACGCAGCAGGTAGCTATGTTGGATCATGGGAACCAAGAAGAAAATATTATTGGTGAATGATGAATGTTGGTGTGAGAAAGATAACGATCAACTTCACAACCACAAAACTTTGTTTGAATTTCTCTCTTTTGTGAATTTTGTTTACGAAATAAAACCAAACATATGTGTTGTAATATTTGTAAGGTTTGCAATATATATATTTTTACGTGGCTTGTTGTAATGTACTTTGTTACGAAATAAAGTAGTTATATAAATTTGCTGCTTGATTTCTATTCGAGAGTCAAGACCCAATATTAAAATAATAATATTTTTTAAAAACTTGTATATATAACCAGTGCCGTTTTCAGACTAATCGGGGCTTACGGTGAGATTGAAATTAGCGGTTTTTCTAAAAAGAATTTAAGTAAAATAAATGTAAAAGAATTTAGAAATGATATAAATTATTGAAAATAAAACAATATAATAGTCTAAAAAAAACAAAGCATAGTCTTTCAATAAATTTTTTTCACCAACTGCTCATAATCTAGGTTTTAAAAATTTAAGAAAAAATAATATATCAAATCATCACAGTCATAATTCATAAACAAAATTACTATAAAAATGAATTAGTATATTAATGAAGATTTAGAAGCAGTGAAGCAGATTTTAACCGTTTTAAAGAAAAAAAGTAAATAAACAAAAAAGTTTTAAACTAGATTGTCATTTTTAAGAGGAATACATCTTATTATATTAAAGAATCAAAGCAAAAAAATCAAACCAAATTATTCATGAAATAAAAGGTCTTCCTACACTATTGTGGTACACTATATTTGTTAGATTTGGGGGTTTTAAAAATTCTTTATATCTTTGGGGGCTTGAGGCAAATGCCTTTTTTCTAATCCATAGGCACGGCTCTATATATAACATAAAAAACGGTGACTTACTTGCTTTCCAAATACTGAAATACAACAATAACATATTTATTTTTATTTTTATTTGTTTTTGTTGGAATATCTATATGTTAAACTTGAGATCGTTGGAACTAAACTACACTTGGAACTAAACCACACTATATATTCAACTCTAAAACAATAAGAAAAATGTAAAAAAGCATGAACTTACCAAAAAGTGGTGAAAAATTTATAAATTTGCTTCTGGTGGTTTAATTGTCTAACTTTTATTGATTTTCCAAATAAATCACGAATTTTCAATGATATTACCAAATAAAATATGATGTTAACAGAATTTCTTAATGAAGATTAAGCCATTAAATTGATTTTATAAATAAATCATAAATTTTCGTTTTATTATTATTAACATATTCTGTTAACGGAAATCAAACAGTTAAATTGTCGTGCCAGATAATTCAAAAATCTGTGTTTTAGTCGACAATATAATTATAATCTAATGAATTATTTAGAAAATAAATAAAAGTTTATGATTTCTTAAAAATTCCAACCGGTTCATAGTTTTTTCATCGTTTTGGTAAGTGAAAAAAGAAATAAACCAATTTATTTATTGGTTATCTAAAACCAATTGATTGGCTATCGTAAACCGATTGGTCGGGCCAAATTAGAGTATTACTGTATTTATCAGTGGTCTCGTCTCGTGGTAGAGTCATTTCGTGCGCTTTCGCAGAGACGACGACGACGCACACAGCCTTCTTCACTTCTCACTTCTCTACGTTTTTTTTTCACCTGAAATTTCACTTGTGCTTCGTCTTCCAGAGGTGGATCTCTAACTTGGGTAAAATCTCCCTCTCTGTTTCTTCGTCCTCTTCACTGATGGATCGTTGTTTTAGCTATTTTAGGGTTTTGTTACCACTCTTGTTTGCTTTTGGGTTTGCATCCACTAGAGCAAGTCGCGGGTTTTTTTTGCTCCTTTTCCTTGCGATTCGGGAAAATTGTTTAGCTCCGTCCCCCAATTTTACGGAAATTGTATGTATCCGCTTTGATTTATTCACATGAATTTTCACCTCTTAGTTTTGCTTTTAGGTTCATAAAATTGTGCATTACTTGCTCTTGGGTTGTTTTAAGTTTACATTTGAGATTTAGAGCTATTATTTTAATCTGTTGCTATGGTTTCTTGAGTTTAGGTTTTTTTTTTTTTTGGCAGCCACCATTTCTTTGGTTGGGAATTGTCTTTGTTGGTATCTTCATGTATATACAGTTCTTGTTTGTTTCTTAATTATGTAATCAACACTTGTATGATCGGTGTGATGCAGGTGATGGTGTAATTTAAAATTAAGATGACATCTTCGCATAATATCGAGTTGGAGGCAGCTAAGTTTCTGCATAAACTTATTCAAGATTCTAAAGATGAGCCTGCAAAGCTAGCAACTAAACTTTATGTGGTAATGTGACTTCACCAGGTCTATGCTTTACTCTGTATTTTTTGAGCTTTAATCCTGTGCTTTTAACTTTGTTTATTCTTTTGATTATTTGTAGATATTGCAGCACATGAAAACCAGCGGAAAGGAACACTCAATGCCTTATCAAGTCATATCTAGGTATTGTTTTCCTATGATATCACTAGTTATTTGTTAATAAAATTACTTTTTCGGTTGATTAAGATGAGACTATCTTCTTATGCAATGAGAGCATGAGGTTGCTTCCTACTGATACGGATGCTGTAGCATTATCCTATCTTGTATTTCTGTCTCAGAAGACTCACTTAATTCATTCACAGCTTGTTAATCTGGGTCTTTGGCTCTAATTGTTATCATGCTTTTGAAAATTTATACTTTTGCTCCTGTGTTTCATTTTACTTCGACTAATATAATCTTTCTAAAACTCCAAGGGCCATGGACACTGTAGTCAATCAACACGGTCTTGACATTGAAGCTTTGAAGTCATCGTGTCTTCCTCATGCTGGTGGTACCCAAACGGAAGATTCTGGGTCTGCTCATTTGGCTGGTATATCCTTTCTCTCCTTTGTTTCAGCTGAGAGTGTGCTAACCAGATACCCCTCCATGAGCTAGGAGTTTTGTTTATCATGTGGGGAAATTGGTATTCTTCTTTTTATTGTGAGCTAAACGTCTTGCATCAATGTGGAGTACAGGATCTTCCCAAGTGGTTGGAGTTAGCAATGAGGGCAAAGCAAGTCTAGTTGAAAATGAGATGTCAAAATATGATGCATTCACTTCTAGTAGGCAGCTTGGTGGATCAAACAGTGCATCACAAACCTTTTACCAAGGGTCTGGAACTCAAAGTAACAGATCATTCGATCGTGAGAGTCCATCCAACATGGATTCTACGTCGGGGATCTCTCAATCTCAAAGGGAGGGCAAGTCAAGTGGAAAGAGAAAGAGAGGTGAATCATCACTTTCATGGGACCAGAATATGGATAACTCTCAAATATTTGATAGCCACAAGATTGATGATCAGACTGGAGAAGTAAGCAAAATAGAAATGCCTGGTAATTCAGGTAGGATGTTTGCTTCAACGTTGTTTCTTGCAGTACAGAGCATATCCTTTTTAATCTAGCATAGAAGAAGCACCCTATTTTTTGTGTATGCTTTGGTTATCTTATTTGTATATATTGTCGCCATTAAACCTCAGGTGACATTAGGAATATGCATGTTGGGTTGTCATCAGATGCTTACACTAATCCACAGGTATATAACGCTATTACGTTTCCTGAATCCCTCCAGATAAGATACATATTATGTACGTAACATTTTGTTTATGAAATCATTTTGAGCCTCCCTGAGTCTGCCAAATTTCAAATATTCTTGGACTATTGTGGTCCACTTATCTGATGCACAAAATCATTTTTAAGAATGTAAAAAAGAGATACAGTGCTGGCGCATAGTGGCTTATTCTCCGAAATATTTGTCTATCCTTAGAAGTATTTTTTTTGTTTCAGTATTGGAAATACGAAAAATATGCTTGCATTTCCCTTGATCTTTTAGAGACTTAAATGCCACTAAAACCATTTTAAAACGTAATTTGATTAACCCCTAGCCTTCTATATGAAGGGTTTGAAGCTTACTTGCATTTAGTTTGACTTTAGCTCTGCACAACGTCCTTTCCCCTTTTACTTCCTACCAAAGATACCTTGTTTGAAATCTATCCCCTCTATATGTGGCATCTTGTTTTTTATGGCAGTGTGGCTGGCAAAATAGCGAAGTCACAGCAACCAGGCCTCCAGTACATAAAGAAGCTGGAAATAATGTTGCAGCAGAGGGATCACTGCCCTCAGGTTCACCTTTTAGAGAGCAACAATTGAAGCAGCTCAGAGCCCAGTGCCTTGTGTTTCTAGCTCTCAGGTACTTTACAGTCTCCTAGCCAATTGTTTAGTCAATTTGGTGCAATTATAACGCCGGAAATGTCTGGTTAATTTCCTTCTTGTAGAAATGGTTTGGTGCCAAAGAAACTGCATGTAGAGATCGCCCTTCGAAATACTTTCCGCGAAGATGGTAATGTTGGTTCTCGCTGAAGTTGCTTTCTAATTTACGTTTTACATGCTTTCCCGTGGATCATAATATGCCTCCATTACAGACGGTTTCCGCGGAGAAATGTTTGATTCCAAAGGGAGAACACATACGTCCAGTGATTTGGGTGGCATTCCTGACGTCTCTGCACTGTTGTCAAGACCAGACAATCCCACTGGAAGATTGGATGAAATGGACTTCTCATCCAAAGAAACCGACAGATCAAGATTAGGGGAAAGAAGTTTTGCAAATACTGTATTTTCTGACGGGCAAAAGCTGCTAGCATCTAAAATTCCAGGCTCTCAAGCACAAAACCAAGTTGCTGTCAGTCATTCCCAACTGGCCTTTTCTCCTGGTTTGACCAAACACACACCATCGGAGATGGTGGGGTGGGCTGGAGTAATCAAAACTAATGACCTCTCAACTTCAGCTGTTCAACTCGATGAGTTTCACGCTTCTGGTTAGTGGACTACCTTAGCTACGATTTTTTTTTGAATGATGGTCTTTCCTTTTGGCGTGGAGTATTGTAAACTAATGTGGTTGACAAATCTTCAAAAATGGATATATGGCACATATCAGATGAAGAGCAAGGTAAATTGCTACCATCACCTAAGTACACCATGTCGCAGAAATGGATTATGGGTCGACAGAATAAGAGACTATTGGTTGATCGGAGTTGGTCTCTTAAACAGCAGAAAGCCGACCAGGCAATTGGGGCACGGTTCAGTGAGTTGAAGGTCTCTCTCTAGCCCCCTTCTCTCTTCTCATTTAGTTAGTAGTACGTTTTGTTTTCATGGTGATTGAGTTTTGTTCCTGTTGTCAGCTTTTTTGCATTATACTATTACTTGTTGTTTTTGGTGGTTCTTGCTTTTCTGTGTTCTTGATCTTGTTATTGGAACAAATCCACAATCATATTTAAGTATCTGATTCTGGATAAAGACGTGCCTGTCATTGTGATCTCGTAAAATGTTTAGCTCTCCAATGGTCAGCTCTACCCAGTGGAACCTGTCAGACTGATCCCGGGAATTAAATAATATTAAGCTATATATTCAGTTTGATCTTAGTTGGTAACTTCTATTATTTGTTCGTCTTCCAGAGAGAAACACTGATTTGCTTCAGTTTACAAAATTCACTAAAAGAAATGTCCTGTGTTGAGGTTTTTATTTTCGCTTTGTCATATATTAAGTAACTACAAGGTTGTTTTGGCCTTGGGGTAATTTTGTTGAAATGACCTTCACATTTGACGGAATACTGAAGAACTAGTTATACTTCACATAGTAGTAACACTAGGGAACTAGTTGCTTGTGTCCTTACTTTGTTAAGTTCTCACTATCACTTATTCTGGATCTTGATGGCACTGATTCATATATCCAACTCTGCAGGAATCTGTGAGTTTGTCTGAGGATATATCTGCAAAGACCAAGAGTGTAATAGAACTGAAAAAGCTTCAGCTGTTAAATCTGCAACGGCGTTTGAGGAGGTAAGTGTATGTTATTTGCTTAGAAAATATTAGTATGGAGATGTTTCTCCTTCTTGTATCCGTTATGGTAATAGGTCGAGCTAACAGAGATACAACTAGATAATCTGTCTTTGTTATACTATGGAAGATGCGAACTTTCTTTTTATCTGTAAAATATGTGCATATACATATTCAACCTGTTGTTTCACCTCTCAGCTGCTAGTGTTTTGTTGACTTGTTGAATCAGTGAGTTCGTTTACAACTTCTTCAAACCTATTGCAACTGATGTTGAGCATCTAAAGTCATATAAGAAACATAAGCATGGCCGGAGAATTAAGCAGCTTGAAAAGTATGAGCAGAAGATGAAGGAAGAGAGACAAAGAAGAATTCGTGAGAGACAAAAGGAGTTCTTTGGGGGGTTAGAAGTTCACAAGTATGTGGAATTAGTTTTCGGACCTATTTCATTCTTCTTATTTGGTGAACCAAATAGTAGCAGATATATTTTATACTGCTTTGTACTGAATCCTTGTTTGAAACCTTGCTTTAGGGATAAACTAGAGGATTTGTTTAAAGTTAAGAGAGAAAGGTTGAAGAGTTTCAATAGGTATGTAAAGGAGTTCCACAAAAGAAAGGAACGGCTTCATCGCGAGAAGATTGACAAAATTCAACGTGAGAAGATCAATTTGCTAAAGATAAATGATGTGGAGGGTTATCTCCGGATGGTGCAGGTTTGGTCTTTGAACTGAATATGGAAGTTTTTGGTTTATATTGCTTCTTTGATACTGGCCTGTAATTCTGAATGTTGGTGAATATGTAGGACGCCAAGTCAGATCGAGTAAAGCAACTACTCAAAGAGACTGAAAAGTACCTTCAGAAACTTGGATCCAAGTTAAAGGAGGCTAAATCTTTGACCAGTCGATTTGAGAATGAGGGAGATGAAACACGTATGTCAAATGCGACCGAAGATGAAACTTTGGTTGAAAATGAAGATGAGAGTGACCAAGCAAAGGCAAGTTCTATATCCTAAGAATTCCTTTTTTATTTGGTGAGCATTCTTCCATCTGTTTCTCATGGTTAAGATACATGTGATGCAGCACTACCTGGAAAGCAACGAAAAATACTACTTGATGGCTCACAGGTAATATTCGACATCCTATAATTACAGTCTAAACATCACCCTTAGTGACATTCTAAAGCTTTAACTTTCTGTTTCGTATGTGAGTAGTTGTCATCTTTCTTGCCTCTTTATTTTTTTTCTCGAAAAGGTGGTTATGTTGTTTGTAAATAGAGTCGTATGTGCGTATCATTCCTCATTTACCTATTCACAAAATTTCTTTTGCAGTATAAAAGAAAATATTAATGAGCAGCCATCGTGCCTAGTGGGTGGAAAGTTAAGAGAGTAAGTGGACCATCCCCCTCCTTACTATATATTTGATAACCTTTTGGTGATAGTTTTGCGAGGGATGTTTACAACTACAATACCTTCACTTTAGGTACCAAATGAATGGCTTAAGGTGGCTACTTTCACTGTACAACAATCACTTAAATGGCATTTTAGCTGATGAGATGGGTCTCGGGAAAACTGTTCAGGTATTTAATGCCATCCTATTTGGGATATAGGCACACATGTTAAATTTTCGTATAAGATGCCTCTGTTCCAATAGTTATAAAGTTATTCTTCTTTGTAGGTTATTTCTTTGATTTGCTATCTGATGGAGACGAAAAATGACAGAGGTCCCTTTTTGGTTGTTGTACCATCTTCGGTCCTGCCTGGTTGGCAGTCAGAGATTAACTTCTGGGCCCCATCAATTCATAAAATTGTTTACTGTGGGCCTCCTGAGGAAAGGCGCAAACTATTTAAGTAAAGAGAGACAAATTTTGTTTTTATTATTCTTTATGTCTCAGATATTAAAGCTCACTATCTCCTTTTTCGCTGTAGGGAGCAAATTGTTCATCAGAAGTTCAATGTCCTTCTGACGACATACGAGTATCTTATGAATAAGCATGATAGACCGAAATTAAGCAAGATTCACTGGCATTATATTATTATTGATGAAGGACATCGCATAAAGAATGCATCCTGCAAGCTGAATGCAGACCTGAAACATTATGTTAGCTCCCACCGACTCCTGTTAACCGGAACCCCATTGCAGGTACAGTTTCTTTCCTTCTCCCTCTCTTCTCATGTTGATATTGACGCATACTCTTGGCTTCACACAATCATGTTTGTTACTGTTTTCTGCTATTGGGATAGCCCACCATCTCATTATTTTACATCTGTTACAGAACAACCTAGAAGAATTGTGGGCTCTGCTTAATTTCCTGCTGCCTAATATTTTCAACTCGTCAGAAGACTTTTCACAGTGGTTCAACAAACCATTTCAAAGTAATGGAGAAAATTCTGCTGAGGAGGTAGCATTGACTGTGTTTGATATTAAAAAATTAACTAGTATACACTTCTTAAGGCATCGTGGTATTAACTACATGTGTATGGCTGCAATCTGACTAGGCGTTGCTATCAGAAGAAGAGAATCTACTGATCATCAATCGACTTCATCAAGTTCTTCGACCATTTGTGCTGCGTCGGCTGAAACATAAGGTTCATAACATAATATCACCCTTTTATCGCTATAATGATATTGAAAGATATCTTCCAATGCATTTATCTCAGTTATTTTTTCTGAATTTTTATTTAACATGATTATAAATGTGTCGACTAACTTATTTTGGTAGGTTGAGAATGAGCTTCCTGAAAAGATAGAGAGATTGATACGCTGCGAGGCTTCGGCTTATCAGAAGTTGTTGATGAAGAGGGTTGAGGATAATTTGGGCTCGATTGGAAATGCGAAGGTGTTGTTTTCTGCTCCAAGTGTTGGCAGTTTTGTGATTATGTTGAGTTATGTCTTAGTTTTTTTTTCTGTTAACAGTCTCGTGCAGTGCACAACTCAGTAATGGAGCTTCGGAATATTTGCAATCATCCATATTTAAGCCAACTGCATTCAGAGGAGGTAATCATTTTCATTCTCTGTGGAATTATATATGTAAATGTAATGAATCACTGGTTCCCACTATTAAAAATTCTAATGAACGGCAGTTTATTTTTTGTTAGGTCAATAACATAATTCCTAAGCATTTTCTGCCCCCAATTGTAAGACTGTGTGGGAAGCTTGAGATGTTGGATCGGCTTTTGCCTAAACTCAAAGCAACAGACCATCGGGTAATGCGTTCTCTATTCTCCCTTGTGGTGATAGGATAACTCTAATAATTTAATACTCTAAAATGCGAAAGCTGATTATTGAAGCTAGAGTGCCTTGCGTAATTGCATTGCCTTCGCCCTGAAGGACTATGATTCCTATCACCAGAACTTTTTGGAATTTTGTTGTGTTTGGATGTCTATCTAGTATATTTACCTTTTTTTTTGGTTGCTTCCATATCGCTTTATGCAGAACTTCACGTCCTCAACTATACAATTCTCTGTTATTTGTGAAATGCGCAAAAATATCTTAGTTTGTAATTTATTTTGTTATTTGTTTTATTTGCAAAACCTTATAAATGATTGTTACTTTTTTTTTTTGGTATCCATGAATTCCCGCAGGTTCTTTTCTTTTCCACAATGACGAGGCTTCTTGATGTTATGGAAGATTACCTCACCTTGAAGGGGTACAAATACCTTAGGTTGGATGGGCAAACATCGGGGGGTGATCGTGGTGCTCTTATCGATGGTTTCAACAAGTCGGGTTCCCCATTTTTCATATTTCTGTTAAGGTGATGCATCATATATCGTGGTCTGGCTTTCTGTAGCTCTAATCTCTATCAGGATGCTTCATGTTCACTCTTAATAGATTTAGTTATGTTCCGAAATACTACAAGTTGTAAACTTGTAGGGCGTTCAGTACTAGTAATATGTATTTGTATGTGATTGCTAAAATCTTTCATGGAAATTCAGCATACGGGCTGGTGGAGTAGGAGTTAATCTCCAAGCTGCTGATACTGTGATATTATTTGACACCGACTGGAATCCTCAGGTTAGATATAACATTTCCTCATATTTACTATAGTTGAATACTGTGGACATCAGGCCAGACTTGAAGCAGCCTTTTTTATACAATTCAGGTTGATCTGCAAGCTCAAGCAAGGGCGCACAGGATTGGCCAGAAAAAAGATGTGCTTGTTCTTCGTTTTGAAACGGTAAGTTCATTTATTTATTGTGCTCGAGGATTTCAAGCATCTGAAAAAATGGGTTGATAATTCAATGAAACCTTCAAAGTCCAAAGTCACTGAGTTTGTGAATGGTTGTAACTTTCACCCTGGTGTTTTTAATTTCTGTTGTTTCATCATTGGGCTATCTAATGTAGTGTTTCTGTCCTAAATCTATGACTGTTCAACTGACTTATGGGGCATATAGAAATGTGCAGTATTCTTGGGAAATACCAATTGTTTCTTGGCTGTTCCCGTTCAATCGATATATAATCAAGCTGTTTGAACTGTTTGTTTGTCTTTCTTCCTTAATTGTATCCTAAGGTCAATTCGGTTGAGGAGCAAGTCAGAGCTTCAGCTGAGCACAAACTTGGAGTTGCTAACCAGAGTATAACCGCTGGCTTCTTTGACAATAACACAAGGTTACTCGTGAGACATCCCTTTTATGCTTCAACAAGTTTCAACTACCAATTCTCTATAAATTATTCTTACTTTGTAACAGTGCTGAAGATCGTAAGGAATATCTGGAATCCCTTTTGCGTGAATCAAAGAAAGAGGAGGATGCCCCAGTATTGGATGATGATGCCTTAAATGATCTTATAGCTCGAAGGTGACTGCTCTTTTTCATATCGTTTTTTTTCTTCAGAATATATTACTTGTGCACATATTTTAATTTGTTAAATTATCATGATAGTTTTGTTCCTTTGCATGTGCACTGTGATAAATCTAGCAATTCTATAAGATTACTGCCAACAGTTTGTACAAAGTATTTGCACTTTCTAACTGTAAACAATTATCTGCTATCGTATCTTTACATAATATTTTCTATCTGCATAGCATCTACTAGTTTTCTTCAGGTGTGATGTGTTTAAATCATTCTTAAATAAGACAATTTTTTTATATTTCCATGCATCTCGATTTCTTTTCTACTTTCTTGCAGATCTGACATTTTGTTGTCTTTGTAGGGAGTCAGAGATTGATATCTTTGAGTCCATCGACAAGCAAAGGAAAGAAAATGAGATGGTATGCTTGTTCTTATAATAATTTCGGGTTATTTTGTTTTATGATGTTTATCTGAAAAAGCAATGGCCCTGCAGGAAACATGGAATACCTTGGTACATGAGCCGGGGTCTGATAGTTTTGACCATTTAACACCTATACCCTCTCGGCTTGTTACTGAAGATGATTTAAAACTATTATATGAAACAATGAAACTCAATGATGTCCCGATGGTTGCAAAAGAATCAACTGTTGGCATGAAACGGAAGGATGGATCAATGGGAGGCCTGGATACTCACCAATATGGAAGAGGGAAACGAGCAAGAGAGGTTTGTTGAGTTTTCTCTTCATAATATGATCCTGCATGTAGCATTTTTGCGTATAACCATAGAATGACAAATATTGCAACTTCATTAGGTTCGATCTTATGAAGAGAAATTAACAGAGGAGGAGTTTGAGAAGTTGTGTCAGACTGAGCCACCTGATTCTCCCCAAGGCAAGGGCGAAGGAAGTGAAAAAAGCTTGGCGGATGATACATCAGTTATACCATTTGAAACGTCTATTGACACACTACTCCCTACATCTCCGACAAAGGCAATAACTTTACAACCAATGGAACCTCTAAGGACACAGCCGCAGCCCCTGAAAGAAGAAACACAACCTATCAAACGGGGCCGTGGTAGGCCGAAGAGAACGGATAAAACCTTGACTCCGGTATCGTTATCAGCTGTAAGCAGGACACAGGCAACAGGGAATGCTATCTCATTGGCAGTAACTGGTCCTGATTTTGGTAGTCCGGATAAAAAGCTAGAAGCAGCTTCTAATTCTAGTTCGTCTCTGGCCCTGACATCGCCTGATTTATCTGCTCCTCCTGGGTTTCAATCATTGCCAGCATCTCCCGCTCCTATGCCAGTAAGAGGCCGAGGTAGGGGAAGAAGCAGGGGGCGTGGAGCAGGAAGGGGAAGAAGAGGTGAAGGTGTATTGCATGGTTCCAACAGTTCTAGTACTCAGAGAACTGAAACCGCTGCATCTCTTTCTAGGGATCCAGAAGCTACAAACTCTAGTCTTCCTCCTGCATCTGAGATTGTTTCTAGAGTCCCTAAACCTAGTGACGGAAGTACTTCGTATCCTGATCCAGTACCTCCTGTGCGTTCTGTAACTACTTCAGTCCAATCAGACAAAGCAGCAGATAGTAACCTAGATGCACCACCTGGGTTTGATTCAGGATCCCATGCTCAGACGCTAAATGTACTTGAGAATTCATTGGAAAGAAAAGCAGCTGCTGTAAAGAAGAGCATCCAGCATCCAGGACTTAATAAAAAGCCACATGATTTGCCAGTCTCCACTAGCTCTACTTTTTCGGGTAAATAAATCAAACATCACTTTCTAGATTTCATATTCATGTAGGAGGTTAGTTATAACTTGCATGAGGATGATGGAGAACATAATGCTGACGAGAATCTTAATGCCATATTATATTGGCAGGTGCTGGCCCAATACAAAATCAGAGTGCTGTCTCTTCTGTTTGTGATGGATCCAAAAGTCCTTCTGTAGCCTCTGTTGAGGCTGTAAAAAATAAACATCCAGAGGGTCGAACATATACAGCTTTGCCAGGTGTGACAGCTGCACCTTCTGATGCTACTCTGCCAGTGAGTTCGCAACCTGGTGGTTCTACAGTTGAAGGTAATAAATCTTTGAAGCATCGTAATCTTGCTTATAACTTTCTGGTTCTAAATCTTTTCCGTGTTGTACATGTCATCTTTAGCTCAAGAAGCCAATGTTCCTTCTCTTCCTGCAGCCGTTCCTGCTAAGAGGCGAGGCCGCAATTTGCCAAGTAGAGGAGAAACTCCCAGACGCCAAGGAAAGAGGCGTGGCCAAGCTTTACCTGCTACTGATGGCTCTTCTGGTAGGAGTACAGGATTAACACCACAAATAGAGGTCAAGGTTGGTAATTCATCAGGCACCAAAGCTATATCGGCTGGAAATAAGTGTGATGCTGTTGCCAAAGAACAACCCCACTTAAGCCAGTCAGTTGCATCCGATATTCACTCTTCTGGTAGCTTGGGTCAGGAAAGTAGAAGAGACACCTCTGGTATTGGTGGTTCTGCTAGGAAACAAACTGCTGATGTAACTGATGTTGCTCGTGTCATGAAAGAGATCTTTTCAGAGACTTCCCTATTAAAACATAAAGTTGGAGAGCCTTCTGCAACAACGAAAACAAATGCGCCTGACGCACAATCCCCAGGTGAGATGAATTTGCACAGAGTTGAGACCCACGAGGCAGAGAATGAAATCCAATCTGCCAAGCGAATGGAAGAGGATTCTTGTGGTGTTAAGACTCAAGAAGCTCCATATAACTTGAGGAAGGAAGAAAAAATTGTTTCAGATGTTTCTCATCCTGTTCCTGGTAATCTGACAACTTCAGGTTCAGTTGCAAACAAGGCTGATGACATTGGATCGACTAAGGCTATTTCCGAGAATGACCTTGTCAAGATTCCGGGTGGTGAAGTAGATTCTTCTGTGATATCCCCCACTTTGGGAAATGCTTTTGCTGCTAAGTCGTCTTTGGAAAAGTGCTCTACAGATCAGCTTGTGGTAGAAAAATTGTCTCAAGATACTGTTCATGGTGAAACATGCCGCGTGAGTGTAGACCTGTCCGAAGAAACAGCATCTTCATTGAGTTATGTTCGATCTGAGCCTATTGCATCTGCGTCGACAACTGCGGAACCTCTACCAACTGAAAAGTTGGAAACAAATATTTCTTTTCAAGTAGAAGGTGAAAGAAGAGAAGACGAGAATGGTGAAAGAAGAGAAGCTATCCTCCTAAGTCCGGAAGAAAAGACGAATGTTAACTCCAAGATTGAGACACATTCTGAGGAACTTCAAGCCAGTAGAACAGATGAAGTTCCTCATGTGGATGGAGAATCTGTTGAAACTGCAAATCAGACGGTTAAAGAAGATGAGGCAACCAATTCTGTTGAAGTTCAATCGTCTATGCTGGTGACTGATGAATTGCCTAATGTTAGACAAAAGGGTCACAGTAACATTGACATGCAGACATTGGTAGTTACAAGCAAAGAGAACTCTATGTCCCTTGACGATACAGATAATGATCCTATATCTAAATCTGCTAATACAGAACAAGATCCTGAAGAATCTGTTTCGGTCCAAGGTGTTGATAGGCCTAAAGTTGGTACTGCTGACACACAGATGGAGGATACCGATGATGCCAAACTTCTAGTGGGCTGTTCAGTTGAAAATGAGGAGAAAGAGAAAACTCTTCAATCCCATATGCCCAGTGGTGATGCTGTTAGCCATGCAATGGAAGCGATAAAAGATAGTGAAGGAGATGATTTACATGGAAAGTCTCTAGTTTCCTGTCCAGCAATGGAAGCGATGGAACATAAGGGGCTTGAATCAGAGACACATGCTCATACAGAATCAAGTGGTATTGATAGGGAAAATGAAATATCAGAAAGTATGTCTGATGGCGAAAAAATGAATATTTCATCTGTGCAGGTCCCAGATGCATCTCATGATTTAAAAGTACCACAGGATCCAACAGACCGTGAACACATGCAAGAAAATGCGGATGTACCTGCATCACCTCACAGAGCAGCGCCAAACATTGTGGTTTCCCAGTCTGAAGGAAAACAGTCTCCAAGTATCTTACCGGACGATGTGGCAAGACAACTAGAAAGTATGTCTAGTGACGAGAAAATGAATATTTCATCTGAGCAGGTCCCAGATGCATCACATGATTTAAAAGTACCACAGGATCCAACAGATATTCCCCTAGTTGGTGGGACAGACCCTGAACACATGCAAGAAAATGCGGATGTACCTGCATCACCTCACAGAGCAGCGCCAAACATTGTGGTTTCCCAGTCTGAAGGAAAACACTCTCCAAGTATCTTACCGGACGATGTGGCAAGACAACTAGAAAGTATGTCTAGTGACGAGAAAATGAATATTTCATCTGAGCAGGTCCCAGATGCGTCACATGATTTAAAAGTGCCACAGGATCCAACAGATATTCACCTAGTTGGTGAGACAGACCCTGAACACTTGCAAGAAAATGCGGATGTACCTGCATCACCGCACGGAGCAGCACTAAACATTGTGGTTTCCCAGTCTGAAGGAAAACAGTCTCCAAGTATCTTACCGGACGACGTGGCAGGACAACTAGAAAGTATGACTAATGATGAAAAAATGAATATTTCATCTGAGAAAGTCCCAGATGTGTCACATGGTTTGAAAGTGTCCCAGGATCAAACAGACGTTCCCCTAGTTGGTGAGGAAGTCCCTGAAAATTTGCAAGTGAACGAGGATGTGTCCAAGTCTGAGGAAATTCAGTCTCCAAGTATCTTGCCTGACGAGGTACCAGGACAACCAGACGATGGCAACTGTGAGCAAATGGATACCATGCAGAACAGTGCCTATATTGATGTTGGCATAATTTCAGGTAAGACGTGTGAGCCTTCGTCTTCTATCCAGTCTGAGGATGAGAACAATAAAAATTTATCACAGTGTGAACCGGCAGAAGTAGTTGAACAAAGGGATTTAAGGGATCAAATTTGCACAGGGTCTGTGGAATCTCAGGTAGAGATAACCGCTGCTATTCTTGAAAATAAATCAGCTAATATCCAGCCCCTGCAATCCATTTTGGTTGATCAAATGGATACAGAAGAATCCAAAAATCCTTGTGTCGCTAATATTTGCAACACTAATTTAAGTGTTGATGCGTCTTTACACCAATTAGCTGATATCCACGCCGAGCCAACCATTTTGCTTGATCAAATGGATACTGATGAATCCAAAGATCCTTGTGCCAGTAATATTTGCAACACTGATATTAGTGCTGATCTGTCTTTACACCAGTTAGCTGATATCCAGCCCGGGCCATCTATTTTGGTTGATCAAATGGATACTGAAGAATTCAACGATCCTGATGCCAATCATATTTGCAACACTGAGAGACGTGCTGATGTTTCTTTAGACCAGTTAGCTGATATCGAGAGCTCATCATCTCATACAGTTGTGCAAAAGGACATTGAGGATCAAGATCAAGTTGAAGCTTCTGGATGTGAGTTAGTTGCTGTCTCGACCTTAACAGAACCTCAAATTCCATTACCACCATCCGCAGAGCCAGTGGTTGCTGAAGGTACAGAATCCCCTTCTTTCCTTCCAATGACGGCGAAAGAAAATGCCGAGAGGCAAGTAGCTGATATTGAGCACTCATCGCCTCCTACAGTTCTGGAAAAGAACATTGAGACACAAGATCAAGATCAAGTTGAAACTGCTGTATCTGAATTAGGTGATGTCTCTACTGAATGTTCGACAGAACCTCAAGTTCAATTACCGCCATCTGCAGAGCCAGTGATTGCCGAGTGTACAGAACATTCTTCGTCCCTCCCAATGATGGAGGAAGAGAATGCTGATATCAAGCCCTCGTTGTCTCCTAAGACTGTGGAAAAGAACAGTGAGGATCACGTTCAAGTTGAAACTGCTGGTTGTGAGTTAGTTGATGTCTCTACCGGATGTTTGTCAGAACTTCAAGTTCCTTTACCGTCGTTCGCAGAGCCAAAGGGAGATATGCACACTCACTTAGACAAAACAAAGAAATCTGAAATCGTGGTTGCCGAAGGTACAGTATTCCCTTCATCTCTCCCAATGACGGAGGAAGAAAATGCCGAGAGCCAATTAGTTGATGTCATGCCCTCATCGTCTCCTATGGTTGTCGAAGAGGATCAAGTTGAAACTGATGGATGTGGGTTAGTTGATGTCTCTACTGGATCTTCGGCACAACCTCAAGTTCAATTACCGCCATTCACAGAGCTAGTGGAAGGTACACGCGATCATTTAGAGGCAACAACGGAATCTGAAACTGTGTTTACTGAGAGCCAGTTAGCTGATATAGAGCCATCATCGTCTCTTACAGTTGTGCGTAAGAACATTGAGTATCAAGATCAAGTTGAAACTGCTGGATGTGAGTTAATTGAAGGTTCAGAACCTCAAGTTCAATTAGAGTCATCCGCAGAGCCAGAGGAAGACATGCACGTTCAGTTAGAGGCAGTAAATACACCTGAAACCTCAGAGCTAGTGGAAGGTACACGCGATCATTTAGAGGCAACAACGGAATCTGAAACTGTGGTTACTGAGAGCCAATTAGCTGATATAGAGCCATCATCGTCTCTTAGAGTTGTGCATAAGAACATCGAGGATCAAGATCAAGTTGAAACTGCTGGATGTGAGTTAGTTGAAGGTTCAGAACCTCAAGTTCAATTACAGTCATCTGCAGAGCCAGAGGAATGCATGCACGCTCACTTAGAGGCAGCAAATACATCTGAAACCTTGGTTGCTGAAGGTTCAGAATTCGCTTCATCTCTCTCAATGACGGGTAAAGAACATTCAGAGAACCAATTACCTGATATCGATCCCTCATTGTCTCTTACAGTTGTGCAAACAAACATTGAGGATCAAGATCAAGTTGAAACTGCTGAATGTGAATTTGTTGATGTCTCTACGAGCTGCTCGTCAGAACCTCAAGTTCAATTACTCCCATCCCCAGATGCAGTGGGAGGTATGCACGTTCACAAAGAAACCGTGGTTGCTGAAGATACAGAGACGCCTTCATCCCTCCCGAAGATGGAGGAAGAAAATGCCGAGAACCCATCGGACAGGCTTGATGGTGAATCCGACAGTGCAAATGTTGCTGTTGTTGAAGGAAGTTGTGTCGAGCCAAATTCACTGGTCACCGAAAAGAGCAAAGCAGAGGAACCAAAAGACAATGATAATGTTTAGTTCATTTCTTCTACATTAAGTTGTAAAACTTTGATTATCTAATATCAGGAACTCTTAGTAACACTTTATTCTATTGTATCGTTTTGAAGAATGAAAGCCCGTAAATTAAGAAGCTTGTATCGCCTAAAAAATTAGTTTCCTATGTTCTGTTGAAGATGTGTAGACTGTATCTGACTTGGTGTCGTATTCTCTGAAAAAAATTTCATTACCTAAGTCATGGTTTTTTCTCCTCATCCTTATTGTTCACTAATTTTTACCCAAGAGCAAAACAAAACGTGAACATTTTGGTTGTGTTATCTATATATAATAGCAAATCCACTTTTGGGGTCAATTTTAATCTAACAGATGAGATTGTTTCTATTATCTCATCTAACGGTTTAAAATTATTAATGATTCTAACAGTTGCAAGTTTTTTTCTTTCTAATAATCCTGTTTCTTCGTCGTACCACAATCTTTTAAAAATCGCACCTATTAAACTATTTGTTAACGATCTCAAAAGTTGCAATGTTTCGGTCCAACAATTGTATTTCTTCGTTGCACATCCACCTTTCCATGTTGACACCCGTTAGTTTTCACACCATTTTGTTTTACACCTCTTTATTTATATAGAGTTGCAATGTTTTGATCCAACAATTGTTTCTTCGTCGTACCCCTAGCTTTCAATGGGGTTGCACTTGTTAGTTTTCGCACTTTTAATTTCACATTTTTTTGTTTCACACCTCTTTGTTTTCACACTTTATATATATATATATATATATATATATAGATTTTTATGGACTTTGAACAGAGTTTTTGTTCTTTGAGAGTTATTAATGATCTCACCCTTTGTTAATAATCTCAAAGTTGCAAAGTTTTGGTCCAACAATTGTGTTTCTTCGTTGCACCCCCAGCTTTCCATGTTGGCACCCGTTAGTTTTCACACCCTTTTGTTTTACACCTCTTTATTTATATAAAATTGCAATGTTTTGATCCAACAATTGTGTTTCTTCGTTGTACCCCTAGCTTTCAATGGTTGCACTTGTTAGTTTTCGCACCTTTTTGTTTCACACCTCTTTGTTTTCACACTCTTTGTTTATATATATATATATACAGATTTTTATGGACTTTGAAAAGAATTTTTTTTCTTTAAGTATGATTAATGATCTCACCCTTTGTTAATGATCTCAAAAGTTGCAAAGTTTTGGTCCAACAATTGTGTTTCTTCGTTGCACCTCCAACTTTCTATGTTGGCACCCGTTAGTTTCACACCCTTTTGTTTTACACCTCTTTGTTTATATAAAATTGCAATGTTTTGATCCAACAATTGTGTTTCTTCGCTGTACCCCTAGCTTTCAATGGTTGCACTTGTTAGTTTTCGCACCTTTTTGTTTCACACATTTTTGTTTTCACACTCTTTGTTTTTATATATATACAGCTTTTTATGAACTTTGAAAAGAGTTTTTTTTCTTTGAGTATGATTAATGATCTCACCCTTTATTAATGATCTCAAAAGTTGCAAAGTTTCGGTCTAACAATTGTGTTTCTTCGTTGCACCTCCAGCTTTTTATGTTGGCACCCGTTAGTTTTCACACCCTTTTGTTTTACACCTCTTTGTTTATATAAAATTGCAATATTTTGATCCAACAATTGTGTTTCTTCGTTGTACCCCTAATTTTCAATGGTTGCAATTATTAATTTTTGCACCTTTTTGTTTCACACCTCTTTGTTTTCATACTTTTTGTTTTTATATATATACAGATTTTTATGGACTTTGAAAAGAGTTTTTTTTTTCTTTGAGTATGATTAATGATCTCACCCTTTGTTAATGATCTCAAAAGTTGCAAAGTTTCGGTCCAACAATTGTGTTTCTTCGTTGCACCTCCAGCTTTCTATGTTGGCAACGTTAGTTTTCATACCTTTTTGTTTTACACATCTTTGTTTATATAAAGTTGCAATGCTTTGATCCAACAATTGCGTTTCTTCGTCTTACCCCTAGCTTTCAATGGTTTCACTTGTTAGTTTTTGCACATTTTTATTTCACACCTCTTTGTTTTCACACTCTTTATTTTTACATATATACAGATTTTTATGGACTTTGAAAACAGTTTTTTTTTCTTTGAGTATTATTAATGATCTCACCCTTTGTTAATGATCTCAAAGTTGCAAAGTTTTGGTCCAACAATTGTGTTTCTTCGTTGCACCTCCAGCTTTCCATGTTGGCACCCGTTAGTTTTCATACTCTTTTGTTTTGCACCTCTTTGTTTATATAAAATTGTAATGTTTTGATCCAACAATTGTGTTTCTTCGTTGTACCCCTAGCTTTCACTGGTTGCACTTGTTAGTTTTCGCATGTTTTTGTTTCACACATTTTTGTTTCACACCTCTTTGTTTTCACACTCTTTGTTTATATATATATATATATATATAAAGTTGCAGTGTTTTGATCCAAAAATTGTGTTTCTTCGTCGTACCCCTTGATTTCAATGTTTGAACTTGTTAGTTTTTGCATCTTTTTGTTTCACACGTCTTTATTTTCATATTTTTGCATCTCTTCGTCGTACCTCCATCTTTCAAAAATCGCACCTATTAATTTTTTCACATTTTTTTCACACCTCTATGTTTTACATATTTATATTTTACACCTCTTTATTTATTATATATAAACTTATATGGAATACAAAAATAAGTTTCGAATTTATTGTTTTCTGAGTATTTTTTTAAACTTACAAGTTAATAAATAAAATCATAGATTTATATGTTTGTATATTATAGCAAACTCACTTTTAGGGGTCAATTTAAATATAACGGATGAGATTATTTTTATTATCTCATCTAACTGTTTAGATTTGTTAATGATCTTAAAAGTTATATTCATTTGATCCAACAATTGTGTTTCTTCGTCGTACTCCCAGCTTTCAATGTTCACATTTGTTAGTTTCGCACATTTTTGTTTCACACCTCTTTGTTTATATATATTTATATTTTTATGGACCCTGAAAAAAGTTTTTGTTATTTGACTATTGTTTAATACCACCAAATTTAAAACTCCTGAGTATTATTTTCTTTTAATTTATTAATCAACATTAATTCACTCATCTTTGTTAAAAATTTTTGATTGTTTTATTTTTTTATTCATTCATCTAACTTTTGTTTGGTACTGTTTTCCATTTAACTGTATTGATCATCTCTTTCAAGTATTAATTTAGGTAATTAATTGTGATTTTTATTTTTTCATAGATTTATCTTTTTTAGTCAATTTGGTTGGTTGCAGTTGCAGCTATGAGCTATTTCTCCCTGATTTTCTTATTAATTTTTATAAATTTTGATAAAATAATGATTTAAATTTTATTTTATATGAATATCTTTCAAAATTGATTATCTGAGTATGATTCAGTAAATCTAGAGTTATATATCTTTAACATTATTCTCTTATCGTCACTGAATCAATTTTTTATTTTTATATATAACAAATATTTTATTTAACTAATTTGGTTAATTCATCTTAGTCATTATTTATGACTTTTTTATTATACAATTAAAAGATTATCAAAAAAAAAATCACTCAAAATGTGAAATTAACAATATTAATCATTTCAAGTTTTCATTTTTTCGTACGGTAACGCACGGATCGACATCCTAGTTATGTGATAAAAGAATAAAAGAAATGTATAATATCGTGATAGTGCAGAGATTGTGACTCTTACTTTGAGGACCGCATTAATACCCAAAAATGATGAGTGTAACAGATGTGGATAGTTGAGACAGTGTCCACAAACTTGGCTTGGACAAGAGACGTGGGCAAGAGAGACGGCTTTGATATTTAATATTTTTTCTATGAACGTTGGAATATTCCCTCTCAATTTTTACTTGGATAGAAAGTAATTTTTACGAGACATACTATACTGTATATAGCTTGTTTTTTTTTTCACTTCATAATTTACACAGGCAATACTAATTTTATATTTTGATATGCTAGTATCTCTTCCCTTTTATAATGAGTGATGTTCAAATCTATTTTTTTTTTATTATTACAAATGATATGTTTTTTTTCTATTTTGCGAGAAATGAATAGATATTTTTCATTGATTAATAGTTTTTTACTTGTCTTTTAATTTTTACAACCAAATTTTACTAACAGCTGATAGATAGCGTTGTTACACAAAACAAAAATTGTGTGGAATAAGTGAATTAAAGAAAACATATATCTTATTGAGTTGATCCTTAATTTAAAGGCATAACTAAGAAAATAAGATCTTTAATAAATAAATAAAAAAAATTGCACATAAATTACAAATAACTTGAGTTCATCCTGGATTGATGGCATTGAGACGATCGTCTAAGTTTTCTTTATAAAACATTGTAACCTCCTATTGAAGTTTAATTAGTTAAAAATAATCAAAAATATATATGTCAAAACGTGTTTAGGATAAGATCTATAAAAAGGCAATATGGAGTGGAGCATTGGCTCCAACTATCCACCTAAGTCCATCTAGAGCGCATCCAAACTAAATGGTGAGAGAAATTTCAATTCACCCCCACAAACATAAGGTTAGTGACTTTAACACAATACATATAACCAGTGGATTTGAGACCCATTAATTCCATCATCATTAATCTATTGGTCGGCATATAGACGTTTCCTTGCAAACGTTATTTTATGAGACACAAATGTGAAATAAATAAATAAATAAAAGAGAATTGAGAAAGGAAAAACAAGAAAAAGAAGTCAATTGTCTTCTTAAAATGAGGATAAGATCCAATTCAAAAATTAATATTAGATTTTGACATCTACAAGGAAAAGATAGTGACCTAGAGAAGTTGTGGAAGGAGATGTGAAAATGTCTCTAACATTGCCACATCTAATAATTTCATTTAACACGTCTCTTTAATCTCTCCGTTCACTTTAATGTCTTAACGATTATTAAGTTATTGAATGTGTCATACCTTTTAGTAGAAAATTTCATGTTCTATTGGCTCTTTTTTAAGGCTGGTTGTTGATCAATCACTATGATGTTGCTAGCTAGAACTTTCTTTGTAACATTTTGTTCCGTGCGAAAATCATCTTTCTAAATCTCGGATAAGAGGACCATTTGAAAAAGGGCAATGACTCGTCTAAATATACTTGAAACTAAAATAAATAAAAAAACTATTTTTCATAATTACTATAGTGATGATTCTATATACGTACAATTTGTTTACCCAAACAGCCAAACTACAGCTCGACAACGTTAACATGGATTTGAAAACGATCTTTAAGTCAACAAAAGTGGTAATTTCTCTATTAAACAATTTTTCAGAAAAAAAAAAAAAGAGAGGTATGCTCCACAAGTTATCTGAAATGTATTGGTATTGGTATTGGTATTTGGTTAATTTAGTATCCTAAACAAATAAAAGATATTTGTTTGTCAAAAAAAAAAAAACAAATAAAAGATATTTATATCAATGTGTAATAAAAAAAAGGAGTGGCAGAGTTCAGGCTTATTAGTTTGTGTAATGTGAGTTATAAAATCATATCGAAGATTCTTTGTTTCCGGTTAAAAAAGATCTTGCCCTCGATTATTTCTGAAACACAATCGGCCTTTGTTTCTGGACGGTTAATTACAGATAATATTCTGGTGGCACAACAGATGTTTCATAGTTTACAGACCAATAGGATGTGTAGTTCGGAATTTTTGGCTTTCAAAACGGATATGAGCAAGGCCTATGACCGAGTTGAATGGGATTTTTTAAAGGCGGTTTTATTAAGGCTATGCTTCGATTCCAGATGGATTTCTTGGATAATGTGGTGTGTGAGTTCGGTTTCCTATCAAGTGTTGCTTAATGGTCAACCACGTGGCTCCATACTGCCAAAACGGGGACTGCGACATGGGGATCCTTTATCCCCTTATCTGTTTATTCTTTGTACTGAGGTGTTGATAGCTAATATAAAAAAGGCAGAGAGGGAGGAAAAAATATCGGGAGTCAAGATTGCCCGAGATTCTCCTCCTATTTCTCATCTGTTGTTTGCGGATGATAGTTTATTTTTTTATAAAGCGGATGAGGAACAATGTTCAACGGTGATGGATATCATTGGTAACTATGGTAAAGCGTCAGGCCAAGAGGTAAACATGGATAAATCCTCTATTATGTTCGGTAAAAAAGTGCCTTCAGAGGTCAAGGAAAAGGTTAAGTCCGTCATTGGCATTTCCAAGGAAGGGGGTTTGGGCTCCTATTTGGGAATCCCTGAGAGTCTTGGAGGATCGAAAGCTCAAGTTTTCGGTTATGTTCGCGATCGGTTGAATGACCGGGTAAATGGTTGGAATGCAAAATTTTTATCTAAGGGAGGGAAGGAGGTTTTACTAAAGTCGGTAGCTTTGGCCCTGCCCACGCATGTAATGTCATGTTTCAAACTTCCTCAAGGTTAAACATCTAAATTGACGAGTTCTGGTGGAGTTCTGAAGGGAAAGATCGGGGGCTCCACTGGGTGGCTTGGGATAAAATGTGTAAGGATAAATCAGAGGGAGGATTGGGATTTCGGGATTTGGAAATTTTTAATGATGCGTTATTGGCTAAACAGTATTGGCGTTTAATACAGTTTCTGAATTCTTTATTTGCTCAAGTTTTTAGGGGTCGATATTTCAGAAACAAACATCCGTTAATGGCTACAAAACCATATTCTCCCTCATTTGGGTGGAGAAGCATTTTCTCAACTAAATCCCTAGTGGAAAAAGGAGCCCGATGGTCAGTTGGCTCGGGTATTAACATTTCGGTCTGGCGTGATCCGTGGATCCCGGACCAGCATCCTCGATCTGCAAATGGTAGGGGACGGCACCTTCATCCAAATTTAATGGTAAATTATATGATTAACCCACAGACTAAAGAATGGCACCTCCCTATACTACAAGAATATATGGATCCGGAGGATATTCAAACTATTCTTAGTTTGCCTATTAGCAAATCTTATAGACCAGATCGATTGGTGTGGCATTATTCACATTCTGGTCGGTATTCGGTTAAATCAGGGTACAAGGTAGCCCAAGATATGAAAGCTGAAATTGAGTATGGTCCCAATTTTAATGCTCTGAAGGCTAAGGCTTGGGACCTCCCGGTTCCACCTAAAATCAAACATTTCTTTTGGCAGATCGCATCGGGTTCTCTTCCGGTGACGGTGCGATTAGCCTCCCGGGGAGTTAATTGTGATACGGTATGTAAGAGATGTGAAATGGAGGAAGAGTCGATTAATCATACCTTATTTCAATGCCCTCTTTCTCGTCGGGTTTGGGAGAGGATTTTTGTTGGATCTAATACGGACAAGTTCCCTTTTGGTTCAATCTATTCCAATTTAGATTTTATATATGGAAAAGGTTTAGCCCATTTGGATTTAGGCGTTACACATAGTTCGATTCCGTGGCTGGTCTGGTTCTTATGGAAGGATAGGAATAATAAAGTTTTCCAAGGGTTACAATCAGAGCCAACAGATATTATCGATCAGGCTCTACGTGATCAATTATGGTGGGAGGAAGCCCAGGTAGCCGTAAGGGCGGGTCCTGTTTTAACAGAGTCTTCGAGTACGCCAGAGATATCAATTTATTGTCAGGTTGATGGCTCGTGGAAAGCCACAGAACCTCATTCAGGGTTAGGATGGTGGTGTGGTGATAGTGAACATCAGACCTTGGTAATGGGTGCCAGATGTCAACGTCGCAGTGCATCCCCACTTCATTCAGAGCTAGAAGCATTACTATGGGCGATGGAGTGTATCCGTTCCAGAGGAATTGATTGCCGAAGATTCGAGACGGATTCTGCAGAGTTATTAGCGATGGTGCAAGCTCCGGAGGAGTGGCCGATTTTCTCAACGCTTCTTGAGGAGTTTCAGGTACTTAGTGCTTCCTTGCCCCTCTTTTCCCTGATCAAGATCCCCAGAACATCCAATATGAAGGCTGATTGCTTAGCTCGATCTTCTAGAGTGCTTTTATCAGAATCATCTTTTGTAAACAATTTTCCTCTAGATTGGGTAACCAATCGAGGAGTTTTATTTTAGTTTAATGTGAAATTGAAAAAAAAAAAAAAAAAAAAAGAGTGGTAACTAAAAAAATAATTCAGTCAGATCTTATGCTGCATAATCTTTCTAATCTTAAATTTCTTTTAGCTATTGAAGATACAAGAAAATCTAGTAAAAATTTCTTTAAGAATTTGTAACATTCTTTAAATTTTAAGGTAAGATATATTGATCACCTTAATAGAAAGGATAATATTTTGAGTTTTTGTTTACAAATTTTTGATAAATATAATTAAACAATTTGATAAGGATTGTAGTCAACCTTTACCATACAATTTATTTTTAATAAGTTAAATTAGATAGTCGTAAATCTCAAAAAAAAAAAAAAAAATAGATGAGTACGTAGCCAGTAAAATTGAGGATAGTAAGTGAAGATGATGGATGATGTTCCAAAGGATATGAGGGACAAGATGTGATTTGCATAGAGATGTTTTATGTGGGAACATGTCTTAGTGGGAATAACCTTAAATAGAGACAACATTTTAAATTAAGCCCTGTTTTGCCCATTGCACCCTACATGTTCTTAATAATAATACTGCTTCGGTGGCTTCGTAGTTGGATTCCAACCAATTTCACAAATTTTGGGTATGGAAAATAACAAGAAAAATTCTAGGGACTTAT
Organism: Camelina sativa; assembly: GCF_030686135.1. Lineage (NCBI taxonomy): Eukaryota > Viridiplantae > Streptophyta > Magnoliopsida > Brassicales > Brassicaceae > Camelina > Camelina sativa. Next base: position 14,893,056 of record NC_141884.1, on the reverse strand, counting down.
CTGTTATTCACCTTGGAACATATTGTGTGTTGTATTTTTTATTTTCTTGTTAAAATTTGCATTAATGTGTGTCTAAGTACGTAATTTTATTGAGATGATTTGACTTCAGACAAAAGAGTAAAGATAGAGATGGGTGACACAGGATTTCCACTTCTTCTGTCTCTCTGGTCTCTTACACATGTCCCGTTTTATTCGAATCCCATCTTTTAACACTTATCGTAATATCGTGTTACAACATTTACATAGCTACCTAGGTATGGTTTTATTTTTTTATTTTTTTTCATACATAACTTCGAGATCGGGTATTGTATTGGCGTCTGGCGATCAAGTATAACCTTATGATTTATACTAGTGACGTTGTCATGTCAGGACAGCACAAGACAGCATAGTACATATTATTGACTATATATAAAAAAAACTGATCATATATGCTTTTGATGTATTTTTTTATTGTTGAAATCATGCTTAGTTCAAAAGAGAAACGATGAACATATATATAATATTTTGAACGAGTTTGCTATACAGGGTTGGATGGTTTTCTGATTATTTTTTCTAGCTAGCAACTGACTAATATGTTTAAGTAGTACGGGTGATTTTTACTGCATTTGTGTGAGAAAGAAAAAGAAGAAAAAAAATTGATGGGTTAAAAAGTTTGCAATGATTTGTATGGTAAAATGAATATTCCATTGTAACTAACCAAGACATTGTCATACTAAAGGAACACCATTCAGCCATACATGGTATTTCTAAATACCGACACAACGAATAATATGTATCAATTTGGGAAGGATCATCAATAGGATAGCATAATGAACATTATCCACACACACACTTTGTTAAAAAAAAAATCAACACACACACAAACACTAATAATCATCCACCATATGTTTTAATGCACATGGGATGATATAGCACCATAGAGTAATCTTAAGGATTCTGTTGTTGAATACTACAGTTAAAGACGGGTGGACGAAGAACCCAAACACAAATGGTTCAATGGCGTTTTGGAAATTTTCAATTTTTCGAGGGTAATAATTAATAGAAGCCCTAATTAATATCTTTATATGTCTCTCATAAAAATGAAAAACGATAATATTTTCTCAAAATTTTTAATATTAGCTAGTTATCTACTATTCTAAATTGAGTGTTATCTTACAATTATCATTCAGATTTTATTTTTTTGTTAAAGAATTATTCTTCAAACTATTAACTATCTATGACATACATGCACAAATATGTCAATATGATGAACGCAGATCTATGATTAATGTACAAGCACAGTTTATCAAGTTATCGTAAAATCGAACTAATATGTATAAAAATTTCTCAATTCTCCCCTTTTTGTTTTGGTATACGTCAATTCTCCCTTTTACACCCTCCACATGCAAAAGAATAATTATCTCACTTTTTTTTTTATCTTCAACTCCTCAAGTACATCATTTTTCCTGTATCTGAACTGTGAGTCTTTGTGAACTTGAGATGTCAAAGGTTGTACAGATATATGAAGCAACAAAAGTCAAAGTTCTAAAAACATTGAGAGCAACTATTCATCGAAAGATTGAAACTTGATATACCAATAGAAGATAGTGTCACAACTCTACAATCACTTAAAATAAACTCATTATAATTGTAGACAAGGACTCTGTCGAACACTAACAAGGGTAGAATAGGGGTCCCCTGCGTACTCTGTACCTCCCCTCTCCTTCTTCCTCCATGTGATACGTTTCTTACATTATTTTGTGGTTTTGCATATCCCCCTTTTTCACAATCATGCATTCTTAGTTTTGTACATATTGTTCTGTGACATTTGTTTTTACACATTTTTCTCTATTTTTTTTCTTAGATTAGTACTGAGTATGGTCGCCAACAAGACAGAGCTATGGACCAGTGCTGATGACTCTTTGAAGTTATAGTAGATCCTTGACTGAAGTTTTCAACAAGCTTACTAATATTTCATCAATTTTCACTTCAAAATATTTCATCAATTTACCAAAGAAACTAATTTCACCACTACATTGCTAAGTAGACATAGCACATAAAACTTTACTAATTCTAGACAAGTTATACTCAATGCATATAATTTTACTAATTATACTCAATGCATATAAACATAACTTTCGAGATAGATTCGATTATTTATTTGAATTTGGACCATTGTTGTATCAACTAAAAATGAAAATGGTGGATACTAGGTGGTAGACCATACTTTCCTAAAATGGGGAGGCCACAAATGGTTAGTGTATGAGATAGGTGTCGTTGTATCTTTGGTTCTTTGGCAATTAAGGAATGTCCATCTATTTTGAAATTGTCTTAAAATAGAAAAGGCAAACCGTCACTAATCACTACAATATGTTATGCTCGAAGTGTGATCTGTGGATTAGTTCAGTGTTACTTTATTAGCATTTTAATGCCATTTTTTTGTACACCGACGTTGAAATTTCAAGTGTTAAGCACATATTGACATCCTATATAATTTATCAAGGTAAAACATTGAATTATGGTGAAGGTGAATCTCAGTATTGAGTATTTTAGGTAGGATATTTTTTATCAACCATCAAACAACTTCATTTTAATGGACCATCATTCACTTTCGTCCAGTGGTTGATTCGTTATTTTAATTTTTTTGAAAGAGTTTTTGTATGATCATCTAATACTACACATATATAATTTTTTCCTGTTTTGTTTTTATTCATACTTTATCAAAAATCATTTTCAATGAATCATCTACTTATCTTATAACTTGTTTGTGGGTCAAAACACTTAATTGTGTAGTTTAATTAAATCTACTAAAAATATGGGTCTTATGAGCTAAGACTTGTGAAATTTTTTTTTTCTAAGTCATGTCCATATTAAATTTCCACAAGGCATTGGCTCAATATGTATACTACTTATAAAAGTTATGCATTGATCCAAAAATAATTAGAGGGTTCAGTGATTGCACTTTCATAAATCTTTTTAAAACAATTACTGTAATATATACGAGTAAAGAAAATTAAATTCAGTCAAGAAGATATGCTAAATAGTAAGTACACGGTTTTAGTTCTGGAACCGGGGAAAACTTCAACCAAGAAATATATTTTTATTTTATCATATGTATATATATATATATATATAAGAAATAAATAAATAACATTAAAATAGCTTATGGCTTTAATATTTTATGGTACAACAATTTTGAAAATTTTATATACGCCATCATGTTTTTCACATGTTGATACTTTTTTTTTTTTTTGGCTTTTGTAGTGTCCCTAAATTTGGACCATGCATCACATATCCACTTTCCTAATATATGAAAACTAAATTTGTATATCTTTTACAAAAGATTTTTGTATAGTTTTTTTTTCGTCAAGGAAATCACATAAATATTCGACGACCGTATTTGATAGACAATTTAACCAAATAGTCTTCTCGTGGGATTAATAAATTGGGTTATTTGTCACTTTTGCAACATTAATTGAATACTTACGACTTTAAGAGAATGGTCAGTGATATATGGGGAATAACAGTACCAAATGATTGCAGTAGATAAAACATTACAATCTTTAGGATTAGTACTAAATAATTGAGGCTGTTTTATGTACGGTTGGTCGAGAATAAAGTAATCAAAATACTGTTACATATTTCAATGAAAGTTTCAAACCGGATTAACTCATCCCATTTAATAAGTTTACTAACGTGTTAAGATATTTTATAGATTTTGAGCTTTTCAAAAGTTGATCCTCTAAAGACCATGGTCCTGAAAATAAAATGTCAATTCTAACACGTTTGATTTAGGGCTGTGGGTTTTGCTAGTTGACTTACATGTTCTTCCAATTTTAATTTTCTGTTATTTAGTTTCTCACAAGAAGTAGATTTTCTTTTTAAATTTATGTACCATAAAAATAAGGTTTTCTAGTAAACAAAAATCCTCTAAATAACTCTTTTCCTTTTGTAAATTGACCTTTAACTTGCAAAAGATACGTATCAAACTTACAAAATTGAAATGTACTCAATCTCTAATATATATTACTCTTCTTCGAAGAGCTTGTACACTCTTATACTTTATTCTTTTTAATTTCTAGGACTTAAGTTACGTTATTTTTTTTGAAAATTAAGTTACGTTATTCAATGCGAGGGTTTCGATTTGATATAGTATTTACACATAATTTTGAAATTTTAAAGTGATGACTGAGGATTATATTGTAGGTTAAATCAGTTTTCGTATGAATGATTTGCATTTTTTGCAAGTTAGGGTAAACTTGCAAGAAAATGATATTTGGAAGATTTTTTCCTAGAAAAACCTAAAATATAGGATAAGACTTTAATTATTAAAAATTCAATGATATATAGTGATTTATAAAAAATAAATATCTTTATTTTACAGAAGAGTATGATATCTTTAGATCATTTCTTCAGCTCTTTAGATCATTTCTTCGCATGCTGGCCACTCTCTTCGAATGGTTCAAAAAATTGTGAAGTCTGTTTATGTTGGACAATTGACATGGAAGCTCTCAATCCTAACGGTCTAGATAAATAAGAGCATCATGTTTTCTCTACATCTACTGATCTAATCTACCCACATATACACTTAAATATAGGGTTGTAATATACTGACTAAATTAATACAAACTATTCGACTATATGTTTTGATTACCAATATATATATATATATATATATATTTCAAATAACATACTGCATATTTGCATCGATATAGTATGATTGAATGCCTCAAAAGTAATGATTGATGTTTTGAGAACTGTTTGTACTACTAACAAATCGTCCTAATGCCAACGGTAATAATTTGTATAACATTAAATAGGACAATCTTCACAATCAGAACCTTCTAATATCAGATCCAAAAATTACTTTTACAAGTGTATATAAAATAAAATAATTTTTTAAAAGATATCATGTAATATTATTTTTGAAATAGCATTACATTAACGCTAAACATTTTTCTTAGCAGATATAAATTTCTCATATTTTATACTACACAAACAAAAACATTTGTATCTCAATCACTAAATATTATCTCAAACACTAAATATTGATATGTTGTTCGTTTGCTTGTCGTTGGATCATCAACAGAGACAGATGAACAATATAGGTTGTCCCATTACTTTTCAAAAAAAAACTAACTAGAAATAATATATAAACTAGGTTCTAACCTGGAGAACTGCTGAATTTGCTACATATATTAAACTATAACTTTAAAGAAGGATTGAAACACACATTAGGTTTTGTCTCTTAAAAAAATTGAGAAACATATTTTTCCAAAAGTCTTTCATTTGCTAGTATCATCAGTTTTAGTAAAACTTAATAAACTTAATTTCAAAATTTAAAGATATATAAGATATTATCAAATTTTACGAAATGTCTATTTTTGCTTCATCAACAACATTACATGGTTTTAGGAAAAAAAAAGTTCAAGGTTTAAATGTCGTTAATTTGAAAATTCATAGTTTTAACGACCTTTTTCCTAATCAACACAACGACGTCGTTTTGTCAATAACAGATTTGTTAACGACGAAGTAAACATGTGTTAATTGCTCTGTTATCAGATTTTACGAAATGTCTATATTAGCTTCTTTAACAATATTTGATGTTTTAAAAGGATAATCAATATAATTTAATATTTTAAATGGTTTTAGGGAAAGTTCATTGTTTAAATAATGTTAATGGAAACTTTCATGGTTTAAATGAAATTTTCCCAAACATAATTGGTTTAGATACCCTAAACATCAATACTTAATAAATTACATAGAGATATGCAATTATAGGCCTTGTAGTAAAATATTAAGCTACAACCACAACATTTCAGTTTTAATTCTTTTTACTTTTTTCTGTTAAATTTTTTCTATTCTTAATTACAATATATTTTATATGGAACCCTTCGTCTTCCTCGTCATGAATACCAAAGTAAAACAAGGAATGACCTGTTAGACTCTCCTGTAGTTATTCTTATACATACTAATTAAATCAATATAGAATTGCGTCTAACAGAGTGTCTAAATAAATAAATAAAACGAAAAATAGACCGAAAGTAAATTCAGATGTGTGACGACAATTGCTGAACTTTTTTTTGGATAACTTGAGGTAATTCTATTTCCAAACCTATGGAGGACACCCGAGACTAATTCATGGGAGACAATAGCTTAACTATAATTTCAAAAACTGTTTTCTATGTCTGAATTGTGATAGCTTGGTTCCTTTGAAAGAATCATCCGTTATTAAGCTCAAAAATTTGACAAAGTCATTTTCGAAAAAAACCCAAGGATGTAGTCTCCCACTAGGAACGTTTTCAAATGTTGTTTTAAGGTCTTTCACCTAAAAAAAAAAAAAACCAAGCATATCGAAAGCAATTTTTCAGTCAATCAAAGATTTCCATAAACCTTCATGGCTATGATAGAAAGGATTATACGATCTTAACATTACTTATGATGTTCGTATGGAGTCAATCATTCTCTTTCATGAACTGGTTGGCAAATTTGTTCACATGCTTTGAAGGCTCATGAGCGAGTACAAAGCTCAGAGAATTGTTTTAGTGAATAAATTTATTTATTCATTTCTATTTTTGTTGTTAGTCACACAAATAAAAAATCTTTCTAATGGTTAAATTAAATACTTTATTACTTTTATTTATTTTGCTCTTTTTCTAAACCAAAAAGTTTCAGGTTTAGGTTCATTATGTTGGACTGAAGACCAAAACATGTTCGTGTAATCACCTCTTCAAAATGGCTACAGGTGATGATACTGATACGTCGGTTAACCTATCAAAACCGGATTTTTTTTTTTCTTGCTCGTTTTGATTAAGTCTTAATCAGTGGGGAAATCAGTCGGCAACTTATAAACATATCGTATCCACACACACTGACACACACCATGTCAACAAAAAGTACTTTGAAGTAATATTAAATAGAATGTGATATATAATGAATGTGAACCTTAATTATTCAAGACATTCAGTACATTGTAAATTGTATATTATTATTGGTCTCCAACTAACATAAGGAATAAGACAATTTCTTTTCTAAGGTTTTTTTTTTTCTTTTTCTTTTCGTAACCATTTTTAATCTATTTATTATGGAAGAATGTCAAACTCGTGTTATATAAAAAAGAAATAGATGTCAAACTCATGTAGCTAGCCACTATTTATTTATTTATATTTATTTTAAAAGTTTCTTTTTGAGATATTACTTACTAATAAGAAGCGTATGAGCTAGGTATATTAGTAGTACCCCACCACCTAATATTCTATATATAATGAGCAAAGAACATTCATACCAACACACAACGAGAAAGATAGATTCTTCATCCTTTCAAATTATAATTTTCCTTTTTTTTTAAAACCAAAACTTTGTGTCAAGACAGAGATGGAGATAGAACCAAAGTTTAAGAGGATATGTGTCTTTTGTGGAAGTAGTGCTGGTAATAAAGCCAGTTACAAAGATGCTGCTATCGAACTCGGAGCCGAACTGGTAAATTTTTCATTTTCCTCTTCTTTGTTTAGAATCTTGTTTTTCTTTCTTACTTCTTTTATTTTTTTTCTTAAATTTCTTTTTTCGTGTATATAAGAAAATTTAGCCTTTTCATTTATTTTTTCATAGCTTACGAGCAACCCAGAAAGAAAGAAAAAAAGCTCTGTTTTTCCTCTTCCAGTTTGAAAAGAATTGAGAATTACAGTAAAACCTTTATCAGTTCCAAGTTTTTGGGAAGACTCATGTCTTAAGACCTAATTCTCCTATGAGTCATAAGTTCTCTCTCTTTTTTTCTCAAGACTTCAGATTTTTCTTCTTTGTAGTAGATTGTAAAACCGTAACAATAAGAAAACCACATACACAACGTTTTTTTTTCCCGTTTTATGTAATGTTTAAGGTTTTAACTCACATATTAAACATTATTTATTACCTACATCAACACTATTCAATCTATTACGAAATAAATTATAGCATACAACTAACTGTAAAACAAAAATAACTAATTAATTTTAGATTTAAAATAGTATAAAACATTACCTAACGTGAAATTTATTTGGCTAAAACAACATTTATTGTAATAGGAGGGAGCAATATAGACAGATTTAAAATAGTACAAATGGAAGAAGATAATAGAGCGGAGATTAGTTTAACCTGTTTTGATTTCCGTTTTGGATATTTTATGAATAGCGAAGAACAAAACTTCTTTGCTACCAAGAAAAAAATTAAAAATTATAATTTTCTGTTTGACTTCTTGACTTTTAGTAAATACGACCTCAGAATAAGTATCATCAAATATTGGATCTCTTGTTAATTTAATTTTTTTTTCAGTTGACCCAATAAAGGTATTACAAGTTGCTCGGAAATGGATTTAATCATTTGACTTGTCATAACTCATAACTAAAGCATTTTAAGCCATTTAAAGTTAGTGGAGTTCACTATTTATATATAATTTCTTTTTTAAAAACCCCATATTATCTTGTTAAGATGATTTTTATTTGGAAGAATATTATCTTCTTCCATTTGTACTTACTGTGATCAGTGGTAGAAACATAGTTACATAGCTTAAAAAAGGATGAGAATTCAAAAGTATTTTTAGTTGAATTTTGTGATGGGAAAGTTCATACTTTATTTTTGTTTTACCATCTTTTTTTTTTGTTTTTCATGTACTTTCTTGGGTACTTTTACCAGAAAATGTAATTATTGAGTTTTCCACACCTTTATAGTTTTTTCTACAATATCTTTATCCACTATTTGATGTAATACATTTTTTTCTCTCTCTTTTTTTTGTATCAATTAACGAATGACAACGACCACTAAAATTAAAAGGCAAAGTTTACCAAAACCATCCAAATGTTTTTTCTTTTTTTTTTGTAGGTATCGAGAAACATCGATCTTGTCTATGGTGGAGGGAGCATTGGTTTAATGGGTTTGATTTCTCAAGCTGTTTTCAATGGAGGTCGCCATGTCATCGGGTTCGTTTTAGATCCATTCTTAAAGTAAAATTTCAATGTTTAAGTTAGTCATTAACGTGGAAAGAACCGATTAGTAGTAGTAATACAAATGGATAATTTTGGCGTACGTGTAGTGTTTGTGACGTTAACTTTTTTAACTAACTTTATTTTGTCTTGTTACTGTCTTCAGGGTTATCCCCAAGACACTAATGCCAAGAGAGGTACGTCCGAAATATAACTCCAGAATAATATTTATGAAGTATTGTTTTTTTCTTACCACTTTCGTAAGAACAAATAAAAGAGTTTGCAGATAAATTGGTGGTAGATAATTTAACAAGAACATCAACCTCATAAATGTTATCTTTAAACGCGTATATAACATTTGTCTCATATTAGAGAGTGTTTCAATTGAGACAAAACAGGCCAGTTTATTGGACGGTGATATATTCATGTTTCTTTCTTCTCTTTTGTTTTTTTAGCTATAATTAGTATTTTTTCTCTATATTTGAAATGGGAAATTAATTTTTAACTGATTAAGATAAAAAAAAATTAAAGACACCAATCATGTTGCTCCAAAAATATGATTACCTTTTTAAGAAAGAGGGTCAAAGTGATAAATGTAAGAGAAGCACCTCGAGAGACTAAATCATCATTACATCTAATCCTTTTCTCACAACATAATGGGCTAAAATATGATTGCACAAAGATAAAAATGGATTTGTAAATTACTACATGTTGAGTCTAAAACAGTAGCATAAGAGACTTTTATTAGATTCACATATCTTTGGAGGAAGGAAACCATAAAACAAGTGGTGTGAGTGTGTAAGAGATTTGTCTTTTTGTTTTGGAATACACAGAAGACACAAGTGGTGTGAGTGAGTGAGTACTGAGTGGTGATAATAATAACAAAAAAAATAAAATAATAATGTGTAAAAAATTTGTGAATAAAGATAACAGGAGAGACAGTGGGAGAAGTGAAGGCAGTAGCAGACATGCACCAAAGGAAAGCTGAGATGGCTAAGCACTCTGATGCTTTTATCGCTTTACCTGGTTGGTTCCTTTCCGTTTTCATCTTATCCACATTTTATTAAAATTTTGATCAGTAAAAAATGGGAACTAACTAATGTGTTGGTAATTATGTAGGTGGGTATGGTACACTTGAAGAGCTTCTTGAAGTAATCACTTGGGCACAGCTAGGAATCCATGATAAACCAGTAATCATTTTGCTTCCATTTCCGTTTACATATATAAACTAGTTAATGATTTAGTTTTAGTGTAATTAGCTAAAACAACAATGAACATGTTTTTATCAGGTAGACCTCTACGACAAAACATATATGTTACATTTGATATAATTGTCTTAGCTACATTTTTGTGAATTAGCTAATTTATTTTTTAATCTGATGAATATAAATGTGAAATGAAATGTGAAGGTGGGACTGTTGAACGTTGAAGGATACTACAATTCATTGTTATCATTCATAGACACAGCAGTGGAAGAAGGTTTCATTTCACCAACTGCTCGTCATATCATTGTCTCTGCTCCTTCTGCTAAAGAACTTGTCAAGAAACTTGAGGTTTATAATCTTTTTTCTTTGTTTTTGGTTATCAACCTATATTTTTCTGTTATAAATATCTATTCCATTTTTTTGTTTTATTTTGGAAAAATAGGATTATGTACCAAGACATGAGAAGGTAGCCTCAAAGAAAAGCTGGGAGATGGAGCAAATAGGGCTGAGTCCTACTTGTGAAATCTCAAGATGAAAAAGAAAAAAAAGGACTAATTAATTTCCTTAATCAGGACAGACCCAATTGAATGTTTCTCCAAAATTGGGATCCTTTTTATTGATTGTAAAACTTTAGTCCCAGCAATCGGAAAAAACAGATTAACTTTCTTCTTTTTGTGTAGTTGATTATGTTGTTTTAATGTATTTTTTTTTTTTAGTTTTTATATCAGGGGAAAAAAGACTGAAAAGATGTTGGTTTTTTTTCTAAGCTTGAATTTTGTAATATGCCCCCAACCAACAACTCAATCTTTGGGGGGTTTTTTTTTTCATTATTTGTTGACGAGTTTAAATTAAAAAAAAAAATGTTTTAAAATTTGTTTCCGTTGTGATTATAGTAATCAAATGTTGATGGATTGTATGAACATTTTGATTGAAGTTACAAGTCTCTTGATCACCAATTTGTAACACCTAAGCTTCTTTAGCCACACATTTGAAACATCTAAATTAGTTTAACCACACACATTTGAAACACCTAAACCACGAAATTGCTTTTTTCATTTGATTTAGTAAATTTTTAAAATTGTAAAACTAGTGAAATTAATTTTGTAAAAATGCTAGGATTTTTTTAAAAAATCCATTCATAGTATTATAATTTAAAACAAAAAGTTGTATTCATATGGTTCCCTCAAGTTTTACAGTAAAAACGAAGAACAACCAAAACAAAATTATGTGTACAATATACTAAGCCCAAACATGGAGTTGCTGCATATATATGGATCACCTAATGGGCTTACTCTCAAACTTAGCCTGTATACTTACATTTATCTTATGCTTCTTATTCAACACAATTTTTTTTTTTTCTTTACTTAATCAAACTTAGCACATACATTTCCTTTGTTTGTTTAAAGTTTGACTGGTTAACACTTAATTAATTAAGAAGAAGAAAAAAAGGTTGAACTTTCAAATCTTTGTTGGCTCCAAATAAATGTAATAAATGAGTTGTAATAAAAAAAAATGAAAAAGACCGGAACAAATGTCCTAATAATAGAGGTTTTACCTTTATAATTTGATTAATTAAGAAAAAAAAAAAGTTTAGACCTTTAAGAATTTTAAAACCTCTCTCTCATCTCTCTCTCTCACACACTCTTTCTCACTCTGCTCTCTTACAGATCGGAGAATCTCTCCTCTGAGCCCTAATCTATCGAGTTGTTCTTGTATCACTGGGCGTGTTCAGATCTCTGGAGATCTATATCCTGTAAAGTAATCACCTTTTCATCTCATTTCCCTTCTCTTCTATACTAGAATTTGATTTTTCGATATTGCCTTTGTTTCAGTATTATGATCTCACGATTCGATTATGATGTTTTGAGAAAGATTAGATTTTTTTCCTAAATCTGTCGTTTAGTCAAGATTTGAAGAACTGATATTATAGTTTTGTGCTATTGAAGCTGAAGAAAAGATTGAATCTTTAGTATTTGGCTGAGTAGAGTTTGGAGATATTGCGAACTAAATGGGAACAATGCACCGCAGGTATGTTTTTTATTGGCTGTTTGATTGTAATACAAAAAGAGAGAGTTTGCTTTCAATTTGAAGATTACTACTTAGTGGTTTAGTATTTTTGGCAGTGGTGCTCCTCGAAGAACAAATGAAAATGCAAAGGTTATTATCACAACTATTTTGGGGATAGTGTTTGGGACTTTTATTGGTGTTACATTACCATCAGTTTCTTTTAAGGTATGATGTTTGTTTTCATCTTTCTTCTTGACTTGTTTAGTTGTCCCTCTTTCACGTTTTCACTTGTTGAGTTTTGTTTTTGTGTTCCTGTAGATTAACTTACCCTCGGGCTTTATGTCATCTTTTGATGGGAAGTTGTTATCTGGTGACAAGTCGCCTGAAGATTTCGGTTCAAGAAAGTTTCCTGAGGTTATATAGCTGTCTGATCTGTAAATCAGTTTCATGAATGCAGAACTGTTTCTTTCCTCAAGAACCAAATATAGTTTTTATGTTAGCTATTTGATTATATGTACTAGAGATAGTGTCTCATTGTTTCTGTTGTTGTGATTGCAGATATATGTTCCAACCAACCCGCGTGGTGCTGAGCTATTGCCTCCAGGAATTGTTGTGGCGAAAACTGATTTTTACTTGCGTAGATTATGGGGAGAACCTAATGAAGTATGTGCTTTTATTTTTGTTTTCTCAACATATATGGTTTATCTGTGGAGGCTATTAGGATTTCTAATAATCGAAATAATTACCTATGCAGGATTTGAAGAAGAAGCCAAAATATCTTGTGACATTTACAGTTGGGTTTGAGCAGAGGAACCATATTAATGGAGTTGTTAAGAAGGTTCTGTGCAATATCAGCATGTTTTAGCCAGTGTTTTTTTAAACATTATTTACATTTGCTGGATACACTCAGATCTTTTTCTTTGTTTTTGTCATTTCTGCAGTTTTCAGAAGATTTCCAAATTTTGCTCTTCCATTATGATGGCCGGACAACTGAATGGGACCAGTTTGAGTGGTCAAAGAACGCGATTCATATTAGTATAAGAAAGCAAACGAAATGGTGAGTCATCTGGTAGTTTCTATGAGTGGTTATCAAACATTCTGGACAATCTTGTCTAGTATATGAAAATTTCTCTAATGGTTTTGGCAGGTGGTACGCGAAGAGATTTTTGCATCCTGATGTTGTGTCAGCTTACGAGTACATATTTATATGGGATGAAGATCTTGGAGTGGAGCACTTCAATGCGGATAGGTAACTTACATTGTCTGGAGTCGCATAACAATGTCTTCTTATACATATAATGATGGGGTTCTGTGAAAACTTCAGGTACATTGAGTTAGTTAAGAAGCATGGTTTAGAGATTTCTCAACCAGGCCTAGAGCCTAATAATGGACTCACTTGGGAGATGACAAAGAGGAGAGGTGACCGAGAGGTCCACAAGTAAGATCTCTCTATCTCTCTCTCTCAATAACCATTCTTTGCCTTTTTGTTTTGGTTCTTATTTAAGAATGTGTTGTTTTCACTGGTGAACAGAGATACTAAAGAAAAGCCTGGATGGTGTAAAGACCCACATTTACCTCCATGTGCCGCGTAAAACTCTCTTTCTTCTCTTTATAATCCTCTCTTTAGCCCCACTCAAGATTGCTTAGTCGTTATCAGTATTAAGTTTTGTTCCCCTCACACAGATTTGTTGAAATAATGGCTCCTGTATTTTCACGAGAAGCATGGCGATGTGTGTGGCATATGATTCAGGTTTGTCAATCAGTAGATACGCGGAACTAATGCACTATTGCTTGGATGGATTTAATCACTTTGTTTATGTTTCTGATGCAGAACGATCTGGTTCATGGATGGGGTCTCGACTTTGCGCTTAGAAGATGCGTAGAAGTAAGTATTCGTTGTCCCTTTGCTTGATAATAAACCATATATTAACTCCGGAATGGATCATGAAAGTATCTATGCGTGTGTGTGTTGTTGCAGCCTGCTCATGAGAAGATTGGCGTTGTGGATTCGCAATGGATAATACATAAAGTGATACCGTCACTTGGGAGTCAAGGTAAGTCAGAGAATGGGAAAGCTCCATGGCAAGGAGTGAGAGAGAGATGCAAAAAGGAATGGACCATGTTTCAGAACCGATTAGCAGATGCTGATAAAGAGTACCTTGGGAGGACGGTCAAAGGATAAAAATAGACTTATCTCTTCTTCTTTTCTTTTCTTTTATATAATTATTATCAAAAACCTTACTCTGTATATCAAAACAATTTACCCTAATTAGGTTTTGATAGGGCATATGTGAAACTCTTTATATTTGATATGGTGTGAGATTACTTTTGATTGAGCTTTTAATGTTGATTGAGCTTTAAACTTTCGGAATGAGTTTGGTAAACTGTAATTAAAACTAAACATATGTACAAATAAGAATTTGGTATAGTGTTGGTTGTTTCTTCATTGTTCTTCAGTCAATTTAAATTTCCTTCTTTGGACTTCTGAAAAGACAATAAGAAAACAAGACTAACAAACCAGTTTTAGGATTGATCTATTTCACCCAATTTCATAGATTGGGAATTTTATATTTGCTTTCAATAGATAACGTAAATGGTAGAGAAATTTAGGACAAGAGAAGATTGTTTAGGTTAGGGACTTTGGAGTGAATGTGAAGCTTTTTACACCAAATCCGATATTCGGTTTTATTTTTGATTTCTGTTTACAATATTTTCTCCAATAGAAAGAAAAAAAAAAAGTATGAAAATGTCAGTTTCACCTTCCTTTTTGCTTTTAGTTCAAGTCTATGATTTGTCCATAGAAAACTATGATGTCTCCCTTTATTTATTTATTTTTCTCTATACTCTATTGGCTGTTTAATTTCAATTTCTTTTTTTATGGTTAAGAAGTTTGCTATCATATCATTAGTAGAAGCGATCTTATGAGGAAAAACATATATTAAGCAACATCATAAAAGTTATTACTCGTGTATCTTGTGTGTAAATGACATAATTAAGAAAACATGAAATTAGGAAGAACAGAAGTTTGGTGTTATAGCACCTACCATTTTTATAGTAACAAAGAATAAAATCCTCATATATCTCCTTTGCATTTCATCACTCATCACATTCACAATTCTTCTCTCTCCCTCTCTCTCTCTCTCTTTCATCAATAAATATTTATCTTTCTCTCTCTTCGTTTAATAGATTTGAAGGTTGAGAGGGGGGAGAGGAGAATGGGAGAGATGAAGAGTATGCAAATGGGTGTGATTGGAGCATTGTTTCTATCAGTTGCATCTTCTGTCTCCATTGTCATTTGCAACAAAGCTTTGATGACCAATCTTGGTTTCCCTTTTGGTAATTCATATTTTTTTCCTCTTTTTTACTTTGTGACACTATATATGTTCCAATTAAGATCTTTATCAGAAACCGATTAATTATGATCATTTATTTTTTTGGCCATGATTTTGTTACAGCAACAACATTGACGAGTTGGCATTTGATGGTAACATATTGCACACTTCATGTGGCATATAAACTAAACTTCTTTGAGAATAAACCTATAGACATGAGAACTGTTGTTCTCTTTGGCCTCCTCAACGGCATCTCCATCGGTCTCCTCAATCTCAGCCTCGGCTTCAACTCTATCGGCTTCTACCAAGTATATATGTTCGACCTAGTTTTGATCTTTATCATATTAACATCTACATGTTTAACTAATTTGAAGTTTCTCCATAAACAAATGGCAGATGACCAAACTTGCAATCATACCATTCACTGTTCTATTAGAAACTCTCTTCTTCAACAAGAAGTTCAGGTGAACCTTGCTTATCTTATTATATAAAACTCATATTTTAACCGGATGAATGATGTCAAAATATATAAGGTTATTATTTTTTTACTCTTTACTATATAGATCTATTTCTAAAAGTAGTGACATATTTGGTTTTGCAGCCAGAAAATAAAATTCTCATTATTTCTGCTGCTGGTTGGGGTTGGGATAGCATCAATCACAGATCTTCAGCTCAACTTTGTTGGCTCTGTTCTCTCTCTCCTTGCCATCGCCACAACTTGCGTCGGCCAAATTGTATGCTTTGTGTTTCATTAATCAATGTACAAAAGATTAATCCATAGTATATAGTATAGCTAATATGACTAATATATATCATATTGTGGTGTATAGCTAACAAATACAATTCAGAAGAGACTCAACGTGACATCAACACAACTCCTATACCAATCAGCCCCGTTCCAAGCTGCTATACTCTTCGTCTCCGGTCCTTTTGTCGACAAATACCTCACTAGCCTCAATGTCTTCTCCTTCCATTACTCTCCCATTGTTGTGGTAAAAATTACATCAATTTTATTTCGTATAATCTTCATTTAAGAATTAGAGTTGTTTCGGTATATTGGTCCGACCCGATTAAATTCAGCCCACCTTTAGTCCGGCCCATTTAAACCTATCTCATTTTGAAACATGTTTGTAGTCGTATTTTTAACAAACCTAGATAGGAGAATTTTGTGAAATTTGACGATGATGAATCTTGTTGCTCTATACATGCAGGGGTTCATAACTTTGTCGTGTTTGATAGCGGTTTCGGTTAACTTTAGCACATTTCTAGTGATCGGAAAGACATCTCCGGTGACATATCAAGTCTTGGGACATCTCAAAACGTGTTTGGTGCTCGCATTTGGTTACACTCTCCTCCATGATCCTTTCACTCCTCGTAACATCGCAGGGATCCTCATCGCTGTCCTCGGCATGCTTCTATACTCCTACTTCTGCTCCGTTGCTTCTAAATCCAAACAAGTCTCCTCAGAGTCGACTTTTCTTGTACGTAACCAAATAAATAGAAAAGATATCTAGAAATAATGACTCTTTGAAAGTTTCTAAGTACTTTTGTTTTATTCCTTTTTTTTTTACAGGGGAAAGATAGGGACACGACACCTCTTTTGGGACAAGATAAAGAGAACCATCATGAAGCCAAGAAATTAGACAAGCATTCTCCAGTATGAGTACAATTACTCTCTCTTTATGTTTGGTCTCCACAATCCTGTTCTTTCTTTTTTTTTTTTTGGTCCATTCATTGATAATATTTTGTAATTGAGTAAGCATTTTCCTCCTTTTTGTGATATTACAAGGATAATATTATCTTCTCTCGTGATCTTTTGTTTATCTTAGTATCTTCTCTGATCTCTCGTGTTCAAAAATAATCAAATTTGTTCTCTAGTAAAAAAAAAAAAAAAGAAGAAAAAAAGTATACTAGCTAACTAATATTATAATTCATATCAAAATAGTTTTAGACACTTGGGTGATGAATTTGTACTGATTAGGTAGTTTTTGAGTTTACAAAAAAAAAAAAGATATTGGGCGATTTCATGCATACAATATAATTTTAGGAATTTACACACACAACAAAAATTGCGTTCCTATGGCTTATACAATTTATAAAGAAATGAAGTATTTTATGCTTAATTTTGTCCACATACGAAAATTAAAGAAAGTATTTGTGTTATTATATATATATATATATGTGTTTACATGTACAATCCACTATATAAGCTTACAGATTATATTACATGTATGTATGTACATGTGCATCAAGTCTAACGTTTACTAGAAGTCATGCCCATCCCTTGTACACATGCTACGTCGTCTTTGTTTTTTTTTTCTATCTTTCCATGAATAGCATACTGTATTTACAACATTTTTATATTATGGACCCACGAAGAGAATTGGCATGAAACTTTCCTTTAAAAGCGAATAATTTTTTGTTATTGTTATTAAATCTAGTGGTGATCATGAGACTTTGAAGCTACGGATGATAAATAATAATAATAATAATAATAATAATAACTGAGAAATATTGGTCATCAATCTTCATCAATAGGCCAACTTGTTTGCAACAACCAACAATCCAACTAAAAATTCATTTATTAGTAGTGTTTTAAACAAATTTATTTGATGATGACTTGTTCCTACAAATTTCTACAGTTTTTATCTTATGGCCAACGATAGTTTGATACGTTTCTACAAATTTCTCAATCAACTCTAATGCTTATTTTTTAAGATTACTAGTTTCTCTTTAATTTGTATTCTATATACTACCTTGTCGGTTCGTTTCACTTTCTTTAGCCATTGCTTTTTGTATTCTCCACTCATATTAAAAAATAAAAATAGTTTATGTAGGAACTTAATTACAAAAATGTAAGTTAAACAATCTGGTGTAAGTAGATTTTTGTATGTGCATGTGATTAAGCTCCCAAGTGTTTTATTCTTAATTACTTCTTACAGTGATCTGTTTATTTCGATTTTATTTACAATAACTGATATTTTTAATGCGATTATAACAAGGGCTGTTGTGTATTTGATGTACAAAACCACCCATATATATATCTAGATAGGCGTCCTACATAATTTTTTTGTTTGTTTCGTGCCAGTGATACACAGTCTAAATTTGAGTTAAGTAGATTAGCATGCTATGTCACTTGATATCTTTTGGTTCGTATAAAAAATATGTACAAAAGTTAGTAAAACAACATTTACCCAAGGTGATATCTATTCTATATACACGGGTATCTCTTTCGATAAATTGGTATATTATAACTTGCTTATAAACAATCCGTGGAAAGATATAGAAGTGGGCACAAAGATTAAATTTCTTTATTTCTAAATGTTTCTCTAGTGGGTGTTAAACTTTAAACTGTAAAGCAAAAGTGAAACCAATTACAACAGTGTGGACTCATTCATCATAAGATGAGTGTATCAAAAAAGTAAAAACTAAAGGTGGAAAAGAAAGTTATGGAAAACGAGTGAAAGTGGACAAATCAAAACATTTTTTTGTGGTTAAAAACTGTGAAACACATCAAGAAACATAACAAGGGTAATAACGTCATTTCACAACATTCGTAATCATTCATCGTTCTCTCCCCAATCTTTTTTATGGGTCACTTTTGCAAAATAAACAAACAACAAATTTCAGTTTTTTTTCCTCTCTCTCTCTCTCTCTCTCTCTCTCTCTAACCCAGAAAAATCTGGAAAAAGCGACGATGACGAGAGATCAATTCAAATCTTAGTTTACCCAATTAATAAAAAAAAAAATCCGATCTTTACATCAAAATCACCCTCTCGTCATCTTCGTCTTACGCTCTCGATTTCTCTGATCCTTTTTTTTTTTTTTCTTTTCTGGGTTTTGTCGTTTTATGGTTCGATTTGTATCAAACGGAGAAAACAAGGAAGACTGACTTGTGTGTTGGGTTTTTGTTATTGCGAACAAGTTTTTTTCGAGTGGTTCAAGACTTTTCCAAAGGTGGGTTTTTGTTTTTGGGGTTCCATTGGATTATTTTTTTCCTTGGAAATCAAGAAACTTGATAAGGTGTCTTAAAGTCGAAAGCTTTGTTCTTTATCCAGGACTTCGCTTTTGGAGTTCCGATGGCTTTTGGGTCAGATAACGAGAACGAGACGAAGATGGAAGGTTGGTTGTATATCATTCGATCCAATCGATTTGGATTGCATTTCTCTAGGAAACGTTACTTTGTTCTTCGAGATCATCTTCTCAAGAGTTTCAAGTCCGTCTCTGATTCTAAATCCAAGGTCTCTCCTTTTTTTTTTTTTCAGATTTTTGTTTTTCTCCATGTTGTTGTTGTTTTTTTGGACTATATAATGTTAGCAGAGTCTGATTTTGGGTTTTACAGGATGCTGGAAGAAGTGCGGTGATTGATTCATGTATTCGAGTTACTGACAATGGAAGAGAAAGTGTTCATAGAAAAGTATGAATCTTTTATTTGGGATGTGTATCTGTTTCTTAAATCGTAGTTGGTTTTGTTATAATGGTTTGTTTTTAATCACTTGTAGGCATTCTTTATATTTACACTATTCAATACCTCGAATCACAATGATCAGCTCAAGGTAAGGTAATTTATGTTTTTTTTTTTTAACTTTTTGTTGGTGGAAGAAGTTGTTGTGATGAACATCTCTTTTTTTATATGTTAAGTTTTCTATTGTAATTTGTGTATAGTTAGGAGCAAGCAGTCCTGAGGATGCAGCTAGGTGGATCAATTTAATTAAAGAGGCAGCTTTAAAGGTCAATTTAGTAACTAAGCTGTTAAGAGCTTTTCTATTTGGAGAATTAGAGACTTAATAGTTATATATGTTTATGCAGGGTAGTCCTTTTCCTGGAGATGTTTTTAATTGTTCGAGGGGACGATGGGACTCTTTGAGGTACCTTTTTCTTTCCACAATTTACTGAAATACATCACTAACCTAACTGTTTAATGAAACTGTTGAGCCAGTAATTCCTGTCAATGTTGTTAGTTTCTTAGCACCTATAATGGTTTGTGGTTTTTTTAAAAGATAGAAATATTTTCTGAAATCAGATTGAGTAGCTCAGTTCGAGATCGTCACTCAAACTCTATTGACTGGACTCTCCGGCCGTCTGCAAGAGTGGATCCTGTTACAACTGATGTTGTTGCGCCTTCTCCATGGACGATATTTGGTTGTCAAAATGGTATGGTGCATATTCAATTTTTCATTGCTTTTTGTGGCTGGAAAGCATAGTTTTAACATGTGTTGCATACAGGTCTCCGGCTTTTCAAAGAGGCAAAAGAGAGAGATTCTCTTGGAAGGGTTAGTATCTTCTTCGTTCATAATCTGTTGAAAAGGGTTGATCTGTTCATTGAGTTTTGATCATTCCTTTGCCTGATCTCGCAGTGGGATGATCATCCGGCTATTATGGCTGTTGGCGTTGTTGATGGAACCTCAGAAACCATTTTCCAAACGCTTCTTTCTCTTGGACCCTCAAGATCAGAGTAAGTACTACTGTCATCCAGACAAGCAAGCCTAAGTCATTAAAAATCTTAGTACATAAACATATGCGGGTTTTGGGTTATTTTAATTTTTTCAAAGTTTTGTTACTTTTTCTAAACCAAACTATCGAAACTCTGCAGATGGGACTTCTGTTTTTACCAAGGAAGTGTGGTTGAACATCTTGATGGTCACACTGATATAATTCACAAACAGTTTTACAGCGATTGGTTACCTTGGTCAGCTACTCAACTTTTTTTGCAAGAGTTTGCTTCTTTGTTTGTCTTATTACTGACATGCTGTAGTAACAGGGGGATGAAAAGAAGAGATTTCTCCCTAAGACGTTACTGGAGAAGGGAAGATGATGGAACATATGGTTCGTAACACTTAATTGAAATATCTGTTCATTTGATTCTGCCGGATATTCCATTAACTAAATTTTATCCTCGTCTGTTCATTCTGTTGCAGTTATTCTCTATCATTCCGTATTTCACAAGAAGTGTCCACCTCAGAAAGGCTATGTCCGTGCGTGCCTTAAAAGTAATGTACGCCTAGATTTAAATTTAAGAGAAGTTAGTTTCTGCATTTTCTTACATGTTCATTTGTGCAACTGCTAATTAGCCTTGTGATGTCATATAAATTTGACATCTCAGTCTTCTACGGTTTCTGCACCTCTTTTGTGTTTGTGGAAACTTATCTCTATACTCTTTGATGATTTGTTCGAGTGTTTTGTATCGAAAAGATACAAATTTTATAGCAAAGTTTTACTTCGCATTTTCCAGCAAAACTTTTGTTTCACTGTCTTAGAATATATATATGTCTGTGGGTGTGCCAGTACATTTTGAAAACTACTCTTTCCCTTGAAACTATTGATCTCTTTTGTGTAACTATTGTTTTCAACTGCAATTTTGGGTTGAGTATCAAAGCAAGATGACACTTTCTCCTTTGTATCACAGGTGGCGGTTATGTGATTTCTCCCATAGACAACGGAACACAATCAGTTGTGAAGCACATGCTTGCTGTTGATTGGAAGTCTTGGAGATCTTATATGAAGCCCTCCCTAGCTAGATCTATTACTGTGAAAATGCTTGGAAGACTTTCTGGTAGTTGCCAGTTCTCTTAAAGGAAACTGTCTTAGGTTTAGCAGTTTTTTGTTTTATCATAACATCCTTATTGGTTGAATCAGCCCTGAGAGAGCTTTTTAGGGCAAAACATGGAAGCTTTCCTCCCAATCTGTCGTCAGGGGAGTTGTCAAGAAGTGCAAGATTGACTCAGAATGAAGATGGTGAGTTTGGTGATTCTTCTCTGAGAGAAAGTGAAATGTTTAAGGACACTGCAAATGAAGAGAGAGACAAATTTCCCTCAGAGCGATCTAGCCTTGTAGACTTGGATGAGTTTTTTGATGTCCCTGAACCGTCAGATAGTGACTATTTGGAAGACAGCTGGACCTCAGATTTTGATACGGAGACATGCTGTCAGGTAGCAACATCAGACCTAACTTAAATATGCTTGAAAAGATAACAGTTCTGATTCTTCCGTTTGCCAATCGCAGGAATCCCGCCAGCCAAAACTCAATAGCGCTACGAATTTGGTGAAAAAATTACATGATCTTGCAGGTAACCCCAAGTTTCGTGGAGTAATTCTGCTCTTATTAGCTGTGTCTTGTCATTTAATGGTTAAATTGTTTTTTCCTCGAGCAGTTCAAAAGAGGGGTTATGTGGACCTGCATGAGAGGGCTAGGGAAGAGAGTAGCACGTCTTGCTGCTATGGAACCACACTTCCAACTGATCCTACTTGTGCTTTACCATGCAGTTGGACAACAACTGACCCCTCTACTTTTCTCATTCGTGGAAAGACTTATCTTGATGACCAGAAGAAGGTAAAGAAAAGAAAATATATTTTGCTTTCTTAGAGGTTTTGAATATACCAATCTGTATAATGCTCAATTTGTAAGCATTCTCTTCTGGTGAATCCAGTTCAAGGCAAAGGGTACACTGATGGAAATGGTAGCTGCAGACTGGCTAAAATCTGACAAGCGGGAAGATGATTTGGGGTCCCGTCCAGGAGGCATAGTTCAGGTTCTTATTGTTATTGTTTGTTCTGATAGAAATTTGCCCCCTCTTACTTATCATTAGAAAAGAAGTCTTACAAGTTTCCCAAATGCAGAAATATGCAGCAAAAGGTGGACCAGAGTTCTTTTTCATCGTTAATATACAGGTAAAAGGACACTCCTGCCACCACCGCTTTTTTTCTTATTCTAGCTTTGCCATTTGTTTGTAGAAGAATCAATTAGTTGTTTTGTGGAATAATAGGTTCCTGGATCAACAACGTACAGCCTTGTGCTTTATTACATGATGAGCACTCCCATTGAAGAGCATCCTTTGCTACTTAGCTTTGTTAATGGTGATGACGCATATAGGAATTCAAGGTTCAAGCTCATTCCTTACATATCCAAGGTTCGCATAAAAGATTACTACCTCGTTTAAGATCTTTTTATCCTTATTCTCTCCAAATTTACTCATATCCGACTTTGGTTTTTGCAAAATGATCAGGGCTCTTGGATAGTCAAGCAGAGTGTGGGAAAGAAAGCATGCCTTATTGGTCAAGCCCTTGAGATCAATTACTTCAGGGGAAAAAACTATATTGAGGTAACACAGTAGGGAAGGATTTACGGTCTTAATAGGAATTAGTATTAGGCTTTTCAGTTTTCAGAATTGGGTAAATTTGTTGTCGAGCATTGATTGTTAGGGAATCTTACACCTCTGTTATTTTCAGCTGGGTGTTGATATTGGGTCATCAACTGTTGCAAGAGGAGTTGTGAGTCTTGTTCTTGGTTACCTCAACAAACTCGTGATTGAAATGGCATTCTTGGTGCAGGTAAAGTAGTTTCCAATGGTGTTGTTATTACTCTTCTTCCCTGGTTTAACTCTATGCCCAAGTTGGTAGTCTGTTACATACTGAAGCATTGGAATTGAGTGTGCAATTTTTTCTTTGTACAGGCAAATACCGAAGAGGAGCTCCCAGAATATCTTCTTGGAACCTGTCGGTTTAACCATCTAGACGCTTCCAAAGCTGTGTCAATTATTCCGTAGAGGACTAAACAAAGATCAAAAAAAGTTCAGATAAAGTATTCTTTGAATTCTATCGAATGTGATAGACACAGTTAGGCACTTCTTATGTAACCCCATTGATAAAATCTTGGGGATACTGCTGAAGTTCTTTGTATAGACTTAGTTCTTAAGCACAATTTATTTTTACAACTCCATGTTAAACATTGATTTTCCAATACTTAGATTCCACCATTTGTTAAAAAAAAAAAAAAGATTCAACCATTGGTTTATTCTAGTGTTATGATTTACCATCTCCCAAATGCACGCTTAAGACTGGCGGAAATGAATGACAGACCAAAAATGCTACTCTTATGCGTCATGGCTCATTTGCCTCTGATCCTTGGTTTACAATAGCCCACAACAAAGATCTCAGTGGAACCCTTTTGACCACATTGAGAATCACAATCATTTCAGTTTCCACAATCGTTGAGCAATCCTTGATTCTGTAGTAAACTTGAGTACAGTTTTCTGGTATCTTTAACTCTGCAGATAAAGAAAAAGCTCTGACATATTTAACACATACACTAACTTTTTTCTTTGTGGTGGTTCCTTCGCGTATCCAACATAGACACATTGCCAAAATTGAATTCAAAAAGGGGGAAAGATAAAAACTTTATTAAAGATTCCTCACCGCTCATAAGTTGCAGGAAACATGAACACAAATTACAGACAAGAAAGAAAGAAAAAGGATTGGTTTTTATTTTAAATCTAAAAAAACAGAAGAAACTCCGAATATCTCCAACATCAACTAGCCTAGCTAGCATTAGCAATACACATAATAAAAAGCCTAAGAAGACTGTACAAACAAAGTCAAACCAAGAGCCACACAAGAGTTTTAGAAAAAAACCCCTGAAAAGCTCCTTATAGCTAACAACTCAGGTCATACAACAACAACAACAACAACAACTCATGTCAGTCTAAACTCCATGTCAGATTCAGAACAGTTTCCTTCTCAATCCAGAATCAATGTTCCTCGATATCTTAGTGAGCTTCATAGGAGCTCCAGGACAAGTATCATCAATCATCTTCGAATCCAGACTCCGAGAAGAAGGAGGCGGTGTCTTGCAACCATCAAAACACCAAACCTCAGCAGCAGAAGCAGAAGCAGAAGCAGAAACAGAAACAGCAGCTACACCTTGACTCTGCAACGAGAAAATGATTCTCAACAGACTCTGGTAAATAGACTCTACAATTTCTTCATCAGATACCAAAACAAAATCTGAGATTGAACTGGAATCAATCTTCATCGATTCGACTCCTATGTCACTCTGTGTGGTTATTATC
The DNA here is from genome assembly GCF_030686135.1 of Camelina sativa. Lineage (NCBI taxonomy): Eukaryota > Viridiplantae > Streptophyta > Magnoliopsida > Brassicales > Brassicaceae > Camelina > Camelina sativa. Next base: position 14,867,735 of record NC_141884.1, on the reverse strand, counting down.
TCTTCTTCCGACAGAGAAGAATCAGAATCGATGGTGGCTGGAATCGAATCTGGGACATTAGGGTTTGGAGTTTTGGGCGGCTCTATAATCGAAGCTGTTTCTTTGACGACTTCACATGGCTCTTCTTGCTCCATCGAGTTTACGAGACCTAATAAGCCCACAAACACAATAATCAAATCTCAGCAGAGTAAAGTAAAGGAAGGCGAAGGAGAAGGAGAAGGAGAAGGAGAAGAGAGAGTGGTCTGTGTGTACCTGACGGCTCTGTTCTTTGCTTTTTTGTTTGCGCCATTTTTTAGGGGTTTTTTTTCATTTATATTTTTGGGAATGAGAAGTGAATCTTAGCCGTTGGATTGATTTTGCAATTTTATATCTGACGGCTGTCTTTTAACATAGGAGAGACTTTGGAGTTCTCGCCTGTGAGGCTGTGACAACAACTACAGTTAAGTTGCGTTTGTCTCTTTTTTTTCTTTTTTGTTTTGTTTTGTAATGTAAAATTGTTAAACCGGAATGGATGATTGGTTAAAATTAAAATGAGAACATAAAAAGATATATATATATATAAATCTTAATTCATTAAAATTTTCAAATATTTATTATTAGTAATACAATTATACAAATGTCATGTTTCAAAGTTGTGGCGACAATCAAGCTTATACTAGTTTGTTGCTTAGTAATGTTGAACCGATTGGCAATTTGAAGAAATTAGTTTGGGTATCCCTTCGCTTCGGTTTAGTTCATCTGAACGTTACGGTTAATCCAAAAATATGAACATTCGTCGTCATCGACCCACCATCGTCTTAACCAGTTTCATATCGTTGAGCTGCTTCATTGTCGTCACTACCTTCTCTAACAGAAACAACGTTGTCTTTACATTTCTCTAGAGTTTACATTTCTCTAGAGTTACTATAGGTTTTAACCCGTGGTACACCACGTGCATATAATTTTTATTATTATTTGTATTTTATATTGTATTTGTTTGTTAAATATTAGATGTTTTGTAAATAGAGGAATAACTAAATTTTCCTGCAGTATTATGGCTAAATATTTATATTAATTTTTTAATCCGAAATATACTTCATGACCATTTATTTGTTATATTTAGTTTGTTTTGTTTAGTGTTTGAGATTCTATTTTGATTTTTAATTATTATAACAAATAAATAAGTCATTTATACGATATGATTAAGTCACATTGTTTCTAATAATTTAATTATTTTACACATTCTTAGTTAAATCAACTTTATTTTATATGTCAAATATTCTAATACTAATAGTGTTGAAAAATAATAAAATGAGGATTTAACCCATGTTTGCACAAATTTAAAGATATTTTAATAATTCTAACATGGCATTTTTATAACTCATCTACTATATAACCTTATTATATAGTATTTTAAAATTTTTAATTTTACATATTTGTAATATTTTAAAATTTTATTAAGTTAATATATATTAATTATAATATTTAAATAAATATGTTACAAAGTTATTCTTACGTTAAGAATCAAAGCTCACATGTATTTGAAGACAAAGGGAATCAAATTGTTGTTTTCTTTTTTTTTGCAAATGATTCAGAGATATAATATCTTCAAAACACAATAGAAGGTGTGGTTAAATATATCATAGTTTCTATTTCCATATTGATTTTACTGTAATTTTTTATAGTTGGAATGAAATGTAAAATATTTAGGAAACAAAATCTGAAGTAATGTTATTTTTGGAAATTTATTAGGGATTCACTTTTTAAATAAGTTTTTAATTAAATACAAATAAAAGGGTAGAACCCAAAATGTACTTAAAAATATATATATATAGATATGCGTATCACACTTAGATTTTTTTCTTGCTCATAACCAAATTTCTAGGGGTGGGCAAAAAAACCGAACCGAACCAGATCGAAATAAATGGTTTGGTTTGGTTATGGTTAAATCTAAAAATCCGTTTGGTTTTCATTTTAATTAACTATTTGGTTTAGGTTTGGTCTGGTTAAAAACCTTAAAACCGAATGGTTTTTTTGGTTTTTTATAAAAATTTAGGATAATTAGATATAATTACTAATTAGTTTCTCAAACTTATAAATTTATATTGTATAACAATATCAATAATTTTTTTTTATTGGGCTTTAGTTATTGATCTCCTATTAATCTATCGAATTACAAAACCTTAGCCTATATATATTCATTATTACTTTTATGCTTATTTTTAGTTACATATCAACTATTTATTTTTTTAAAGCATGGAATAACCGTTAAAAACCAGAACCAAACCGAAACCGAACAAAACTGTGATAGATATGGTTTTTATATGGTTTTCTTTTTGATAAAACCGAAAAACCATAAACCGAAAAAACCGAACCGTAACCAAACCGAATTATATATGGTTTCTTTATGGTTCCAATTTTATAAAACTAAAAAAAACCGTAAACTAAAAAAACCGAACCGAAACCAAACCGAAAAAACCGAACGCCCACCCCCTACAAATTTCCGCCATGTTACCCATTTTGGCCAAGCACTTTTCATTAGTTAACATGATCAAATTGATGAATAAAGTAATTCTAAATTGTATTAACCAAATATATTAAATTTATCCGATTTTTAACTGAATTTCAATGAAAAGACTTAATATTTAGTTTTTTTTGGTTCCTCACCCTATATAATAAGGAACTTCATAAATTCTCTTAAATATAATACATTTTAAAATAGAATAAATTAAACTAATATGGATGGCAAAAGACTTTTAAGCTTTTCAAGTATCTAAAACTTTTTTTTTTCTCATACAATTTTAGTTTTATCAATAAAAAATATGAATAAAATTATCATGTACATTATATTGGTGGTGTTATTTTAGTTTAACTCTTTGTCAAAGACACAAAGTGATAAAACTATATCTTGAAATTTAATAGAACCCATCATGTGGAAGCTAGGCCGGAGGAGACCCACTTTCCCATGAGGAAACTCCATTACCATTAAGTTTTTGTACACTCTCCTCACGTAATCGTCGGTGATCTCTCTATTTCATCTTTAGTTTGACGAAATATGAAAATATCAACAACTTTGCACACACACACACAAAAAAAAAGAAGGAAAATATTAGCAACAGAATGATAATACTAATAAGTAAGAAGAAAACAATAATTGAATCAGATCGGATCTAAAAGAGCATGTTATCTGATTTGACATGTGGGCCGTTCATGAGTTTGATATTTTGGTTCCTACCTAACTACTCTACGCAATCATAGCTTTCTCTGTTATATTGATAACTTCATGGCTTGGCTTCAAATTGATACAATTTATTTTATTTGTAGTGTGTTGTTGACTTGTTGTTAACTTGTTATCGACATATATTACTCAGATCGTATGTATAGGTTTTCAGAAGTTGCAAAAAATATAAACAGAATCTGATGGTTTGTTTTTCAAGAATGACTACTGTTTTGATTTTATAAAAACCAGTTAATTAAACATTTATGATTTCAATAAAAAATACCTAAAAAGATGGTAACCAGCCAATTTTTTTAACAAAAGTTGCGTGATATTTTTCTAATTTTTTCTTTTGCTTTTTCTAAATATACTATTTTCAACACTTACCAATTTATCCAAAAATAAAACCCTTTTTTTTTCATATGCAAGGAACCTATGTTTTAGTTATCTTTGAATCAATCTTTTGGCATTACTTCTGAAAGTTTTATTTTATTTATACGCAAAACATTGATTCATTAATCAAAATCTGATGGTTTAATTTCAAGAATGACTTTTTTGATTTTGCAAAAATCAGTTAATCACACATTTATGATTTTAATAAAAATACCTAAAAAAATATGGTAACCAGCCAAATTTTCTAACAAAATTTGTGTGATATTTTTCTAAATTTTTCTTTTGCTTTTTTCAAATATACTATTTTCAACATTTACCAATTTATCCAAAATAATCCTATTTTATTTTTTTATATGCAATAAACCTATGTTTATTTATTTTTGCATCATTCTTTTGGCATTACTTATGAATTATTTATTTCTTTATATGCAAACATTGATTCATTTATCCTATGTTTTCTGCAATAAATTTATGTTTATTTCTATGTGCTTCATTATATTTAAAAAAATCAAAAGCTAAAAATATTATTCAAGATTTTGCAAAAATTAAAAATCAATACTAAAAAATCAAAAATCAAAAACTGCAAAACATCATGACTTAAATCTAACAACAAAAATCTAAACCATGAATTGTTAGTGATAAGCCCAACCCCAAACATTAAATTTAACCTAATATTACAAACTACAAATAATATTAAGAGTAAAAGTAATATCTACTGATCTAATTTTTGAACATCATTTCCACTCACATAATTAGTATGCTAATGAAATCTGTTTTGTTGGGAATACTTAAGTTCATTAATCGAAACCTTAAAATTAAGAAAGTCATCTATCCTAATTAATTTATATTTCATCACTCTAGATAAAAAAAAAAATTAGTGTCAAAAACAGTACTTTTACCATAATTTGTTGAATTTATCCAAGAAACACCAAAAACTTAATAGCATCCAAACCATTAATATTACCTTGATCATATAGTATCAACTCGTAATTCTTTTAAACTTTTACGATAAAAATTTCATATTATAATGATCATAAGATAAATTTTTCTGTAGACAATAATATTTTATCATATAATAAATACATATTTAAATAAAAATACCATGATCCCAACGACAATTAAAAAATGGGAAATTTTTAAAATACCTCTTTTTCAAAATCACTATTCAAAAATATTCCTCAATAAAACTTTATTCAAAGTGTCACTAAAAATCATATACTGTATGTATCCAAATATATGTGCAAACTTATAAAAATATAAACAAATTAGCTGTATATTATAAACCTTATAAAATTTTATAAATATTCAGATTGAAAATAGATAGACGATATGAGCATTTAAAAAAAAAAAGTAAAATAAAAAGAGTATTTTCAAACATTCCTTAAAAAATAATGAAATTAAAGTTCTACAGTATCTTTTAGATATTAATTACTTAAAAAAATTACTGTTTTCTTTCAAAAGAAAAAGAAATAAATCTACAGCACATTCTCTCTCTCTCTTTCTATCTCTCTCATGTTCTGTAATCCCTAAATCCCCAATTGGGACAAATTAGTCTCTCTCTCTCTCTCCCACACACCCTTTGCTCGTGCTTGGGGAATGCGTTCTGTGTAGTCAGCTGCTGTATCGGAAGGTTTGTGTGTCTCTCTCTGTCTCACTCTCTTTCTCTTTCACTTTCTCAATTATCTCTGTTGTGCTTTTTTTGTTCTTTTTTGTTTTTTTTGGATTATGAGACAGTACAAATGTATAAGAAGATGAATGATTTGTTCTTTGTCTCGTGTTTGAATTCAAATGTTGAATTGAATATTAAAAATGAAATCTTTTTTGACTCAAATTTTAAAAGTTATGATTTTTTAGTTAATAGGAAATTAAAAATGAAATCTTTTGACTCAAATTTAGTCTTTTGCCATATCTGTTCTGGAATTTTGCTTTTATTGAGTCAACATATTGAGTGAGCTAATGGGAAATTGAATTTTAGTCATACAGACGCTGGTTGATTCTTACTTGGCTTGGCTTTGCTTACACTTATGTTTATGTTGTTTTCTCTGTCTTGTCTATAGTTTTTGTGAGCAGTGAGTGACAAATGAATAACGGTTCTTGGTTACCTGAAGAGGACTTCAAGGGTCTAGAGGATAATTTCTTTGATAATCTTGTTGAGCATATGGATGATATTCCCCTTGAAGACATTGAAACTGCTGATGATGATGAGGAAGATTGGGTTACCGGGTTTAAAAACCTCGGTCCTCCACCATTGGATGTGCTAACGAGTTTGTCCTCTGAGTTCGATTGCAAGGTACAGCGTGTGCGAGTCCACAAGCCTGCAACCATTGTGGTGAGTAGTTCTTAGGCTTGTACACATTTAATTAAGCATAACTCCAAATTTATTGCATATAACTTCTTTCACTATGCCACATTTAACATCATGCAAATCTTTGATTTAGGAAAGTTGTAACATATGGTACTTCCGTATTCAAGTTTGATAGCTTTTTATTGCTTAATGATTGATCACACTAATCTACATAGCTCATGCATATTACTTGAAAGATTTTTGAAACACGATCACAGCACACATCCCCTGTAAGACAATGATTCAATATTGTATTTCATCATTGTTCTTTCAGATTTAAACCTCAGTAGCATTTTTACCACATAACGTTAGAAAATACGAGGAAAAGGGGATTCACTTTGCATCGTTTGTGCAACTTGATATATTGTTCACGCATTCACATCCCACATTTGCATTAGGAAGTAAGTTTTGTACACCGCAACATGTCAATTCTTTTGAATTTAAGCTTCAGTTGGTTATTCTTGCATTGGTAGCTAATTTGTGTTTTCTTAAAATCACTCTTATCTACATTAGGAAAGTGCATCATTTTGAATTGAAACTTTATTTATTTAAGCTTCACACGATTACAATATCCATTTTCATTAGGAAATAGTTTTGCATGTATATCTCCCATTCTATTGAATATAAGCTTCCATAGCTTTTTACTGAATTATGTGTGTGTAAAAGTCAAAGAGTCACGCTTGTCTATACGAATTCTTATGTATCGTTTATGCATCATTTGGCTAGAGATGTGTAGAAGTCAAAAAATTATTGCTTATATACATCACACATACATGTTACTTCGGTAGATTATCCACACAATCACAATGCACATTTGCAAGAGGAAAGTAGTTTTGTGTCAGTATTAGCTAATGTTTCTGTGAGTTTGAAACACAATTGCTATTTTTTTACCCATTTCGGAAAGCACCTAGAAAATAATCCTCATTATGGTGCACCCGAGAGTGTATATGTTAAGTCTATGAATGTATAAGAGAAAAAGACTGTGGGGTGTCTTAGGTCTATCACTTAAGCTTTTTCTTGTGTCAAATGCCCATGGATAGGAATAGTTGCCAGCTATATATATAGAACATGGCTAAATAGGTATGGGCGTTGAGTGTTTCTGTGCCTTTGTGGCAGGGAGAGTTTTGGGGTTCTCTTGATCTCTTCAACAAACACAAAGTTACTTTGGTTAGTTTAGTGTCTGTGTTTGTTCTTGAGAGGAACAAAGAAGACATTGTTTTCTAAATCTATCAGTGTGTATGTACATATAGCACAAGAAGGATGAGGCATAGTATCATTATCAATTTGATATGGAAAGCAGTTGATCTGGATGAAATCATGCTCGTGTTTTGTTTGTATACTTTTCTTTGGTTCTCACTTAACTTGAGGGAGACAAACCATAATTGCAGCATATCAGATCCTGTTTTGTAAGGAGAGAAACTTATGAAGATCATGTCTTCGTTTTTACCATGAATAATCTTTGTTCTTTCTCTTTACTTTTTGTATGCATTGAATATGTTTCTGAATTTAGATTCATTTACTTTGATTGACTTCATGCGTGCAGAAGCAGTCGAGTTCTTCGGATGTCTCTTCTACTGTTGATAACTTCCCTCCTGATGTCAAAGTCTCGAAGTTATTTCAGTCTACAAGCCCAGTCTCAGTTCTGGAGAACAGCAATGGTTCCGCCTTGTCCCATAACCAAAACAGAATTCAGAGACTGGCCTTTCTTGTGAAAGGCATCAGAAGCAAGCGCAAACGCCCCACAACGCTGAGATTCTTCCAGTCACTTGGAGCAGAGATGTCTCAGATGTTTGTTCCGGAGGAATCAGAATCAGAGAATTCTGCCAAGAAGAAACGCAAGAAATATAGGAGTCCTCCCCAGCCGGTCTGTCACAGTCCAGAACTATTTAACCCAGATGGGACAGTCCGGAAGTGCACTCATTGCGAGACAACTAGGACCCCGCAGTGGAGGGAAGGACCCTGTGGGCGTAAAACCCTCTGTAATGCTTGCGGAGTACGGTTCAGATCAGGCCGTCTTGTTCCAGAATACCGTCCAGCATCAAGCCCGACCTTCGTCCCAACCGTGCATTCAAATTCGCACAGAAAGATCATTGAGATGAGAAGGAAAGATGAAGGCCAGCTGGAAACCAGAAAGATCCGTACCGTGACTTCCTGAGCATAGGAGACTAAAAGAGGGCTTTGTAACTTCAGCAGACCAAATGAGTTTGGTCTATGATAAAAGGACAAAATTGTGAGGATTTGTAGAATTTGGTCAACTCTCTTCTCTTGGAAGACTGATGTTCTTAAAAACTAGGGTTTAGGGTTTGTCTTTTTTTTTTTTTCTTTAATCTGATGCGGAGAGTTTAGGGTTTTTGTTGAAATTTAGGGTCTTAGTTGTTGTTTGATTATTTGGTTATGTTTGAAAGAATGTTTGGCTGACATCTATTTTTTTATCAGAGTAGTGTAGTGTAGTGCACCTTCGGCTCGGGTTCTTATCTCCTCACTAAAATAGGACTTATTAACCTGCTTTGGTCCCGGGTCTATTGCCAGAGCCTCTCGGATAAGAGTGATGTAATGCCATTTTTGTTTTCAAGAAGCAACCACATTATTTTATTTTTTTAGTGTCATCTATTCTCCACTATCACACGACAATGCTTTACACTTTTACAGAATAGGTCGGAACTATTCGAAGTTTAAACTTAAAAGTTAAAACCATAAGACAAAACTAAAATTGTTGTAATAAAATTTGGATATATCATATTTAAAGTATTTTCCTTTTTTTTTTTAAGTTAGACTTGTTGATGAAACCTAATGATGGAAAATGAAAACAGAAACTCACAAACAAAGTCATCACCAGATGTTAAAACATATACTCACAAAGTCATATAACCTGCGCAACCCAAGTTAGTGGGCTTGATATCTCACAAAGTCATATAACATGTTTAAAATACATTCATATTTGAGTAGGGTTGGATATGTCATATAAACATGTATTTTTCTATTCTCGTTTTAAAATTTAGTAATATTCCTCTTCAATGTATCACTCTAAAATAGATATATACTTTAAATATTGGTATTAAAAAATAGAGTTAATTCTATAGGATAATCCTAGCATTTCTTCTAATTTGGAGAAGATTTTATTTTATAAAAGAATTTAGAGTGAAAAAAATAGACGGAGATTGGAGATGTCTTAACTTTAACAACAAAATTATAAACCATGCATCATAAACCCAACCTTAAACTTTTAATTCAACCTACTTTTACAAACTGTAAACCGTATTAAGAGTAAAAATGATAACTACAGTTTCTTTTAAATTTTAACTACAGCTTATTCTAAAATTTTAACATCATTTTCACTCACTTAGTTAGTATGATAATAAAATCTGTTTTACGAGGATAGGAAGTTCATTAATCAAAATTAACCTTAAATTTATGAAAGTCGTCTTAACAAATGATTTTACTAAATTTCTTACACGATTTTTTTTGTGTCGTAACAAATATTAGGACCATCACTTGTTAAACATTTATTATCGAAGAAAAGCCGGTTAAATTAGTAACATCAAAAAAATTAATAAGGCAGATAATCTGAAATACTTTTTTTTAAAACTCCTATGACAAAATTTCATATTACCGTGAATTTGCAGATAATTTTCTACAGTTAAAAAACACTAATTTATTATTTAATTAATATAATAATAAAAAAGCATTATCCCAACAACTAGAAAAAAATGAAAAAAAAGTTTTATTTTTAAGTAACAGTTAATCAAAAATTTACTGTATTTTGTATTTTTCAGAAAGAAAAGACAACTAATTTATTATTTAATTAATGTAATATTAAATACCATTATCCCAACAACTAGAAAAAAATGAAAAAAAAAAGGTTTTATTTTTAAGTAACAGTTAATCAAAAGTTTACTGTATTTTGTATTTTTCAGAAAGAAAAGACAATAAAACTTTTAAGTTTCTTAGATATATTTTTTATTATCACTTATACAGGTTGTAATAAAATATGATTAGGTTAAAATATTCTTGAATCTATATCATTGGTGCAAAATCTCAAAAATCTCAAGTTAAGATAAGTTTTGATAATATAGCTGTATGTTTTTTTCCTCTAAAAATGTGTATATATATATTTTTCTTAAAGGAATTGCTTAATATAATCTTTTGAATAGAAATCCTTCCATTAACACTTGTCTCTATCTCTCTCATGTTCTGTAATCCCTAAATCCTCAAATTGGGACAAATTAGTCTCTCTCTCTCTCTCTCTCTCTCTGACACCCTTGCTTGTGCTTGGAGAATGCGTTCTGTGTAGTCAGCTGCTGTATTGGAAGGTTCGTGAGTCCCTGTCTCACTCTCTTTCTCGTCCATTTTCTCAATTATCTCTGTTGTGTTGATTATGAGACAGTACAATTGTAAAAGAAGATGGATGTTTTGTTCTTTGTCTCTTGTTTTATTTGTGTGCCCCAAAACTGTTAAAACAGAGACTGTTCTTATGATTTCTCGACATGGGTTTGAATTCAAATGAAGAATTGATTATTAAAAATGAAATCTTTTTTTGCCTGAAATTTAGAAAAGTTGTGATTTTTTTTCTTAATAAGTAAAGAGGAAATTAAAAATGAAATATTTTTAACTCAAATTTATTCTTTTTTTTGCCATCACTGTTCTGAAACTTTTTGCTTTATTGTTACTCTCTATTGAGTCAGTGAGCTATATGTAAATTGAATTTATATCTTGTCTATGGTTTTTTTGGGCAGTGAGTGCAAAAATGAGTAACGGTTCTTGGTTACCTGAAGAGGACTTGAAGGTTCTAGAGGATAATTTCTTCGACAATCTTGTTGATGATATCGATGATTTTCCCCTTGAAAACATCGAAACCGCTGATGATGATGAGGAAGATCGGGTTGCCGGGCCTCCACCATTCGATGTGCTAACAAGTTTGTACACTGAGTTAACTTGCAAGGTACAGCGTGTGCGAGTCTAGAAGCCCGCACACCATAAATCCAGTTTGCATTATCTATAGATTTAGCCTTGTGACCACATTTATTGCATATAACTAACTTCTTTCACTATGCCACTTTTAACAGCATGCAAATCTTTGATTAAGGAAAGTTGTAACATAAGCTTCCGTCGCTTCTTATTGCGTGATATGCAACTGGATATATATTGTTCATGCAATGGCATTCCACATTTGCAATTTGTATTAGGAAGAGATTTTGGTACACTTGCAACATGTCAATTGTTTTGGATTTAAACTTTAGTATGTTTTTATTGCATCATTTTGAATTTCATAAAAATCACTCTTATCTACATTAGGAAAGTGCATCATTTTGAATTGAAACTTTAATTATTTACGTCACACATGCATGTTACTTCGGTAGTATTAGCTAATGCTTCTGTGAGTTTGAAACACAATTGCTGTTTTCTTACCCATTTAGGAAAGCACCTAGAAAATAATCCTCAGTATGGTTCAGTCGAGAGTGTATATGTTAAGTCTTTGAAGGTATATGAGAAAAGACTGTGCAGTGTCTTAGGTCTTTCACTTAAGCTTTTCATGTGTCAAAATTCCATGGATGGGAATAGTTGCTATCTCTCTATATATATAGGACATGGCTAGATAGGTATAGGCGTTGAGTGTCTGTGTGCCTTCAGGGTTCGGCTGGTTGCGTGGCAGGGAGAGTTGTGGGGTTCTCTTCAGTAAAACACAAATTTACTTTGGTTAGTGTAGTGTCTGTGCTTGGTCTTGAGAGGAACAAAGGAGTAAACTGTTTTCTAAATCTATCAGTGCGTATACTTTTCTTATGGCTCTCTTCATTCTGAAGAAATGTTCTTTGTTTCTCACTTAACTTGAGGGAGACAAACCATAATTGGCAGCATATCAAATCCTGTTTTGTAAGGAGATAAACTGATGAAGATCATGTCTTCTTTTTCTTTACTTTTTGTATGCAATTGAATATGTTAGTGAGTTTAGATTCATTTACTTTGACTGACTTCATGCTGTGCAGAACCAGGCGAGTTCTTCAAATGTCTCTTCTACTGTTGATAGCTCCCCTCCTGATGTCAAAGTCTTGAAGCTAATTCAGTCTATAAGCCCAGTCTCAGTTCTCGAGAACACCAGTGGTTCCGCCTTGTCCCATAACCAAAACATAATTCAGAGACTTGGAGCAGAGATGTCTCAGCAGTTGGTTCCGGATGAATCAGAATCTGAAACTCACCTCTCTTCTGAAAATTCTGCCAAGAAGAAACGCAAGAAACAGAAGAGTCTTGCCCGGAAATGCACTCATTGCGAGACAACCAGTACCCCGCAACGCAAGAAACAGAAGAGTCTTGCCCGGAAATGCACTCATTGCGAGACAACCAGTACCCCGCAACGCAAGAAACAGAAGAGTCCTGCCCGGAAATGCACTCATTGCGAGACAACCAAGACCCCGCAGTGGAGGGAAGGACCCCGTGGGCCTAGAACCCTCTGCAATGCTTGCGGAGTACGGTTCAGGTCAGGCCGTCTTTTTCCAGAATACCGTCCAGCATCAAGCCCGACCTTCATCCCAACTGTACATTCAAATATGCACAGAATGATCGTTGAGATGAGAAGGAAAGATGAAGGCCAGCTTGATACCTGAAAGATCCGTACCGTGACTTCCTGAGCATAGGAGACTAAAACAGGGCTTTGTAACTTTGGTCTATGATAAAAACAAAATTGTGAGGATCTCTAGAATTGGTTAACTCTCTTCTCTTGGAAGACTAATGTTCTTAAAAACTAGAGTTTAGTGTTTGTGTTTTTTTTTTTAATCTGATGCGGAGAGTTTAGGGTTTTTGTTGAAATTTAGGGTCTTACTTGTTGTCTAATCAGAGTAGGGTAATGAACCTTAGGCTCGGGTTCGTATCTCCTCGCTAAAAAGAAGGACTTATTAACCCTTTGGTCGCTGGCGTGAGGGGATTACGGGTCTATTGCCAGAGCCTCTCGGATAAGAGTGATTGTTTAATGCCATTTTTGTTTTGGTAACCTATATTCGAGAAGCAACCATATTATTTTACTTTTCAGTGTCATCTATACTAGTATACTACACTATCACACAACAATGCTTCACAGAATATATCGGAACTATTCGAAGTTTAGACTTGAAAGCATTAGACAAAACTGAAATTGCTGTGATTAAATTTGGATATATGAAGTATTTTTCTTTCTCGCGAAGCATTGTCTTAGTTTGTATAATGGCCATAACATTTGATGAGCAATATAAAGTATTTGGGTGCACAAAATTAAAAAAAAAAAAAAAAAATACTACTAAAGTTATGTAAGATATGTATGTATTTTTCTATTTTCGTTTTAAAGTTTAGTAATGTTTCTACTCAATGTATCACTCTAAATAGAGGTCTTAGTATAAAAGACAGAGTTTCTCCTATAGAATAGTCCTATCATTTCTTTTATTTTGGAGAGGATTTTATCTTTTTTTTTTACAACAACAACTAGATTGACTCAAGCGAGCTAATACAAAAGAACATAGAGAATATTTTATCCTATAATGGAATTTAGAGGAAAAAATAGAGTAGGGTTGAAGATGCTTTTAATTCTAACAACAAAATTGTAAACCATGAATCATAAATCCAACCTTGAACCTTAAATTCAACCTAGTTTTATGTAAACCATATTAAGAGTAAAAGTAATAACTACACTTTCTTCTAATTTTAACATCATTTTCACTTACGTAGTTAGTATGCTAATGAAATTTGTTTTACAAGGAATACTAAGTTCATTAATCGAATAACCTAAAATTTATGAAAGTCGTCTTAACAAATAATTTTACTAAAAAAAAAATTTATACTACTAAATTACCTGCAATTATTTTTAGTGTCGAAACTCGAAACAAATATTAGTACCATCGCTTGTTAAAAATCTATTCTGTAAAATTAATAGCATTAAAAACATTTAATATCATCTTAGTCATATAATCTGAACTCATTTAGAAACAAAAAAAACTCCTACCAAAAAAATCTCATATTCCAAGGTAATTTTTTAAAATTAAAGAGTACTAAATTATTATGTAGTTAATAGAATTTTGAATAATAAAATACCAATATACCCATCAACAATAAAAAGAATGAAAATAAACATATTTGTTCAAGTATCAATAAATCAAAAGTGTTACTGTACTTATATTGTATTTTTTCAAAAAAAAATGAAAAGACAATAAAACTACTAAGTTTCTTAGATATTTTTTTAATTATCACTTATACAGATTGTGATAAAATATTCTTGTACCTATATCATTGGTGCAAAATCTCAATGTTAAGATAAGTTTTAATGATAAATAATAGCTGTAATATTTTCCACTGAAATCTTATAAATTCCTTTTTTTCTTAAATGAATTGCTTAATATAATATTTTGAATAGAGATCCTTCCATTAAAACTTGTCTCAGTTTCCTGCAATTTGTACAAAATCATTTAAAACTTTTTCTTTAAAGTGAAGTAAATCTTTAGAAACATATAATTTGGAAACTCATTTTTCCCAAACAACAAAAAAAAAAAAAAAATTGAATGGTAAAGTCAAAGATATGACACAATTGAAATCCCGTGTACATTAACAACATTACATTACCTCTCTCCCTCTCTCTCTCTATCTCATGTTCTGTAATCCCTAAATCCCCAAATTGTGACAAATTAGTGTCTTTCTCTCACACACCCTTGCTCGTGCTTGGGGAATGCGTTCTGTGCAGTCAGCTGCTGTATCGGAAGGTTCGTTGGGTCTCTCTCTGTCTCACTCTCTTTCTCTTCCATTTTTCTCAATTATCTCTGATTATGAGACAGTACAAAATGTAAAAAAGAAGATGTTTTGTTCTTCGTTATGATTCTTCCTTGTCTCGTGTTTTGTTATTCTGTGCCCTAAAACTGTTAAAAACGGAGACTGTTCTCATGATTTCTCGAAATGGGTTTGAATTCAAATGTTGAATTGAATATTCAAAATGAAATCTTTTTTTGCCTAAAATTCTCAGCCAATTCATATGTAACGACAAAATGAAATCTTTTTTTTGACTCAATTTAGTCTTTTTTTGCCATTTCTGTTCTGTAAATTTGCTTTATTGTGTTACTCTCTCTCTCTCTATTGAGTCAACATATTGAGTGAGCTAATGGGAAATTGAATTTTAGTCATACATATACGCTTTATGTTTATGTTGGCTTGGCTTTGCTTTGCTTAAACTTATGTTAATGTTGTTTTCTCTGTCTTGTCTATGGTTTTTTTTTTTAATTGAGCAGAGTGAGTGACAAATGAGTAACGGTTCATGGTTACCTGAAGAGGACTTCAAGGGTCTTGCCGATAATTTCTTTGATAATCTTGTTGAGCATATGGATGATTTCCCCCTTGAAGACATCGAAACCGCTGATGATGATGAGGAAGAAGATTGGGTTACCGGGTTTAAAAACCTCGGCCCTCCACCATTGGACGTGCTAACGAGTTTGTCCTCTGAGTTCAATTGCAAGGTACAGCGTGTGCGAGTCCACAAGCCTGCAACCATTGTGGTGAGTGACTAAGTAGTTCTTAGGGGTTATACACATTTAATTAAGCATCTCACTTTGATAGATTGTTTACTTTGCATCATTTATGCAACTTGATATATTTGTTCATGCAATCACATCCCACATTTGCATTTTTGGTACACTGCAACATGTCAGTTCTTTTGTATATTAGCTTCAGTTGGTTTTTTGTTGCATTGAAAAGAATCACTCTTATCTGCATTAGGAAACTGCATCATTTTGGATTTTTTGAAACTTTATTTATTTACGTTAACTTGATTGTTCACACGATTACAATATCCATTTGCATTAGGAAATAGTTTAGCATGTGATCACCCACCCATTCTATTGAATTTAAGCATCCATAGCTTTTTACTGAATTAGGTGTGTGTAAAAGTCAAAGAATCACGCTTGTCTATATGGATCATTTAGGCAAGAGATGTGCATGTGCTAGAGGAAAATAGTTTTGTGTCAGTATTGGTGTAATGCTTCTGTGGGTTTGAAACACAATTACTATTTTCTTACCCAGTTAGGAAAGCACCTGAGAAAGTAGTAATCTGAGAGTATGTATGTTAAGTCTTTGAAGGTATATGTGAAAAGGACTGTGCAGTGTCTTAGGTCTTTAATTTTACCTTTTCCTGTGTCAAATTCCCATGGATAGGAATAGTTGCCAACTCAGCAGCTGGTATATGTATAGGATGTGGTTAGATAGGTAAGGGCGTTGAGTGTTTCTGTGGTTGTTTAGGGCCTTTGTGGCAGGAAAGGTTTTTTTTGGGTTTCTTGATCTCTTCAACAAAACTTTAAATTACTTTGGTTAGTTAAGTGTCTGTGTTTGTTCTTGAGAGGAACAAAGGAGAAACTGTTTTCTAATTCTATCAGTTTGTATGTGTATATGTAGCACAAGAAGGATTAGGCTTAGTATCATTGTCAATCTGATATTGAACTCTGTTGATATATGAGGAATCATGCTCAGGCTTGTTTCGTTTGTATACTTTTCTTATGGCACTCTTTATTCTGAAGAAATCTTCTTTGTCTCTCACTTAACTTGAGAGAGACATACCATTATTGGCAACATATCAGATTGTCTTCTTTTTTACCATGACTCTTGTTCTTTTTCTTTACTTTTTTGTATGCATTGAATATGTTACTGAGTTTAGATTCATTTACTTTGATTGACTTCATGCGTGCAGAAGCAGTCGAGTTCTTCGGATGTCTCTTCTACTGTTGATAACTCCCCTCCTGATGTCAAAGTCTCGAAGCTGTTTCAGTCTTCAAGCCCAGTCTCAGTTGTCGACAACACCACCAACGGTTCCGTCTTGTCCCAAAACCAAAACAGGATTCAGAGACTGGCCTTTCTGGTGAAAGGCATCAGAAGCAAACGCAAACGCCCCACAACGCTGAGATTCTTCCAGTCACTTGGAGCAGAGATGTCTCAGCATTTCGTTCCGGATGAATCAGAATCTGAAACTTACCTCTCTTCCGAGAGTTCTGCCAAGAAGCGCAAGAGGAACAAGAGTCGTCCGGCCCCGTCGGTCTCCAGTCCAGAACTATTTAACTCAGACGGGACAGTCCGGAAATGCACTCATTGCGAGACAACTAGGACACCGCAGTGGAGGGAAGGACCATGTGGGCGTAACACCCTATGCAATGCTTGCGGAGTACGGTTCAGGTCAGGCCGTCTTGTTCCAGAATACCGTCCAGCATCAAGCCCGACCTTCATCC
The DNA here is from genome assembly GCF_030686135.1 of Camelina sativa. Taxonomy (NCBI): domain Eukaryota; kingdom Viridiplantae; phylum Streptophyta; class Magnoliopsida; order Brassicales; family Brassicaceae; genus Camelina; species Camelina sativa. Next base: position 14,850,592 of record NC_141884.1, on the reverse strand, counting down.
CAACCGTGCATTCAAATTCGCACAGAAAGATCATTGAGATGAAGACTAGAACAGAAAGATCCGAGCATAGAAACTAAACAGGGCTTTTGTAACTTCAGTAGACCAAATGAGTTTTCTAATTAATTCACGCTTTTTTTTGTGTGTTTCCGCTTGTTTAGTACCATCATTTTCGATGTCGTTATTTTTTTATAGAATTATTAAGCTTATTTAGGACAAAAATAGTACATGGTATAATTAAAGCTATATTAAATATTGAGATTAGGTCTGCGTATTTACGCCGGTACAAGAATTATGTGTAGAATTCTATTGAAAATATTTATATATTAATAGTATCCCATATATTAATTCTATATTTTATTTGGTAAAAAGATTTTAAAATCGGTTTAAACTTAATGCACTTCATCTTGTAATATAATTTGTTTGATAGTTTTTTTTTTTTTTTGCGGGAATAGTATTCTGACATTTTAACGTCTAATAGCCATTGATTCTGACATCTCTATAAGCTGAAGCTAGCTAAGTCATGTTAAATTCGAGGAATGAGCATACGATCTTGATTGTAGAAGACTTCTTAAATTTATCTGATTCACGGGGATTTAAGAAGCTTAAAGACCTAGATTTATCTGATTCACGGGGCTTTTCACAAACTTGTTTTGTGTGAGTTTTTTTGTAGTATTTTTTTGTTCTCATTCTTTTATTTTTCTTGTGCAGTGGCGTTGTGGAGTGTGACTTACGTTTGGAAGTTCTGACACTTCACGGATGTGAAGATCTACTAGAGTTACACATATGCTATCTTTGATTTTGTTTAATAAATTGTAAAATGCTTATACTAACTCTTGTCAATCTTTATGAAGGTTTAACTTGGAACATTTTTTGGGTATAATATAAGCTTTGAAATGTAAGTATAGTATCTTGATTAGCATAATATAATAATTTGTTAATGGCAAACTTGTAATTTACGTTTTGTTTTGGACAGGCGGAAAGAGATAGTGTTTGATCTTGATGAATACAATCAGTTTTTGTTGGATGCGGGTGATCCAACTAATGGCCAACATTTTGCTGAAGAAGATGATGCTACTGCTCCAAGACTCATACACTGGGTGATTTGAGGAGTGGTATTACCGTATTATTAATTAAGGAATCAATGTAATCGAATTTGAAAGAATTTAAAGTTTCTAAATAATTTTAGTGATATTTCATTCTGTGCTTTATAGATTCTATTAAATTTAAGTATCTATTCAACTAACTACGTTTGCTTGTGATGGTATGTTGTTTTAAAAGAATTTAATAGAAAATTCAAAGAATTCGACGTGCTATTATTTGGCTAGCATTAGTTAAGATGTTTAACAATATTTTAAATTTTATTTTTCCTTTCGCCATCGATTTTTTTTTGTATTTTCATAATTATTAGAATTTAATCTCAAAAAGATTTCACAATTATTAGCATTAGTTAAGATGTTTTACATCCATGCCACTATAGATTTAAATCAAAATTTATTACATAAATTAAAACTATTTGTAGTCATTTAATTTGAATCTATATTACTATTTTTTTTAAACAACAAATTATTTTTAAAAATTGATAATTATTCATATTTTATTAAAATAAAGTCCATTCAAATTTTTCCACCACATCAAACTTTTTTTCTATATTCAAATATTTCACGGATGAAATGTATTTTTACACAAAATAGTCACAAATTTGAATAATAATAAAAAATTAGTTACATATTTTGTTTTATACAAACGAATCTTAGATCTCAAATAATAATTTTATTTGAATCGATTTATACGCACTATGTGCGGGTTGTTTACCTAGTTATCGTATTATTACTTAAAAAATCAAAATAATCGAATTTGAAAGAATTTAAAGTTTCTAAATAATTTTAGTGATATTTCGTTATGTGCTTTATAGATTCTATTAAATTTAAGTATCTATTCAACTAACTAAGGTTGCTTGTGATGGTATGTTGTTTTAAAAGAATTTAATAAAAAATTCAAAGAATTCGACGTGCTATTATTTGGCTAGCATTAGTTAAGATGTTTAACAATATTTTAAATTTTATTTTTCCTTTCGCCATCGATTTTTTTTTGTATTTTCACAATTATTAGAATTTAATCTCAAAAGGATTTCTTCCACACAATCTGAAAAATTAAACCTTTTCTACAGATTCTGATTTTTCAAAAAATGTTAAAATACAAAATAGAAAGTGGCATTCCAGCTTAATTTTTTCTAAGCACTGGCTTATGAGTTTATATACAATAAAGTAACTCTTTGTAATATCTTTACAAACCAAATATTACTCTATAAAAATGTACTTAAAGAATATAAAGACTAGGTGCTAATTCTGACTTTTTAACTTCTAGTTGCCATTGATTCTGACTTTTTTTTTTTAACTTGTAATAGACTTCCTCATCTCTATAAGCTGAAGCCAAGTCATGTTAAAATCGAGGGATGAGCATACGATCTGATTGTATAATAAGACTTGACATTCGTCTATTGAGTTGACCTTCAAGGGAAGTTATACATTTTGCTGAGTTTAGTTAGAACTATTGTTTACACCAAGGCAATGCTTTTCCTTGCAACCTCGAATTTGATCCATGATTGAGTACCTTTGCTGACTCTCCCATCTCTCACGAAAGAGACTTTTGTCAAACCGAAAAGGTTTTCTGATATTTGGGTTGGAGACATCAATATTATGAAAATTGGTGTATGATCTGAACCATTAAAATCCAAATTTTTTGGTTTAAAGTGTGGAAATTCAGAAATTTTTAACACGTGGTTTAGAAAACACTCAACCTTTCTCTCTCTCATCTCTTCGGTTGTCAAACATGAATTTAGAACTCATCATTCAAATCTACAATTTTATCAAATTGAATATATAATATAACATCAAATAAATTATTATTCTTTTTTTCAAGCAAACAAAGTTGTTTAGGTAATAAGAATATTGAACAAAGACAAAGATGAATTAAAAAGAAAGAATCAAATAGTATAAAACAATATACTAGAGCAATGCGAACTACTATGCTTTTTCTTTGCCGCTTGGTTTCTTTTCTTTTGATGTTTGCCCGGAAGTTGTTGGTTTGGTGTTGTTAGCGGATGTCCAGGGGACTGCGATCCCACGGTCTGTTCGTATGTAGTTTCTTTATTTTATAATAAAACATAGGAGACTTTGTCTCCTTTTTCACACCAAAAAAAATATACTAGAGCAATGCGTATTCTTGTCTCTCCTAAGAGTGATTTGAGAGGTGTGATTACCATAAAACGGCTTCTCACTCTTTACAACGATTCAGTTTTTATTCAAGGGTTCACCTTTTTCGATTGTATACTTAAGTAATTTGACCGTCATCTATGGATATTGACATTGGTGACGATTCAATTATACTTCAATTATGTGATTTTGAGATTGATTTCAAAGAGAAAAAAGAGGAGTATTGTTCACATTCCACTTCTGTTACAAAATATTTTGTTTCAAAGTCTGGAGAATCCAGAGCCATCATCAATACTAGTTTGTAGGATAATTCGATATGAATTTTTGAATCTCTTCAAGATAGTGTTAGCCAAACATTGGATTTGCATTTGAGTGAAGTCATTTTCGCAAAAAAAAAAAAAGAAGAAGAGGAATATAACATATATCACCAAGACAACATATATAGTTAACATTTCTTTTTTTATATAGTTTTTTTTTCTCTCCGTATAGTAAATGTTGTTGTAAACTTGTAATCATCTATATTTTAATGGTTCTGAAAAAAAAAATATGAAAAAAGACAACTTAGTTTTGATCGTCAAAAAAAAAAAAAAAAAAAAAGACAAATGAAACAGAAGGTGTCATCTGAATCTGAAGACATAACGACACAGATTCCTCAGACTTCGTTGTCTTTCCCTTCTTGTAGGGTCCCCTTTAACCCCCAATTATGTCTCTTCCCTCATTTGTCCTCATTCGTTTTTATTTTATTTTATTGTTTTAATAATTCTAGACTGTTTGCCAAAAAAAAATAATTCTAGACTTATTAATGGACAAAAACAAAATCATTTAAGAGTTTTGAGTGGAAAAAAAAACCATCAGTGGATACAAAAAAAAAAAAGAAAAACACTAAATTATTACGACCCAACTTATCATCAATTATTTTATATTTTTTCTTATCATCGATTATTGTTGAGAGCTACTCGACTAATTTACTTTTTCCAAATTTATTATTATTAACATGCATTCAAATACAGATGTCACATTTAGGAGTCTCATTTCATAACATTTGATGTCGACCAAAAAAACAAAATTTAATATTCCTAAAAATCATACATAAAATAGTTTTGATATTGAAAAAAAAAGAGTGTAAAACAAAGAATATTTACCATATTTTTATTATTGAAATGGACAAAAATCTTTTAACCAATCTTTACTTGAAACAAAAATAATAAACCAAGAGATTACAAAAAACAAAAAAACAATAAATCTAAAGATATATAAATGGAATCAGTTGGCCAATCATGTTTCAGCTTAAGGATTTAACGTGGGAGACAAAGCAAGCCGTGATGATGATGCCACGTGTACATTCACATATGTGCCAGCTCAGCAACTAAACAAGTCAACTGTCGTAGAAAGTGTTTTACTTTTACTACTAAGTTGTCTTTAGCTGTCATGAGCGTAAGTTAACGAGTTGTCAACAGTATGTGTTTTAAATGCGCGTCAGGCGCAATATAGTCTCTCGCTCTGTCCTTGTCGTTTGGGCCCAAACCGTTTTTTTAGTTTTGGCCCACTTTTATTAATAAGCAGCCACTGTTGTTCTTTTCTATTTTTCCAATGTTACAAAGATATTTTCGTCCACAATATCATCAAATTGCATGATTTGGTGAGATAATGGTAAAAGTTTGGGATGGGCGCTAGTGGGACGTTTAGAATGGGCGTAGTCTAACAAAAAATAGCTAAATTTAACTAAAGAAATTAATAACTAAAATTTGTTCTATGATAATTAGTTACGAATGAAATTATTGCAAGTATCAAAATTATTAAACAGATTAATAAAATATATATTTAAAAAGACTGGTCCAATATTATTAAGAACATATCTAAATTTATATTTAAAAAATTAGTCAGAATATATCCAAATTTATATTCTCTGAAAATTTGGCCACAAAATATGATCCGAAAATGTCATTTACACCTAAAATTTCAATGACTAATTAATATATATTTTACTTGATGTCATTAGATTAAATTCATTATTTTTGTTGGATTATTGATGTTTGTGTGACTGGAAATTGATATATATATATATATATATACTTGGTCATGTTCGTAAGAAAACACTTGAGAGCATTTTTAAATAATTATCCATAATGTTATAATTGTATATATGACTTTGGATAATTTAGAGAAGACTTAAACAAATGTTAGCATACAGTAATATATATGCTACTTTGAGAGCTATTTTGGATAATTTAGAGGAGACTTTCCACAATATATATGCTATTTTGTTGGTGAACATACGCAACATGTTTTCTCTTTGCAGGTGAGAGAGAACAAATATCTCACAAGCACTATTCTTAAGATGTGAAACTAGAAAAAGCTTTGTGGTTACCATTTTGAATCTTGATCTCCCTTTTTGACATAAATCTTTAATCTCCAATCCTATTCCTCTACAAAAAAGCAAATTTACAATGTTTTAGCATAGGTTAACTCGGGACAAGAGCATTAAATATTATCTAACCACATCAAGTATATATATAGTATTTGGAAAAGAAATGGTTGGCACCTACGATTATATATTTTATAATTTCATTGTAAATCAAAATAACAAATAACAGATGTCACGATTATGCACATGCAGTTCGTCTTATCTTTTCATATGCAAGTTATAGCTTAAATTCTTTGATTTGATATGTCTCTCTTGTTTTTCATTAGCAAGAAAACATAATCCACGAAGGTTAATCATTTAGGGGATGGGTTTTTCAATATCCCAGTTTTATTACAAACATAAACTTTTGTTTCTTATGGGATTTGTTGACCAATAAAGGAATTGTGAGGGTTTGGAAAATGAAAAAAAAAAAATTTATATATAAGAGTTAATGGTGGATTTAAGCAGTTGACGGTGAAACATGGAAAGAGACGTTTGGGTGGTTTGGTTTGGTTGTCTGAGCAGTGACGCTTCTATTTGATTTGGAAGGTTTGGCGGACAGTGACACAACAACTTAACTACACCCATCTTCCCTTTTGTCACATCTCATGTCTTTCAACCATCTATCTATCTCTCTCTCTCTCTCAATAAAAGATTGTTAGGAACTTTAGGATTGAAAACTGATCATACAGACATAATTAAATTGTTTGAAACATATATACAATTATACAAATGACATCGGGTTCACTAGCTTTGACATATGCGTTATAGCAGCTAATAGACATGACATAACAATCCCAACATGAATGATGTTAAAAATAACAAAAACAAAATTATAACATGAATAGAACTCCAAATACTAATATGAAATTATATATTTATATTTGTCTATATAGCATGTTATAACATTGGAGTAGAATGACCTCAACTTGGTTTAATAGTGAGTTAGTGACCAGAGGGTCACATAATTATATATGATATATCTATATAAAACTCAAATGTCTAGTGTTTTATCTCCAAGACATGTACAAGTCAAACCTTCTGTAATATAATTTTTAAACACAATATCTTCATCTGATTTTGCAAAGTGAAAACTATTTTTGTACGTGTGACTGTTAATTTATTGATGATAAAATTATATTTCTTTCTGCATAGACAACTTACAAAATAAGAAGACTGTTAAGTATAGTATATAGATCAGGAAAGCTAATGTTAATAGAGTTTGGGTAAAGTAGTTTCATATGTTTATGTGTAAGAAAAGTTGAAGATAGGGTTAGCTAGGAGTCATAGGACCAATGGACCATTTCATAAATCATAATGCAAGACAACCACCAACACAATATTTACCATTCTAATTTTGTGTTGCTTCTCTCTATTCATGTCAAATCCATATATTAAATATATCTGCATTTGATATACACATTTACATGAATATATCCGTGTGTGTATTAGAGATAAGATGAAAAAAGTATATGGCTGAAATACACACTTGAAAGACAAAGAAACTGTGTGTCATGTCGATGATTTTATGTTTTGTTCTTTTTTTTTTTTTCACAAGTCATGCATTAATTAATCCCTTTGTTTTCTTCCTCTCTCCTGGTCCATTTATTCTCTATTAACTATTTTTTGTTTGCTCCTATTATTTTTCAACCTTGTTTGCTCATTCTTTGACAATGAACTTACACAAATGTTTATTTACAATTTTATGTTAGAATAGTCATGTGATTTTTCTTTTCAAACAGAAGTCGACAAAAAGAATAGTTACTTGGTTTCGTATATGGTCAATAGAAGTTAATATAGTCCTACTCCTAACTTTACTTAAGTCATCTGTTTAGTGTTTGTATAGTTAAAAGAGTAAATTAGGGATCAGCAGCGAGAAGAGAACTCATGATGAATATTTTCTCTTGTTTAATGTGATTGTATTCAGCTAAAGAATTTCAAATACAATTTGTTGCAGTAGACAAAAATATATTCGTGGCTTTTTTAACTTTCTAAAAAATTAAAGTTAAGATAGGAAAAAGAATACGGATGTTCTAGATTTTAGGAAAATACTTTATAGTGATAATATCAAGTGAAAAATACGACAAAATTGGTTTGAATTGTTTTTTTTTTGAAAAGAAAAGCAAAACCACCAATTTTTTTTTTTAATTACCATAAACGTTTAAAAAAGAAAAAGAAACAAGGACCAAAATACGGATGAGTTGGGTGATGTCCGTGTCAGATTATAATTGGACAATATTGACCCGACAAAACAATCGACGAGTACAATTAACTTCAACGAACTCATCACACACTCCTAACTCCGATCCCCTTTTTAACAGCCGCGTTTTCATCTCTTGGGTCAACCCCCCCCCCCCCCCCCCCCACGTACGTACGTTATTTATTTTATATACACTCTATATTCCTTATTTATGACATCATTACCATAACTATTTCAATATTGAAACTTCATTTTTCTTTTCAATATAAATATCATTTTTAAAGTATTTGTTTTATACTACCATAAAATTTAAAGTTACCTATATATCAGAACACCAAGAGTCAACTATATTTTTAAAAATATGGAAAAAACAAAAAAAAAAAACATTTTATTGTGATGAAAGGGTAACTTAGTGATATGCAACTATTTATTTTCCTTTTTTTATTTTTAAGTTATTATTTGAATGAGTTTAACATATCTTACTTTTTTTTTTACTTTTTACCCCAGTGTAGTACTGTTTATTTTACACCTAGCAGAATTTGTTTTACTATGGGTTTGACCTATCCCTTTTTTTTTTTTACTACTATCGTGTAATGGAACCCATCTTTCACTAACGGGCAAAAACAAAAGGAAAAATAAATAAAAAGTGAAAAGCAGAAAGTAAAATTAGCTGATTACTAAAATGGTATAACAGTAATGAACTTTTAAAAAAAAATTGTTGGTGTGACTCAAAATATCGCGGCTCGTGATACGATAAATTGCTAATTTTAATTATTTAAAAAAAAAAACTCACTTGTTCTTGGACCTGATTACAAATGAAACAAACAAGTTAGTTGCAGGTTTTAATCAAACTAAACACAATTTTTATAGTATATTTTTATTAAATAAACTTTTTATTATATATATAAAGTAGTTTTAAAAGTTTGTGTTTGAGATAATCTCTCTGGTTTGTTTGGTTCTTGTTTCTTCTGTACACATCATTTACTAAAGAGAAGATAGATAATTATTATTATTATAGTAGTCTTGTCCGTACCTGATTATAACTTCTCTCTCTCTCTCTACTTCTTCTTCTACGATCTGATCGGCCATTAAAGCTTCTTTTTTTTTTTTCACCCTTCACTATGATACCTCTTTTGAAGTGAGAAACCAAATAAAAAGACGAAACTTTACTGTTTCCTCTGCCTAATTTAAAACCACAAATCTCTCTCTTTCTCTTTCTCTTTCTCTTTCACTTCGCTTTCTCTATTTCCCCTGAAACGGTTCTTGTCTCTCTCTCTCTCTCTCTGTTTCGTCTTCCTCTGTTTTTTTGAATCCTTTCAAGTTCTTGTCTTATTAATAAAGGATTGATCTTTCTTCTGAGGGGATAACATAACTTCGTCTCCTTCGATTGAATTTTGAAGATGGAGCAAGAGAAAAGCTTGGATCCACAACTATGGCATGCTTGTGCAGGATCAATGGTTCAAATCCCTTCAGTTAACTCAACTGTTTTTTACTTCGCTCAAGGCCACACAGAACACGCTCACGCTCCTCCTGATTTCCACGCGCCGCGCGTACCTCCTCTCATCCTCTGCCGCGTCGTCTCCGTCAAGTTCCTCGCCGACTCTGAGACAGACGAAGTTTTCGCCAAAATCACACTTTTGCCATTACCTGGAAACAACGACTTGGATCTAGACAACAACAACGACGCCGTTTTGGGTCTTACTCCTTCTTCTTCTTCTGACGGTAACGCTAACGTTAACGAGAAACCGGCGTCGTTCGCTAAAACGTTAACGCAGTCCGACGCTAACAACGGCGGCGGTTTCTCCGTTCCTCGTTACTGCGCCGAGACTATTTTCCCTCGGCTTGATTACACGGCGGAGCCGCCTGTTCAAACCGTGATTGCTAAAGATATCCACGGCGAGACTTGGAAATTCCGGCATATCTACAGAGGTACGCCTCGCCGTCATCTCTTAACCACCGGCTGGAGCACGTTCGTTAACCAGAAGAAACTAATCGCCGGCGATTCCATCGTTTTCCTCCGTTCTGAATCCGGCGACCTCTGCGTCGGAATCCGTCGCGCCAAACGAGGCGGACTCGGATCTAACGGTTTAGGATCCGACAGTCCTTACCCCGGATTCTCCGGTTTCCTCCGTGACGACGAGACAACAACAACAACGACGAAGTTAATGATGATGAAACGCAACGGAGGAAACGACGGAAACGCTGCGTCTGCGGCTGCGGCGACTGCGGGGAGGGTAAGAGTGGAAGCAGTGGCGGAAGCGGTGGCGCGTGCAGCGTGTGGACAAGCGTTTGAGGTTGTTTACTACCCACGCGCTAGCACGCCGGAGTTTTGTGTCAAAGCAGCTGATGTGAGATCAGCAATGAGGATAAGATGGTGTAGTGGTATGCGTTTTAAAATGGCGTTTGAAACTGAGGATTCTTCAAGAATCAGTTGGTTCATGGGTACTGTCTCAGCTGTTCAAGTCGCTGATCCCATTCGCTGGCCTAATTCACCTTGGCGTCTCCTCCAGGTTAGTTTAGTTTAAGTCACCTCAAAGTCTCTCTCTTCCTTTTTTTTTTTTTTTTTTTTAACAAGAATCATCGTTTTAAGTGTTTTGTGTGGTGATATTGGTTTTATAGGTAGCGTGGGACGAACCTGATTTGTTACAAAATGTGAAACGGGTTAGCCCGTGGTTAGTCGAATTGGTATCGAACATGCCTGCGATCCATTTATCTCCTTTCTCGCCGAGGAAGAAGATTCGGATTCCGCAGCCGTTCGAGTTCCCATTCGACGGTACCAAATTCCCAATATTCTCCCCGGGTGGCGAATCCATGTGTTATCTGTCAAACGACAACAACAACAACAACAATGCTCCTGCAGGGATACAGGGAGCCAGGCAAGCTCAACAACTCTTCGGATCACCATCTCCGTCTTTGTTGTCTGATCTCAATCTTAGTAGTTACTCCGGTAACAAGTTACAGTCTACAGCGATGTTTTTATCCGGTTTTAACCCGAGGCATCATTACGATAATTTAGTGTCCCGTCAGGGTAGGGGGGATACAGAGAATAGTAATAATATTTCGTGTTCTTTAACTATGGGGAATCCTGCTATGGTTCATCAGGATAAGAAGAAGTCTGGTGGTGGTTCGGTTAAGACTCATCAGTTTTTGTTGTTCGGTCAACCTATTTTAACCGAACAGCAAGTTATGAACCGGAAACGGTCTTTGGAAGAAGAGGCGCAAGTGCGAGAGGAGAAAGGTTCGGTGGCTCGTGGGTTAACATGCAATTATGGTTTCCAGGGACTTGAAACGGGTCATTGTAAAGTTTTCATGGAATCTGAGGATGTTGGACGCACGCTTGATCTCTCGGTTATTGGCTCGTACCAAGAATTGTACCGGAAATTAGCCGACATGTTTCGTATAGAAGAGAGGTCGGATTTGTTGACTCATGTTGTGTACCGGGACGCAAATGGTGTTATAAAACGCATTGGAGATGAACCTTTCAGGTAAAAGTATCTCAAAGAACTCGTTTCAGTTAACGGTTAGTTTTCTATTTTTTCCTCATTGATTGAAATAGCCGGTTTTTGAAATGCAGTGATTTCATGAGAGCTACTAAAAGGCTAACGATCAAGATGGATATTGGTGGCGACAACGTGAGAAAGTAAGTCTTTTTTTTAAGCATATTTGGGTTGTGTTTATGTACCGATTGGAATACTGATTTCGGTTTGGTTTTTCGTAGGACGTGGATAACCGGAATCAGGAATGGTGAAAATGGTATAGACGCTTCAACAAAGACCGGTCCGCTCAGCATCTTCGCTTAAAGCATTGAAGAAGCAGTGGCCTTTGAACCTAAACGAAATTTTATTTTCTGTCTTTTTATTCTCTCTCTTTTTTTCTTTTTTTTCTTTTTTAAATCCGTTTTGTTGGTCTTTTGTGTGTAACAAACTATTTCCAAGTTTAAAGAAATTCCTCTAATTGGTATTTGAATTTATTTGTTTGGGTTGTAAAATTGTATATGATAATCAAAGAACCTGCCATTACCGTATCATTTGTTTGAAGAAAAGACTATTATTATGAGTAAAAATATGTGAAGTATGGTTCACTTCTACGAATGAGATGTTAAGCTTGCTTAATGGAAATTATTTTCTATTGAATTGGGTTTTGTAGCTAACTTTTCCTTTGAAATAATTTTGTCTTGTTAGGTAACTCTTTTTTTTGTGTGCTAGCTACTGTTAGCAAAATTAGTGTTCCAATTGGTTATTTATATATTGTTCTCTCCGTTTCAATATAAGCATCAAATTTGCACACAAATTAAAAGTAATTAAATATTAAAATTTATTCTTTATTAATATATATATATATAATATTTTTCATTGATTTTTTTTTTTTCAGCAAAAGTGAATTTTATTAATGAAAATCGTTATACAACTGGTTTAATAACCAAACAGGAGATGAAAAGCATCCTGAGTAAAAAATAGAAGTAGAATTACAACCAAATTTTGTCAAATGATGAGCAACATTATTACAGTCCCGAGATTCAAAAGCAAATTTGACATTATGAAATTTAGATGACCAAATCTTTATATCATGAACAATGTTTTTGATCGACATATCTTGTTGTTGGTCATTTAGGACCTTTGTTAATATCTCATTATCACCTTCAAAAATGATATTAGTTAGTCCTCTGATCCAGCTTTGTTGTATTGCCGCCAATAAAGCTTTAGCTTCTGCTTGTAGAGGTGACGCAGAAATCCCCAGAAACGAAGCTCCCCATCCTTGTGATATCCCATTTTGGTCTCGGAGAATCCAGCCACACTTTGTTTGATTAGTCCTAGGATCAAAGGCGGCATCATAGTTGCATTTTGTGAAGTGTACCGGTGGCTTTGTCCAAATTTTTTGTGATTGGCGATGTTCGCGTTTTGATGTGTTCCCGTCATTATTGTTGTGGAAATAGTTCCACTCACGAGTATTGGATTTGGCTCGTAATAAAATCGTATTTGGCTTGTCCTGTTTACCTTCAAAAACAAAAGCATTGCGACTCTTCCAAAGATGCCATAACAAATAGAAGGGAAGAAGAGGTTGCATATCTGTCGAGGATGAATGAGAATCAATAGTCTGGAAAATGTTATCAATGAAACCATCTATATTCGTATATGTTGTGTACAAAAGTGAGACAGGGATTTTAGACAGTTGCCAAACAGATTCAGCAAAAGGGCAAAGTAAGAGGACATGTTCTATGGTCTCATCTTCCTGTAAACATCGAGAGCAAATCGGATCGATATTCATTCCGCATGAACCAAGTCTTGTGAGAGTGGGAAGAGATTTCGAGATTGTACGCCAGAGGAAATGTTTTAGTTTTGGTAAAATCTTTAATTTCCAAATCTTTCTTTTTAGATCAGGTGATCCATGAGGGATAGGAGGGAGATTATTTGGTTGTTCAGGGTTATGCATAGCTAACCAGTATCCTGAACGAACTGAGTAGTTACCGTTTGTAGTATAATGCCATATTATCTTGTCCGGGATGTTTGATATAGGAAGGTAAGTATTTAGCAAAACTTCTCTATCATTTTCTGATATATGTTCCATGATCCTATCATTATTCCATTTGCGATGATCTCCTTGTGTGGTAATAAAGTCAGAAAGAAACATGGTGTTACATGATGGGTCTAAACCGGAAATTGGTTTCGGAGGATGGGATTCTGTAACATTATCTTTATTCACACGTATTGTTTTTCCATCTCCCAAAGAATATCTATATCCTGACTTGATCAACTTAAGACCTTCTAGTATCGAGCTCCATCCATACGACTGATTGGATTTTGGAGTTGCATCCAAAATGCAGTCATCTTTATAGTATCTACTTTTTAAAATCCTTGCGAACAAAGTGTTTGGGTGTTGGATAAGCCGCCAAGCTTGTTTAGCAAGTAAGGCATCATTGAACTTAGATAAATCTTTGAAACCTAAACCCCCTTCACCTTTGGAGTATTGCAATCGTTTCCAAGCTATCCATGGTATGCCTCTATCATGATTACTTTTTTCCCACCAGAATCTTTGTAAAATACTTTCAATGTCTGATAACACTTCGGTTGGTAGTTTAAAACAAGACATCGAGTAAACGGGCATTGCCAAAGCTACAGATTTAATGAGGATCTCTTTACCAGCTGGTGATAAATGTCGTCCTCTCCACGAAACTGTTCTGTTTTTGACTCTTTCAATAATGTTTTGGAACATCTCACTTTTCTTTTTACCAAACTGTTCAGGTAAACGGAGATATTTCCCACCTCCTCCATGGTTTGGTATTCCCAATATGTTTTTTAGTCGATTCTGCAATTGACCTGGTACCCTTGATCCAAAAGTTATCAGAGATTTGTTTGTATTAATCTTTTGGCCAGAGTAATACTCATAAACTTGTAATGCTTGCTTTGCAATTACGGTTATTTGCTTGGCAAAAGTATAAAGAATCATCGGCAAACTGTAAGTGAGTAATCGGAGGAGCGACATTCCCTATCCGAACACCCCTAATATCACCATCTGCTACCCTTGTTCTGATTAAGTGACTCATGATATCTGCACAAAGAATGAATAGATAGGGTGACAATGGATCACCCTGTCTTATACCTCGTTCCGGAATAACCATACCGTGAGGGGATCCATTGATTAGAATTGAGTAGCTTACAGACCGAACAGATGCCATGACCCACTGTATCCACTTCTCTGAAAAACCGAATAATTTCATTGTAACCTCCAAGAAGTCCCATTCAACTCGATCATATGCCTTTGTAACATCGGTTTTGATGGCCATGTAGTTTTGAGAAACCCTCTTTCTTGACTTTAGGGAGTGCATAACCTCGTGGGCAATCATAACATTATCAGTTATTAGTCTGCCAGGTATAAAAGCTGCCTGAGTATCAGAGACAATGTTGTCTAGGTGTTTTTTAAGTCGATTCACTAGGCATTTTGAGATGATCTTATATAGAACATTACATAAGGCTATTGGCCTATACTCTGAAAAGTTTTCAGCTGGTGTTGTTTTTGGTATAAGACAGATATTGGTATGGTTTATAGCTGACTTCATGTAAGAGGTGTCAAAAAAATCACGAACTTCGTTGGTTACGTCTCTCCCTATTATATCCCAATACTGTTTATAAAAACGTGCAGTGAGACCATCCGGACCAGGCGCCCTGTCATCTCCAATATATGATACGACATCAAATATCTCTGTGTCTGTGAAGGCCTTCGTTAAATCCTCATTAATGTCAGGGGTTACTGTTGCTGGAAAGTCCCCAAAATCTATTGGAGATACAGGGATTCGGCTAGATGTGTACAAACTTGTAAAGTATTTTTGTGCTTGCTCCCCAATGCTCTTCTCGTCTGTATATATTGTTTGGTCGTCATCTTTTATACTGGAGATAAGATTTTTTGCATATCGGTTCTTTGTTGTGGCGTGGAAAAAACTAGTGTTGCGATCTCCACAATGCATCCATCTGTTCCTGCTTTTTGTTTTCCAGTAGTACTCCTCATCACTGTAAGCTTTACTGAGTTCATCTTGTAATCTCAGGATTTTTCTTCTTAAACGTCGATTTGTGCTTGCCATAGCTTTATTTAATTCTTTCTCAAAGAAAACGATCCTTTTTGCTGAATTAATGTTGGAAGCATGTTTCTTTTTTGCCATGACACTGCGACAGATGTTAATCTGATCACAGATAGAGTAGTATGAGTTTTGTTTACATAAGTTCCATCCTCGATCCACTGTTTGTGCGAAATTTTCAATATCGATAAGTCGTTTATCGAATCGAAACGGCTTTGATGTAGTTTGTTTGGGAGGCTGAATAGTGGTAAGTAATGGTCTGTGATCAGAACCATTGAATTCAAGAAAAGCAGTCTCTGCAGTTGGAAACAGAGATAGCCATTCAGAATTAACCATGACCCTATCCAAACAACATTTAACCGTGTAGTTACATCGTTCTCCCACCCAAGAAAAGCGATCTCCAGTTGACTTCAAGTCTGTTAGATCACATGTAGCAAGTAGATGCTTAAATCTTCGAAAAGTCCAGGCTTCTCTTGGTGGTCCTCCAACCTTCTCATTGTTGTTTAGAATCTCATTAAAATCACCTGCAATCATCCATGGACCATGTCGCGAAGTACCAAGTTGTTCTAAGTAATCCCAAAACAAAAACCGTTTATTTTGGACAGGATTACCATAGACACCAGAGAAGTAGAAAGCTTCATTATTAATAGTAATGTACACATCAATGATGCGTTCATCTTGGTACAAAGGAGATAAAATTACATCATTAGACCAAAGCAAAGCAAGACCTCCACTCCTACCTTGAGGGGGTTCAGTAATAACGTTATAGAATCCTAAATCAGAAGCAAATTTACATACAATATCACACGAGTTTAGAGTTTCACATAAGAAAATAATATTAGGTTTTACAATACGACATAAACGTTTTAATCTTCTTTGAGTGTCAGGTGAACAGATTCCCTGACAGTTCCAGGAGATGACTCTCATGGAGGCATTGGGGGAACCGGCCCCCCCCGCGGCTCCGGTGAAACTGTTACCATTGCAAGAAGCCTCTGATTCAGCCTTGGAACGTTTCTTGATCTGATTCAGGACCATCAGATCATCATGTTCCTCGCAGTGTCGATAGATGGATTCCAGTTCAGTCTTCTTTCGTTTTGTACCATATGAACTTGAGGGACCCTGCAAATCCATGTGGTTAGTACTTACTGTGTTCGGATTGAGACACCCTCTTTTAACCTTCTCCAGAAGGTATCGCAGACGCTCAGCAGTCAACTCTGAGTCTTCAAACACGCTTGGAGTGGAGGAATCATCAGATTCAGTGATGATGAATTCCTTGTCCTTTGGAACCGTCTGAAGACCGGGTATGTGTTGATTTTCAGCATTGTTGTGAAGAGTGTTTGGTGTGTCGTCGAACCTCTCAGGGAACTGATCAGGATGAGGGATGTATTCATCATTATCGCCATTGTCCCCATCATCACCATTATCATCATCGTTTGGTGGTTCATCATATGGCGGATCATCATCCACAGGGTCGTCAAAGGTGAGAGGGCAATCCTTCACATCATGAGTCAAAGCACCACACGTCTGACAGAAGTTTTTGAGGCGCTCATAACGAAAACTCAGGATTGTGTTTTCGCCTCCCGCAAATTGAAAGTTTCTCTGAAACCTTAGTGGAGAATCACAGTTCCAGTTGATACAGATTCTCACAAACTCGGCCATGTTATTGTTTTCATCGAAGTCACATTTTCTACCGGGCCAAGTTTGGTTCCAATGTAGTTGACCATGGCCGTAGACAAGTATTGGACAGGGATACCACGAACCTGAATCCAAAATGGAATGTACTTCATCGCCTCATCAGTGATATTGGGGTACCAACGGTGGACCGTCACCATCCAATCATTAAAAGCCCAAGGACCACGGCGCAGAACGAGATTGAGACTTTCCTCCGACTTGAAAAAGAACAGAACTTTACCATTTCCCAAGACTCTGCCACGGCATGAATCACTGAATCCCCAGATCTTAGGCATTTGATTGACGATGGCGCGCAAATTCTGCTTCTTCGGGTTAAGTACAGAAACAATCAGAGAGAAGCGGTTTGTGTTTGCCGCATGACCACATAACTCTGGTGGAAGTGGAATAGGGGCATCATTGATCCCTAAATCAAGGTTTTGAAGGTTTTTTCGGATGTAATCACTCATATCTCTGTGGTGGATTAAACGGCAAACTCGAGTGAAGATTTGAGAAGGGAGAATCGAATTTATAGGGTTTGGCCATGGCGGTTTTTCCCAGCAGTTACCAAACGGGATAATCGGAAAAAGAAACTGTCAACAGTAAACTGTAACAGAGGGAAACCGCCAACCCAACCACAAAAACCGTAATTGATTGTCGGAAATAAACTCCAAATCGGAGAAGGAGGGGGGCGACAAGAAATGTGGGAATCGCCCAAATAATCGCACCCAGAGAGAATCTTCATTTTTTCTTCGTCGAAGCAATAACTTATTTTATTTATTATTTTTCATTGATAAATACATTAAATACTATGAATAAGACTAAAAAATTAACTAAACATCTCTATATTAAAAATACAAAACCACATTTATTTTGAAATAAAATTTAAACTTTAAAATAACATTTATTATGAAAAGGAGAAAATAATATTATTTTACAATATTGGATTTTTTTCTAATAAATGTTTGGTTGAAAAAAAATGGAGAAAATATTGTTTTACAAATTTTGTGTGCAAAAGAACATTCACCAAGAAATTAGACTAAGATATTTTAACGCGAATTTCTTGCAAAAAGAATAAACAGATTAAACATAATTATTAATTGTACATGGGATCTACATGAATTTCATAATTTGGTCTCCTCCCTCAGTCCTCCATATTTAATTAGTTCAATGAATAGCAGAGGAAGATCTATTAAATATTCGGTTTAAGTCTTTAAGATAGCTTCAATTGTACTTAAAGTTAGTTACTTTGTAAATGGGTTACCCACACATATTTTATTCAACAGTGTCACACACACACGTACGTTTATACTTTATACAACTCTCTCTCTCCCGATAACAAGAAATCTTTAAACATCGACACAAATAGTAAAAAGGCATAAAATTTACAGTATAAAATGTTTCATGGACTAATGTTTTTGTTATTTTTACTCAAAATTTTCTTGGAAACTATTTACAAATTTATATGTACTCTTCTTGTTTTGATCGTTATTAGTATTTGTTAAAGCTTAATTTGACGAGACAACATAATTAGGAAAAATTAAAGAAAGGATTTGGGGATCTGAAATGCGGAAAACATGACAGCAAAAACTTGACTGTCTCGGTGAAGTTGTCGAAAAAGTCAAAGGAAAAGTCATCAGTTCGAAACTGAAGAACACAACATAATTTTTAGCCACTAGGGGTCCCTCACATGACACTGTCCTAGGTCCATCTCACGTGCGGTCCCATTTCTGCCGCCGTTTTGGTGCTTGTGCCATCTTATAAATTAAAAAACAGTCATTTGAGAATAATTCATACAGTATAATACAGAAAATGTCCTGTATTTATACTGTCTATATATCTTTGTGAGTTCTCACGATTTTTCAAAGAACTTGAGAAGAGTCGTTCGGTAATGTTCACAGGCAAGGCAAGCAGTGGAAACATAGCTAGATCACTTACGCGGTTGAAAGCATATAATATGGCATAAAAAATGGACTATATAATTGAAAAAATATAAGTTTGACATTCTTATATAATCATTTTTGGTTTCCCTTGAATGAAAAGTACCTTTTCCACTTTCTGAATATCAAATGCTATTGTTTTTTCTTTTCTTTTTTCCACGGTAAGTAGTTTATATTTTATCATATATATATATATATATATATATTCGTCAAATTGTATATATGTTCGTGTGTGTTTATTGTTTACAATAAAATTGAAAAAAATATTTCTAGTGAACGAGAAAAAACACGAGCGAGTTTAAAGCGTTTACCTATCATATACGAAATATGTGGGTCAAATTAGATCCTTAAATTCAGACATATAGCTTAAAATAGATATATCTGAATAAGAGATACATTATAACACTACCTTTTGTTGAGGTTAAACACAAACAAACAAAAAACCTCACTTTATTCATTTACTTTTAAGTTTAAAACCTATCAGTTCATAATTTTATCATCCATGATGAAGAAACCAATCCAACTCTCATTCACCGTTATGGTTATCTTCACCATTCTTGTGCTAGGTTTGTATTTATATTTATTAGTATATTTTCTATATTACATACTTCCTCTGTTTTATATTAAGTATCATTTAAGTATTTTCTCACACATATTAAGAAAATCATTAAATTTTCTATTTTACTTTTATTAATATATTATACAATTTTTTCATATTAAGTGTCAATTTTTTCAATTTTATTGTATGTTTCAAACTTTATACCGCCTAGTCAGAATATATGCTCAGACTGATCAGTTGATGTTTTAGACATTTTTATTAATATATCTTCATGAAAATTAACGGACAAATTTCATTTCAAATACACAAATTAATACTATTTTTATGTTTTATGCATATTATTGTAACAGGAGTGGTGGCAAATGAGGGGCTAGAAAAGAAAAATCAATGTCATGAAGTTCTAAAGCAATCCAATTGTGTTACCGCAGAGTGTGAGTCTATGTGTGTGAAGAAGAGGTCGAAAGGAGCGGGTTATTGCAGCCCTTCTAAGAAGTGTTTATGTTATTATCAATGCCCTTAATGATTTTCATTTACAATAATAAGAGATTTATAATAAAGTAGTAGAATAATAAGTCGGGGTTATAGCCTAACGACTGTTATAGTTATCTCTATCAAATAATTTTGTATTTTCAAGTATGCTAATTATAACAATAATAATATCTTTATGATAAGAATACTTTTGAGTGAGTATAAATTGTTATTGTATTACATATTCCCAATAGAAAAGAAGATTATACGTATAAAAATTTACTTACATTGTTTTAGTTTTATTCCATATAATATCCAAAAACATTATGTATTTATGTACATATGATTAACAAGAAAAATAACGACAAAAAAGAGCAATGATATTTGAAGAAGTCAATGGTCAAACATATATGGAGAATAGAGATGAAAAAGAAATAAATTAGCGAAGAAGACAACAAATGGCGAAGCTTTTCGAAGCAAACAAAACAAGTTCCCTTATTTTGCTCTCTTGTTTTTATCAGTACCAATCCGATTGCCGTGGGATCTGTTTTGGTTTTTACTTCAACTCGTTGGGATGATCCAAAGTTTGATTTGTATAATTATAATTAGGCTTATCCATTTATTTATTTTAACAGAAAATGACAAAACAAATGAACTTTGTGTTTATATTTGAATTCTAGGTTTGAGACATTCAATCTTGAGTTAATTAAAGAGATTGCCATGAACAGTTAAAAAATTTCTCCAAAATGCCACAATCGCCGTTTCTTTTTTGGGATGCCACATCCCATATCCGAAAAAACCAATTTGTCCCGTAAGTTTACTTTCACACGCCCACACGCGAGTGTGATAGGAAACCCAGTCATCGGACTTATTATTCAAAAATTGTTCTTTACTGTATTTTATTTTTAAAAATATAACCGATGCAACCGATGGACAATACTATGTTCTCCTAAAATTGAAAAAAAATTAAAAAACTCCTCGGGTTCCTCTCCTTCTTCGTTAAGGGTTTGCTGGAAAAATATTGATTCTATCGCCGAAGTACCTGCTGGTCTCCGATTATGGTCTCCGATTTCCCACCCGCTATACTATCGAACTCGCCGAGAACAACGGCAACTGATGATTCCGGGCCTTCTAACCCAGACGGTGGCGTTTCACTGAATGACCACGTCGAACCATTCCGGTTAGTTTCTCTCCCGATTCCTGTGTAACAATTAACTGGGTAACTCCTCGTGTTCATAGATCTAATCCTCTTCTCCAAAATTTCTGAAATGTAGATCCCTTAGTGAAAGTTCAAAGTTCGATGACAACCATATCGCCGGCGGCGTCAACCCTGTCGGAAATTCCCGCTTGTAAGTATTCCCGCTTCATTGTTATTAGTTGTCCATTGTTAACTTCCCTCGCAGACTTGTCTTTTGGTTTCCCGTAGACATATATTCCTTACTTTTCTAGTAGACAATTATTCATTCCCCAACTTGTACATTCTATGTATAAGTTGTCTACCGGTTTATTGTCCATTGATTTAACTTGTCCTTTGAGTTTGTGTTCAAACTTGTCCATTCTGTTCATAGCTGATTTAACTTGTCCTTTAATATTCTGTTCTAACTTGTCCACTCGATCTTTAAGTTGTCTACCGGTTTGTTGTCCATTGATGTGTTGTACAACATGTCCATTGCATATATCAGTTTGTTGTCCATTATTGATTTAACTTGTCCTTTGATGCATTAATGAAAGATCTCACAAACTTCTCCATTATTTATTTAAAAGTTGTCTATTTTGTTGATGAATCGGGTGCATTCACTAATTCACTAATTGTTATCTTTTCATTTAATCACTTTTATTCTCTGATCAGGTCATCAGTTAACACGGGCAACCACTCACCACAGAAAGAAGCCGGTGTTGACACTGATATCCTACCTCCTCGGCTATTCTCCACAGATCGTTATCCTGTCAAAGGTCGTATCAACTCATACTTTAAGCCAGAGTATCTGCTAGATATTGTTGAAATATTAGATGGTTATGATGAGTTCAAGTGGTTAAAAGAATCTTGCTTTGGCCGATTGTTCGAACTCCCAGTTAGGAAGAGCTCCTTGTCTGGGAAACTTGTCCATCAATTCCTATGTCGGTCTCTGGTAACTAAGAGAAAACAAGAGTTGTGGTTTGTATTCGGTGGTCATCCCATCCGGTTTTCCTTGAGAGAGTTTGGTATCGTCACCGGACTCAATTGCGGTCAATTCCCTTCTCAAGAAACTCTTGACAAGTTGCAGAATCCTGCCGAAGGGGAAGAACATTATTATCATAGTCTCATAGGACCGAAAAAGTCATATAGTATACAATCTATTGTTAACGTGTTGAAGCTTGACAAGAGGTTACCTAAAGCTAAAAGAATGGATGGAGATAGAAGGCTATGATTGGCTCTTATTGTCATAGTGGAAGGTATATTAGTATGCGAGTCTTCTAATGTCAGAGCCTCGATGAGAGTTGCAGAGATGGTAAAAGATCTCGATAGCTTTGTTAAATATCCATGGGGGCGGCTGTCATTTCTGAAGACGTTGGAGATGGTCAAAGTCGGTGACAAAGTTGAAAGTGTATCGAAGCTCGTTGATAAATTAAACCAGTCCCATACAGCAACTCACGGATTCACACTTGCTTTCCAGCTTCTGATTCTGCATGCCATTCCCCTATTGGAGCAATACCTACCTGACTTAAGTGGTGAGCAAACATTTACTGATCGGTCTGTACTACATTTGACTAAGCTTAAAACCTTTCACAATGCGAACATCCTCCGAACGGAGCAACACGAGGATGTAAGTTCTTCGTGCTTATTACCATTGTCTTTCTTTAATGGTTGTAAAAAAATACTATTGGTTATCTAACCCTTTACTCAATCTTTCTCCTAGCTTGATGTTGAGAACATTTTAAATGGTGATGATGAAGCGGACATCCAAGACTACTCCTGGGGTGAGGATGAGATGCATGACGTCGGAGTCGAGTACATGTGTAAGAAGCTTAAAGATGGTCATATATTTAGAAAGGAAGACTGGCATGGTGGTGTCGCACATCTACCACTTTTAACGGCGATGGACCCTCTTGAGAATAGAAAGAAAACAGTCGTTAAAGAAGAAAAACGTGTACCAAAACCCAAACCGATGGTGAAAGTAAAAGCTCAATCTCTTCAAAAGCCAAAACCAACCGTACTAGGTGGAGAGGGGAACGAGTCTCATGTGGATCGTGTCACTGCCGCATCTCTACTTGAGGAAGTAGATCGCAGAATTAACGAACATACGTCCAAGATACAGTTAATGTTGTCCGTTGAGAGGGCTGTATGAGAGACGAAATTGTTGATGATGTCCTCAAAACTCTTCGGGAAAAAGGAGTGTATGATAGAAGTATCAAGCATTCAGATTTGATGGAGCAGATCAACAAGTCGTCTTGGTCTGTCGGTGCGAGCGGTTCTACACAGGTAAATGCATCCATTTCTTTACAACATTTACATTAATGTTTCATACTTTACTAAAACAACACTTTATTTCATCAGCCAACTGGAGGAGGGCCTAATAAAGATTGGTCTGGCTTTATGCCTGGTATTCCAGAGATTCTCAAGAAAATTAACATCAATGAAGACGATCAGGTTATCGCCTACTACTTATTTCCCTATGACTAATGAACCCCCTACAGTCAGATTTACCTAATATTGCTATTCAATTTATCAGCCTAGGAGTGATGATATCTTGACAACTATGAAGACATCCGGGGAAGAGGAAGATGAAAGTGGTAGTGAATCAAAAGGGGATGAGGAGGATAGTGGGAGTGAATCTGATGGAGAAGTTGGTCTTCGGAATGATGTGGTTGTTGTTGGTAGTGAATCCAAAGATTGTTCTGATCAGGATGGCGATGATGGCAACAATGTTAGGGATGACGATGGGGAGGATGAGGGGAAGGAAGAATTAGATGACGATAATGACGAGAGAGAGGAAGATGATGGAAAGGACGAGGAAGAAGTAGATGATCAAGAGGAGGAAGAAGTAGATGATCAAGAGGAGGAAGAAGTAGATGATCAGGAGGAGGAAAGATTAGATGATCATCGGGAGTAAGAAGAAGATGGTTTTGATAATCAATCTGTCCATTATGATGGAGGATTACAAATTGTTGAATATGTGGACCGTGGTATAGTGGATGGGGAAAAATTGCTTCAGGCTGAGGTAAATTTTGCTAATGTCCGTGTTAAGTTAATTTGTCAATGCAATGTTATTAATTTCAAATATTTTCTTCAGGTAAGTAGTACATTCCATACGAATAAACGCAGTCGTCAGACCGCAGATGATGATCAAACTCCTTTTCCCCCAATCCCTACAAAGAGGCTGAGGACTAAGCCTAGAAGGTTTGGCCAGTGTTCATCTTCTGCAAAAAAAAGAAAGGTACTCGAAACAGAAAACAGACGCAATAAAAGCTTCAAACTTTGGCCTCAAATCAAAATTTACTACACAACCACCACCATTAATGGTGGACGGACATTACCTGCTTCGCTGTCTCCCCGTTTCGTGTTTTTAATTTGTCCACCAACCAGAACTCATTAGCTTTCTCTAGTACAACCGTAAACCCAAAACAAAACTCAGATTTAAAACATAAAAATAATTTGTCTCTCATATTCCAACACACACCCTTTTGTCCACAATTAATGACTGTCACGTCACATGTCCGCCAAAAACGTAGAACCAAACAGAAAAAATTTCCGCCACCTTTTCTTTCGTTACAGACGCGGAGGACAATATCGTCAATCAACACCATGCCATATTGACAGATTTTGGCATTTTCTTATATGTTTCGTAAATGTGGCATTGAAGAAAATTTTTAAATAAAATGTGGCAAATCTGGCAAATTTCCCTTCAATCTTTACATATCTGAAACCAGTATATTTTAGGAACACAAGCGGTTTATATATGATCTTAAATTGGTATCTTAATATTGACAAACAAAAAAAGGAAGAAACAATATTTGAATGAAAAAAAAGAACAGATGGATGTTAAGAACATGGACGGGTGTACATAACTTCTCTCTTGTGAAGAAAAGACAAAAATACCTAAACAAAGCTCTAACTCACAATTGTAGGAATAGTGAAGAGGACATTTGCAGATAAATCATGCGGTATTACATGGAAAATTATTAAGTACTGTATCTAATTAACATTTTCATGGTTTTTTCGTAATTAACATTTTCATGGTTGATTTTTTATTTATGGTTGATTAAATCTATGGTTTAATACTGTAAACATTACACGTACGACGTTTCATTATTTTGGATATAGAGGTGTCAGGTGTATCATGTAGTTTTGACGTATAACGTGATCATTTCGTGATTGATGAGCTTGAAAATGTTGATGAATAATGGAAATTAAAAGATAGTATAAATTTATATAAGAAGGTTGTAGTTTGCTGATCTAAAGAACGTAAAGAATATATAATAAAATCTTATAGCTCCTTGATCATGAAGACTTTTGCAAATCTCTTTTTCTTAAATTGTAAGTTTTTGAAAAGTTTATAGTTTATCATTTTTTGTGGCGGTTCTTAGGTCTAAAGGAGGAAGACATGATACATTATCATCCATTACATTGCTCGATAGGTACGGTTAGTTAGGCAGATCTGGTTTTTCTTTTCTTTCACAATAAACAAATGTGAGAAGTTTGTTTAAAAACTAGTTACATGTTTCACGTACACATTAAAATCATGATTAATGATTCATTAATTGGTTAAGGTCCCGATAGATCAGATGGTCCAAAATAGTGAAATTAGACATTGAAAACTAAAACAGTTGAATGAGTCAAAAATTGTAGAGACATAGGTTAGCGAACCTAGCAAAACGCTGTTAATGACAATGTTAATTGTTTTTTTTTTTTTAGTTTAACCAAAGTGTAGACAGAAAGAAAGCACTCGCACAAGATCCAAGACCGAATTAAATATAGTATGATGTACCAAAACGAAAAGAAAAAAAACATTATGAGTCTTTGTCAATAACCTCAAATTCACCAACCATATAAATTAAATTAACCTAGATGATTCGGTTGGTGTCACGATCCGTTTTTGTGACATCTTCTATTTTTCATGTTTTTATTACACGTTAATTATGTGGATAAAAAATCAGAAATTTATTAATTTATTTATCTCCTACATTATAACAATTCACAAATACTTATCTAATTTTTAACTAACTAAATGAAACGTAAAAAACTAAATACTAAAAAATATAAGAGTGATGTTAATATAACTAACGAAATTAGTTTAGTTCATAAGAATATGAGAGTAAAAATTTTGTTTAAAAAAAAAAAAAAAAGGAAGAGAGAGCGAAAGAGACAGAGATCTTCGATAACGTTGCACAGACGTCGCGTTCGTGCGGTAGGACCCAACAAGACACGTGTGTTGTTTTGTTCGGAGCGGTCTTGTTGTTAAGTTGACGTGGCTGTTACGTGTGTTTAAGCGTGAATGTCTCCCTCCCCCAAGTTATTATGCCACGTGTATGGTTTATTTCTATCGTCACTCCCGTGTGAATCGATCGGTCTAGATTCATTCCTTTTTCTTTTTCTTTTCCTAATCCACTTTTGATCAAAAATAGTTTTGGTCAACGATATTTTCCAAAGATTTTAATTTCTCGGTTTTTAAGATTCCCTGCAAAATCTATAATATCGTATCGCGTGATTATGTGTGTTTTTTATTTATCTTGTAATTACCTCTTATTTATTTATTAAAAACGTCATAATCCCTTTAGTAAACATTTGTTCAACTGACAGAGAAATAAATTTGTATAATCAGAAAGATAGTATTATTTGCGATGTATGACGGGTTGGTATGATCTGACCAGTTCTGCTAGTACTTTATGTAGGATTCAATGATGTTTTTTTTCTTAGAAACCAACAACTAACCAAAAAAAAAACGTACATGAATTAAAAAAAAAAAATCAAGGATTCGTGACAGCAACATTATTTTGTGGAAAACAAATTTGTTATTTATGTAAATCCGAAACAAAGAAAAAAAAAACCTGAGTTGAAACGAATTATTATGAGTGGGAATAAAAGAAATGATAGCATAGCATGCTAAATGATGTGAAAACAACAACTAACAATGTCATTAAAATCAACTATCCAACAACTAACAATGTATTTAATTATTTATTACGATTGATAAAAAAAAATTAAAAAAATATATATATATCAAAGCAAAAAAAAATGAAGAATCAGAGGTAATGTTAAAACATTTGACAAATGTAAAACTGAAGATAACAACATGTTTAGAAGAGTCATTGTTTCCAATGAGAAGTTAATCGGTTTGAATCATAATCCAGTGGAGATGCATTTATTAAAAGGATTAATAATGTGAAGAGTAACGTCGTAAAAGTTTTGTCTACAATAAATATGAATACAAATTTATATTTTTCTCTTTTTTTATTTATAAAACTAAAACTAATTAAAATTTAAATTAAACCACCATAGTTTAACTATTTTGCATTGACATATATTATTATTCCGTTATTTTTTATGGCAGTACAAACATGAAAGTCAGTTTCAAGGTTTTAAAGTGTTAGTAAAATCATTTTAAAGGTTCGAAGTGTAAGTAAAATCATTTTTAAAGGTTTATAGTGTTAATGAAATTCTGTCGAGGGTTAAAGTACTACTCAGTGATATTTTAAAGGTTTAAAATGTGATTTTCCTATAGAAAAAATATTGAAAGATCTTTAATTTAAATATTTCAGAATAGTTGATTAGGTATATCCGTATATGCTATTATTATGTTCGTATGTAATTAATTTTGTTACTATATGATGTCAAAAGATCTTTAACGAAAGATCTTTAACATTTTTGATTTAGTTTATTGTGTTGCTACTTTTAAGGAACTTGTATATTGGATTAATAATCTAGAGAGTCATTAGCCTATGGTGAAATCTTAACAAATATGTTCATATGCTTGATAATTAATGCCGATTTTTTTGGCTTATAAATAGATTTATTAGAACCAGAATATTACCATATCTTCAGTATATCTTCAATATTGTTTCTTATTTCGGCTAACATAAAAAATAAAAAACAACTGCGATATTTTTGGCAACAATATACTTTTGTAATGTAAATATTCCGAGTTTTAATCATTTATGTTTTCGATTAATGGGATCAGACTCACTAATTTTGGGTTGTAACATATAAAATTAAACCGACCCGTTTTTGATAATTAACCTTAATGATTTTAGATTAATAGTTTTTAAGGTGTTTAAGACCATGGTTTTTTGGAAAATTGTTTCAAATAAGATTATTGCACAAAAATGTACTTAAAAATGTTAAGATAGATTTTTAAAATATACTAGATTTTAACCTGCGGTATATCACATGTATATAGTTTTATTATTATTTATATTTTATTTTATTTGTTTGTTAAATATTGTATGTTTTATAAATACAGAAATAACCTAATTTTTCGGCCGCTTGTGCGACCAAATGTTTATATTAAATTTTTAACCTGTAATATACTAAATGACCATTTGTTTATTATATTTAGTTTGTTTTGTTTAGTGTTTGAGATTCTATTTTGATTTTTAATTATTATAACAAAAAAATAAGGGATCTAAATACATAATAAGTCATTTATATGATGTGATTAAGTCACATTTTTCCTAATGAATTAATTATTTTACACAATCTTAGGTAAAACAAATTGATTTTATATGTCAGATATTATAATATTTATAGTGTTGGTAAATAATAAAATGAGGATTTAAACCATGTTAGCACATATTTAATAATATTTTATTAATTCCAACATGTCCTTTTTATAACCACATTATATAGTATTTTTTTTTTTAATTTTTCATATAATTATATTTTATTAAATTTATATATATATATATATATTAATTATAATATTTAAATAATTAGGAATAGAAGTTCTTCTTACGTAAGAATCAAAACTCACAAGTTTGGAAAATAAAATGGAATATATATCATAGTTTATGTCTCTATATAATATTGGTTGCTGTTTTTTATTTTTGGTTGTAATGGAATGTAAAATATTTAGGAAATAAAATATGAAATTATGTTATTTTTGGAAAGTTTTTAGGGATTAAATTTGTAAATAAGTTTTAAATACATATAACTTCAAGGGTAAAAACACCAAATGTACTTCAAAAATGTTAATATAGATTTAGAAAACAAAATATGTCGTGATACTATTTTTGGAAATTTTTGAGAGGTTAATGTTGTAAATAAAAATTTAAATAATTAAAACTAAAATGGCATAATACAAAATGTACTTCAAAAATGTTAATATAGATATCCATTTATAAAAATGAAAATCACATCATCTGCTAAAAAAAAATCTAATATTTTATTAAATTTATGTACTAAATAGTAATTCAAATAATTAAATATAAGATTAAATAAAAGTGAAAGGAGAATTATATTTTAATCTAACATATTGCTTTAAATTAGGAGGATAGATTTTAGAAAATTTGAAATTAATATTATCAAATAAAGAAATGATTGTGTTTGGTTGTAAGGATTGTAAAGAATTTAGTTAGAAATTGTTTGGATACAAAGATAAAAAAATGGCACAAAAATATACTCCAAAAATGTTAATATAGATGATGATTACTTAAAAACAAATTTTTTTCTTCTGGGTTTTTTATTTTTGAGAACAATGCAAATTTTGTTTTTTCCTTCATTTTTATGAATTTTGGATTGTTTACCGCAAACAAAAAACATGGGAAAATTGGAAATAAAGGATTACTAAAAAAAAAATTTGTCCATATACACCATTTTTTAAAAATGGTCATTTTTACCTAAAATACCCATACAAATTAATAAACCTAAATTTACCAAGTTATAAGAAGTGAAATATAGGAAAATAAGTAGATATACCATAGTAGAGGTCATATAATTTTTTACAAAAAAAAAAATGTATAAGTTATTATTTTTATGGATAAAATTTGATATAAAACATTTAGAAAACGTTTTCTGTTGTTCTGAAAAAAACGGATGATGTTCTAATATTTTGTACATGTTATACTAATTTCAGGAATAGTTTATGTTCTAAATTAGTTTAGTAGCCCGTAATTCTAAATTCTACAAAATTTAGAGTTTGTATTCTACGGTTTACTCTATGTTCTAATTTTTTTAGTACAATCCTTCAACGATCTACTCTATGCTCTGAAAACGTTAGAATATGTTTTATTCCTTTTACTCTATCTCTGAAAAAATTAGTAGATATCTACTACGGAAAAGAAGAATGTATACACTGAAACTTTTAGAGACAACTAAATATAGGAAATGAATCTTTAAAATAGGAAACTAAATAATTATCTAATATTTAGCTAAGATCATAATTGTTTGTTAGGATTATGTTCTACGTAATTTAGAAAACGTTGTCTAACTGTTTTAGAAAATTTTGAAAGTGTTACAACAAACCTTTATCGATTAATGCACTAGTTTATGGTCTCTAAAACCGGTTTCTCTTATTTCTTGGCAATGCACATCTATGTTAAAAGTGGTGTGTGGTATTCATAATTCTCCGACTTTTTCATGTATCATGTTATATTGTTATGACAGAATTTATCAAACGACGATTCCACCAGGCCACACTAAACAAAACATTCAAAGACATATTTTTTTTAAAAACTTTGGCTTTGTATAGATAGTCTCTGATCCATAAAACATGAACTATCCAAAACCTTAAGAAGAAGTCGAAATAGACTTACCACTTATCATAAACGTACGGTATACACATTGTTAGTCATAATATATACACTATTAAATTTCGAACATCATTCACAAAGC
Organism: Camelina sativa; assembly: GCF_030686135.1. Taxonomy (NCBI): domain Eukaryota; kingdom Viridiplantae; phylum Streptophyta; class Magnoliopsida; order Brassicales; family Brassicaceae; genus Camelina; species Camelina sativa. The sequence continues at coordinate 14,819,767 of NC_141884.1, read as the reverse complement.
CTCAGCTGAACAAACCATTAAAAAAGTACTTTCTATTTAATATGTTACCCAATCTATAAAACAATGATCCGATCCATAAAACAATGTATCGACACTGTCATTAACAGTCTCCACGATACGATCTCCTTCCTATCTCCACTAATCATGTTCTTGGTCACCCAAATCTTGACCTTCTTTGTTGTCTTGCATTCTTCCAACACAGAAATCCAATCTCCCCTAAAAACCTCGAGGATTTGAGTATCCCCGAAATTGTTTCTTACACAGCAAGAAACAAAAGGGCTTGAATCTCTCGCTTGAAAAATCAAAGCTTTGGATAAAACAATCACCACTCTCAAGCCTCTTAGCAATCCAATACAAAGTTCCATTCAAAGATAAAACAGTCCGTGGAGATCTTAAGTGCCAGTCAAGTAAACCAAACTCACAATCTTTCCACGCATTGGTTGCAAACTCGTAGATTGAAACTCTCGGGTTAATTTTGGTGTTACTGTCGTCCATCGCTTGACAGTAACTATAACTTAACCCTAATATCTTGTATTCCTTATCAGGTCTACCATTATCATATCCTAGTCCATACAAACTAAATGTATTCCTCTTCGGCTCGATCCATTTAGTTTGTTGTCTTAACCATGGATTCCAGATCGCAACCACGTGAGGCAAAGCATGACATAACAAAAACCCGTCGCAATAAAACAAGTTTCGATACAACTTAAGTTTCTTATTAGGACCCTCATGAGTTTATATTTTTAGCTCACGTACCTTTAATGAGTCATCGAGATGGATGCCTATTGAATAAATCTTGGAATTCTAGGTCTGTAAGATGAATTGAGGACGGACGTGATTGTTGATGAATCTCTTGTCGTTGAAGAGTGTGTTCCATTGTTTGCAAACTGTTCTGAATCGAGCGAGAGATTTTTCTTTTTTAGACTTCGTAAAAGTGAAAGAGGAGTAAAGAAAAAAGGGTTTTGATTGTTTACGATTTGGTTTACCTATTTTGTTTTTTATTTAGTTTTTTGTAAATATATTAAATTTTTATATTTTTGTTATTTAAGTGAGGGTAAAACTGGGTTTTAATTACTATAAAACCTATATGACCAAACCAATAAAACTAAAATCTATACTTTATATGGACATTTTTCACAAAAATGTTCTTTTTTTTTCCAATTCTCCCAAAAAAAGATACATGAACGCTTTTCATGTTTGGAGAAATTAGATTAAAGTTGCTGACTTGTTAAAAAAAGTGAGACTTCTAATTATAAGTGTAAATCGTAATTTGACCGGAGATTTGATTTTATTTTCAAAAGTCTGTATTTTTGAGGAAATAAAATGAGTTGGAATAGAAAAAGTCCAATTTTTTTTTATTGGACTGTTGTGGTTTTCTAGTTGACACCTATTGAAACAGAACACACATCTCTATCGGAAAATAAATTTTCAATAGACGATGCCAAAACAAAAGATATATTTATGGTATGCAATGTTAGTCAACGTCCATCTGACTTTCAACTTTGATATTGATCGTGGGGCGAGTATGTATGTACCGAAAGCTCGTGCGCGCATTACAAAATGATATTAGAGTTCAATTCAGATAAACGTGTCGACTGTCGTCGAACTTTTTCTATTGGTCTCTAGTGAGAATATCACGAGGTGGATTGAATATATGTGTTTCTACATGTGGGGAGTTGAATGTAGGTGAATTAACCATTTTACACTATAAAATTAGTCATTATTAGTCATTAGTTCGTATGTTTGAGATTATGTGGGAAATCGGCTAATTCATGTCCCCACAGTTTTGTTATGTTAAATTCATACATTGACTATAAGATTGTGCTAAAACATACCTCCATTCTTTATTTATTCAATAAACATATCTAATTTTAAATTTTTGTGCTAAATCATACTTAGAGACTAACACTGTTACTTTGTCGTGAAATGTCGACGACGTGGAATCTACGTTGCAATGATGTCGTTTATTTAATAAACAGATGATACTACGTAGTTTGTGTTTTATTTTTTTTGATAAAAGGTTAAATTTTATACCAAATTTTATGTTTTTTTCTGTACAAAAGAAAAATAAAAGCTAGAAGGAAAAGCTAATACAATGGAAATAAAGAGCTAGAAGCGAATTTAGGGAGTCAGTCGATCCTGGCAGCGAGATAAGGCGGTTGCGAATAGTACGATCCACCTTTGCTTGAAGCGTTGCGGAAGGGGTGGCGACATTGGTGAAGACTTTGGCATTGCATTCCTACCACAGAAGGTAGCAAGTGACTTGCAGGACAAGCTTGAGAAGAATAGATACCAGGGCTTGAGGAGTTTGCCGAGTTTGAGAGATCCAGGTGGAGATTGCAGTTAGACCAGTAGGTGGGGATGGCGAAATCCATGAGGCAAAAGCCTCCCAAACCTCCTGAGAATACGCGCAAGAAAAAAACAAATGATCATGACTTTCTATCCCAGTCGAACAGAGGACACAGTCCGGAGGTATATTCAACCCCCAAGCTAGTAATCTGTCTCTAGTAGGTAGCCTGCGTTGAAAGGCCAGCCAAGTGATAAACGAATATCTTGGAACCGCTGCTTTAAACCAGACCGTCTTGCACCAAGGGACTTGAGCAGAAGTAGATCGAAGTAGCTCCCAAGTTGCCTTGGAAGAGAAAGTGGTTGCATATGTGTCAGCGGATCGTTTCCAGAGATAAACATCATCCCCTTTGTCATCATTTGGGGGAGAGATGGTCGTAAGAGTGGTCATAAAGTCTTGCTGGGATACTGATCTAGCAGCAGGTAACCGCCAATCTCCATTCTGAACCGCATCAACAACACATGCACTCAGCTGAAGTCTGAACTGTCGGGGTCCATTCCTCCCAATGAATTCAGATAAAGGGCTATGCGCACACCAAGAATCATGCCAGAATGAACCCGTTCGTCCATTACCAAGTTCACAACGCATGAAATCCTTGAGATAGTGTCTGTGTTTTAGCATGTCTCTTACCGCTCTAGGGAGTCTTTGAGAGTCTTCCATGAGCCAGAAACATTTCCGGTGGAAGACATTGCATTTCAACCAAGCAACCCACAACGAACCCGCCTTTGCAAAGAAGTTCCACAGTAGTTTCAACTGGAAAACCACCTGGAAATCCTGCAATCTCCTGATGCCTAACCCTCCTTCCGCCTTTGGTTTACACACATCAGCCCACGCCACTCTCGCACCCCGTGCAGACTCAGTCTTATTTTTCTAGAGGAATCCAGCACATAGAGAATCCACCTTCTCGTAGAACTTCTTAGGTAGAGTGAAGACAGAGCTCCAGAAATTCACCATACCATAGATCACAGAAGAAATGAGTCTGATCTTGCCGGAGAAGGATAAGCTTTTAACAGTCCACGTGTGCAACTTCGATGTTATCCTTTCCAAGAAAGGTTGAAGAGTTGCAAAAGAGATCCTCGTGGGATTGAGTGGGAGACCTAGATACCGAGTGGGAAACGCCCCCACTTTAATACCTGTCAAAGCACTTAAAACATCAACATGAGTCTCCGAGTAGCCCCTAAAGAAGATTTCAGATTAGCAGGATTCATATCCAGACCACTAAGGGCCCTGAAGTGGCGCATAACACCTGCAATCCCTGTCAAAGAGTGCCGAGCACCATCTGTGAATACCAATAAGTCATCAGCAAACAGAAGGTGGTTACCAGTGGAGAAGAGCATCGAGGGTGCAGCCTGAATGTACCAGAGGCAGCATCAGCTTCAAGTAACCTCGATAAGACTTCCATGACCATTATGAAGAGGTAAGGTGAGATGGAGTCACCTTGACGTAAACCCTTTGCCGCTGAGAAGAATCCTGCCAGCTCTCCATTAATTGCTATAGAGAACCTTGGCGAAGAGATACATTCCCGAATCCAAGAACAGAACAGTGGAGGAAAAGCCTGAGCTTCAAGAACCTTTAACACGAAATCCCAACAGACTGTGTCAAAGGCTTTCCGGATATCAACCTTCACCATACAACTCTTTGGACAACTTGGCTTTTGGTAGTCTCTTACTAACTCCGAGGCCAGTAGTACATTTTCTCCTAAGCTTCGACCTTTCAAGAACGCGGCTTGGTTTGGACTGATGCACTCAAGAAGAACAAGCTTCATTCTGTTGGCGATTACCTTAGAAATAACCTTGTAGATCAAATTGCAGCAACTGATAGGTCTGAAATCACTCAGCCTGCTTGCCTCAGGAATTTTTGGGATAAGTGCGATGATGGTGCAGTTGAGATCTTTGAGCAGCCTGCCATTACGAAAGAATTCTTGTACTGCAGCTATTACCGTGTCTCTAACAATGTCCCATGAAGCCCGAAAGAACTCCACCGGGAAACCATCTGGGCCTGGGCTCTTGTTTAAAGGCATTGCAAACACCACTGCCTTAATTTCTTCAGGAGAGACGACCTTCTGAAGTTCCTGAGCCTGAGCATCCGAGCATCTAAAAGGTAAGATCCCTCTGAGCTCATCCACTGAGACTGGCGAGACCGGCAGCTCAGTGTACCCCAGAATACTCTTGAAATAATTTGCTGCATAAGCTTTGATGGCAGAGATATCATTGATCCTTGTACCATCCTGATCACACAAGAAGTGAATGTGGTTTCTCGCTGCCCGTTGTGATACTGACTTGTGAAAGAATGCAGTATTCCTGTCCCCTAGATGTAGCCACAGTATTCTGGATTTTTGGCGATAGAACTTCTCCTCAGCAGAGATCAACGTGTGCCAGAGAGTTCTTGCTTCATGCTCCTCCCTAGCTGCTTGAACATCCGGGTTTGATAGCAGCAGTCTTTGAAGATTTGCAACCTTATCCGCTTGATTCTTGACTCTCACACTGATATCGCTGTAGTGTCTTTTGTTCAGGAGCCTAAGGACCATCTTTAACTTGCGCACAGCCCTAACAAGTTTGTACTAACACGTACCCTGGATTTGAATTGGATCCCAAGCTTGAGAGACTGAGTCCTTGAACTGCGGGTGGTCGATGTTATGCTGAAATAACTTGAATGGCTTACGAATAGACCTTCTCAACGCGGGTAGATGGAATAAGCAGGCAGCATGATCAGATTGTAGTGGCTCCAGGAACTCCGCATAGGATTCCGGATAAGAGTCAGCCCACGCCTGATTTATAAAAGCGTTGTCAATCTTCTTTGAGGTGGGGTTGTCTTCCTGATGGTTCCACCACGTGAAAGGAACACCTTTGGCCTGTGCCTCAAAGAGCTATGCTTCCTGAATGGCAAGATTAAATTCCTCAATACCTGATGAGTCCACATCCTGTATAAGATGATGAGAGGTTCGCAGGATTTGATTGAAGTCCCCCACCACTGCCCAAGGAACACGACTGACTGGAGTATTCGCATTAAGCCAAGATAGATCATCCCAAAGAGGTAAACGCGCTTCTAGCAGATTAAAACCATAAGCAAAAGATACTGTAATATTTAGGCTAAGCGACTGAATATAGAAGCCGCAAGTGATAAGTTGTGAAGAGGCTTGATACACAACCATAGATACCGAGGGGTCCCAACACACCACGATCCTAGCTGTACTGTGATGGTCGAAGTTACCAAAAAAATTCCACCCCTGAGGGACTACTCTAGCAACCCTTTCCGCATTAGCCGGTAATATATGCGTCTCCAAAAACACTCCAAAAAGTGGCCTATGGATTAAAATCCAATCCTTTGTAAAGTCCTGACGTCTGGTACTATTGAGACCTCTTATATTCCACAAAAAAAAAAAATACTTATTAATGTGAAGTTGTTGTGACCTTGCGGCCACTCCTCCTGCGACTAACCAAGATAAAGGGTGCTTCAGATTCTGCTTCTATCGAGTGATCAGGCGTCGACTCATTAGACTTGACAGAGACAGAGATGGTCTTCTCCATATTCACATTCACCTCATTTCCAGGGTCCAAGCTATGCTCCTTGCCAGCAGAGATATCCGGATTCGGATCATCCCTAATCTCGATAACCTTATCCAGCGCCAAAAACTTGTCTCCCAGCAGAGGAGCTTGACCTGGACCTGATTCCTGTTCTCGAACTTCACCGTCGGTGTGTCCTTGGACCGCTTCCATACTCTGTGCCACCACAATCGCAGATGAAAGGCCACTCTCCTGGACCTTCCACACAAGATGAGTTGGTTTTGCACTCGAGAAACCCTTAGACAGACGTCCAAGTGATCGTCCTTGCCTTGAGCGACGATGTAGCCTAGGTCTACTCCGCGACCGGGACCTGTTCCTTCTCCGCATTAGTGAAACAGTGGTAGCTGTCAACTTGGGACATCGAACAGAGTCATGACCGTATGCTCGGCACTCAGTACAGCGAGGAGGGAGCCATGGATAGGAGACATCCACTTCCACCTCCCGACCATCAAAGAAACCTGATATTACCTTCGATGGGAGATCCTTGGTGAGGTCAACTCTGACAAACACCTTGGCCACTTCAAAATTTTCCTTGCGTTCTGTTTCAGGTGCTAAGGCTACCGGCTTACCGACTGCAGTGGCTAGCCTACTAAGACTCTGTCTGTTAAGCAACAGATACGGAACTCCTCTGAATTCGACAGCAAAAGTCGATTATGTAATAGGGGGAGATTCAGGTGTAAATTCCGGCGACCAGAGAGCAACAAACATCGGGTTCCCCGCGATATTCCAGACATTACGGCCCAACAAGATTGCCCTGGTCCGAGGATTTGTACCTCGCAGAAGGAAAGCTCCATTCCCTATATTGTGCACATATATGCGAGGACTTGTATGTGCCCATAGAGCATTCACCACTCCAATGACCCGACCCATATCTGGAGAGTTACCATGAAATTGGGCAATGACAAAGTCTTTGAATTCTTCCCTGGCAGCTTCTAGATTGTCGTCCGGAATCAGAACAAATGGAACGCCTGTGATATGCACTGTAGGAGACCCCAACTCCTCAAGCTGGGAAGAGTCACTAAACAAGCTAGTCCAACGCTTTTCCGGAGTGGAGGAGGTTGGACCAGAGGATACCGCCTGACTGGGAAGCGCAGGAGGAGAATCAGCAATACCCGGAGACACGTTGCCGCAGGCAGGAGGCTCAACAACAACGAGAGAAGGGCCGGCTGATACAGGAGAAGTCGCCCCGGGGGGGGGGGAGGATTGCTCAGATCCAGAGCCGATGACGAAGCGACAGGGAGGATTAGATCTGGAGACGAGATGTCCGCGGGGAGAGGAGAAGAGATCTCTGTAGGTTTCGAGACTTCACCAGCAGTGGTCTCGACAGAAGAAATCTCCACGGGGGAAGGAGAGGGGCGAAATTTGGATTTTTTGGTGGGTAGGAATCGTCGAGGCCATGCGAGCAAACTGAGAAGTACCTGAGAGGGTTGTCCCAGATCGTGAAGAGCCCTTTTTCTTTTTCTTCGTATTCCTTGCCATCGTGTTATTCTCATCTACCGGCGTGAAGCCGGTAAATGGCGGCGATTAGGGTTACGAAGCCAATCACCTTTTTTGTCGCCAATAAAAAAGAGAAAAAACTCAACTTTTTTGACGATCGCCTTTTTCGACTTTTACAACTTTTTGTGTTTTACTCATCTTCTTAACCCGACATTCTTCATTTATCTGGAAGTAGAGCAAACAAAACTTATAATCTCAATATTGGCTGTTGAAGAGAGTTTGAAATTGACACTTGGATCTGTTCGAGAAAGATGAGAGAATTCTCTTTCTAATTTTAGAGATATTTTGATCGAATTCATTCAATATTTCTTGAGTTTTAAAACAAATTTTGATGTACAATTGTATTATTTTAGTAAGAGTAGTGACACGAATCATTTTCACGTGTATGTAGTAATATGACCTCACGAGTCAATAACACCTTCATTGACCACTCAAATTTGATATTGTTTTGATGAATTGGCTAAACGTTTCTTTAATTTTTTTACTTTTATTCAATGTTTTGAAATTTGGACCGAATACTGAACCGCGAAGGTCACCGGATCACCGGTTCACTGGGTCAACCCAAATTGACCGCGGGTCAATAACATATATATATATATATATTATACAACTTATAGATATCAAATTATATTTGATTTTTTAAAATATATATAAAAAATTTATTTTAAAAAGTGTTTACTTGTTTAAATAAGAACTAATTAACATATTTAAAATTGTTAATTCTTGGTATGTTTATATTTGACAGCATATTATATATATATATATATATATATATATCATACATATATGTATAAGATTTAGTTTTAGTGAGATCTAACCAAAAAAAAAAAATTATCATATAGTATACTATAATATATATTAAATTAATTAAAATGGTTTCTTCTCTATCTTCTTAATTGTCTAAACTCAATCGATAAAATAAAAAACAAATCAAATCCCCGTCTCAAACCTTTCCTCTTTTTCCTCACTTCAACTCAAACCCAGAACACTGTTCTTTATCAATTTTTTACAGAAAAACTAATAGATCTGTGCGAGTTACATGTCAAAAGCGTTTGATATATGAAACCCAAAACCCGGCGGGTCGGTTAATTAAGGCGGGTCGCCGGTTTTTACCGAGTTTATCCAAGTTTTCCTGGTTTTTTAACATCATGGTTTTAGAGCTAAACACATACCGGCATAATGAACGAGTCACGGGTTAACCGGTTCGACCGGCTGGTCCGGTGCGGGTCTGAAAACACTGCTTTTATTCAATTAGACCTAATGTAAAATTCTTGAACACCAATTGTTCGATAGAATGTCGAGAAATCTAAAAAACTAGGATTTTTTATGGTTTTTTCAGCTCTGATGCAACTTTCCAAATCTACCACAACGACAAGTTTAATGTCTCAAGCAGCAGTGTTGTTACATATGATGGAGGGGAGATTCACAAACTTGAAAGCTAACCGGAATCAATGTTGGAGAACTTGGTGGATTCGTTGAAGTTATCTTTGTCTGAGCATAGGATTTGGTTTAAACTTCCATTTGAGAGTTTGTCGGATCTGAAGATAATGTGTAATGGAACTGATGGAGTTGAGAGAATGTGTATAGCTGCAAATTACACTAAAGCTGTTGATACTTTCTTGGAGAAAAAGATGGAGAAAGAAGGTGCTATTGACGGCAATATAGCTGATAGTGAAGGTGATGATAATAGAGCTTGTGGTGAAGGTGATGAATGGGAAAATGTAGAAGGATGTGGTGATGAAAATGAGGTTTACAATTCTGATGGTACTCCTCTGCATTCAGACTGTGAGGATGATCACCAACATGTTAGATATAAAAAGGTCAGTGGAGAGATTAGGATAAATCAGGTTTTTGACAGCATACTTTAGTTCAAGGATGCTGTGATTGATTATACGCTTAAAGAAGGAGAAAATGTGAAGTTCACTAGGTGGAGATCTGAAAAATGTGAAGTGAAATGTTCACTTGATGGAACTTGCAAATTCAGAATCTACTGCTCCATAGATAGCTCATCAAGAGTATACAAGGTTAAAAAAATTCATGGGAAGCATTCATGTATCAAAGACAGGTATATCAAGATAGTGAAAGATGGGATTATGGCCAAGTTATTCCTAGATGAGATTAGGACAAATCCAGAGTTCAAGCCGAAGGCACTAGAAGAAAAAATGGAGGAGCGGTACCACTTGACTGTTTCAAGTGACCAGTGCTGAAAAGCCAAAGCAAAAGCATTGTCCATCATTCAAGATGAGCAAATGAGCAATTTGCTAGGTTAAACTAAAAGACTACCGTTTAGCTCTAAAAGAGTAAGTTCTCTAAATGTATGTAAATTTTTAAGTTTATAGTTTGATGATTTACTTCTTAATTTATCGTTGCTTCTTTCTGTTTGTCAAGATAAAATCCAAGATCAACTACGGAAGTGAGGACAATCACTACTGATGATGGTATAGTGATAACACTCTAATTTACATGTTTTTAGCATCCCTTTTTGTCCATATTTTGCATTGTTCATACCTCTAACTTAGCATTTTTAGACCATTTACTGTAGGAATCAAGTTTTAGAGCATTTAGGGTGTTGCATTTCTGCATTTGCATATATTGGATGAAAACAGGTGCTAAAGAGCCAAAAATGGGGAAAACAAAGACAACTCGAGCATGTACCCGAAGGAGCCATCGAACTACAAGAACAAGTCCGAACCCCAACACGATCGAAGAGGATCCAAGAGCGCGAAGAGCAACCCGAAGATCCACCCGAGGAGTTACCCGACTCAAGCCTCGTGTACCCCATCGAGTAGACCATCGGGCAGGTCTGGGAAGCTAGGTCAAATGGGTTTCCATATATAAACCCCCTCTTTCCCTAGCTCGCAAACGAGCACGCCGCAGACCCTCAAACCAGAGAGCGAGAGCTTCTGTGAGAGAACTGAGCGACTCAACATTTTCTTCTTGTTTTTGTACTTTTAATTTGTAGTTTTTCTTAGATCTTTTATCCCTACTCTTTTCTACTCTACTCTATCTTTTTAATAATGTCATTTTCGTTTATTTCTATGGTTTTATCATTCGTTTCTATGTCCGAGTAGTGTAGCAAAGTTTCTAGGGATGGGATAGATGATTAGGTGTTCTTGATCGGTTAGGATGCTTTAGTTGATTGATATGATAGATAAATTTCCTTCTAGGTTGATGTTCTTAATGCGGTCAACAGACCGACAGGTTGAGACTAGATCTAGGGCGTTTACGATGCTACAGGCCGAAAGGAGTAGATAAAATGCTTGATTAGGTCAATGCTAGAGGTATACTTAACTTTGAGTGACAAAATCAGATAAGTCTAAGTGTACTGACAAAAATGAATCGTTCTTAATGCCTGCTTGTTCATATTGCTAGTGCGACAGTGTGGTAGTATGTTCAAGGTTGATTGTTACTAGTGCGACAATGTGGTGACAAGGTTTTAGAGGTTCATTGTCTAGGAAATAATTGCTTGAGGCATGTAATGCATCCGTATTGGTCTAGAACACTTAGGATTCGATTACCCCCATCCTTAGGAACTTTCGTATTTCATTCTTTGCATTTTCCTTACTTACTCGACCACTTACCCGATCAGGTACACGATAACCTACATCAAATAATACCTCGAGCTGTTCATAGTTCATTTGCATACTCGATCACCCCACTCGATCCTATACTCGATTGTTTGCATCGAGTGCTTAGGTCGTGTGGTTCACTTGTTTATATTCTTTTACTCTGTTTATATTAGGACTGTTAGAACCAAACCCCCCTATTGCTTGGCTTGACTTGCTTGATTCTGATTGCATCCTATCTGTTAGCATAACAACCATTTGGATTGATAACCTTTTGTACTACAACTGCATAGGGAATTGATACCCTAGGTGAAAACCAGTCTATCAATTAGGCGCCGTTGCCATTTGGTTGTTTATTTTGCTACGTTTAGGATTTCAGGACTTGCTAGATCAAGTTCGTTTGTTTATATTTGTTTCGGATACTGACTTGTTTGCTTTCGTCTTTGTTTGTTTTGAATCTCAGGTACCAAAACCCGAGCGCCCACCCGACCCGTCACTCGATCACCTGATCGAGTTGATCCTCGTGTACAAACTCGGATACTTGCCTGTGCATGCAAACACGATCCAGAGGTAGTCAGAACCTGAGTCCTTTCATCGACAACATCGACAGACCTCGGCTACTCAGACAACAACAACTTCAACCGGAATTAGCACCCATTGAGGAGACGATGAATAATGAGAACGGTCCACCAGCTCCTCAAGCAAGGACCAACATAGGAGCAGGAGATGCTCCGACTACTCACACTCAGAGGAATGGCATTGTGCCACCAGCTGTGCAGAACCACAACTTTGAGATCAAGAGTAGTCTCATCCAGATGATACAGAGCAACAAATTTCATGGACTGCCAATGGAGGACCCATTGTATCATCTGGATGAATTTGATAGGCTCTGTAGCCTAACTAAGATAAATGGAGTCAGTGAAGATGGATTCAAGCTAAGGCTTTTCCCATTTTCTTTGGGAGATAAAGCACACATTTGGGAGAAATCACTCCCTAAGGAGTCCATCACCACTTGGGAAGCGTGCAAGAAGGCATTCCTGGCCAAATTCTTCTCAAACTCCAGAACCGCAAGGCTGCGAAATGAAATTTCCAGCTTTGCACAGAAGAATAACGAAACGTTCAAAGAAGCTTGGAAACGTTTCAAGGGGTACACAACTCGATGTCCACATCACGGCTTCAGTAATGCTTCATTGCTGAGCACACTATACCGAGGAGTGGCCCCCAAGATACGGATGTTGCTGGACACCGCAAGCAATGGTAACTTCCTCAACAAGGATGTTGATGAAGGTTGGGACCTAGTTGAGAACTTGGCTCAATCTGATGGCAACTACAATGAGGAATATGATCGCTCTGTGCGATATACAGGAGAGGAAGATGCCAAGTACAAGAGGGACATGAAAGCCCTCAATGACAAGCTCGATCAGCTCCTCAACCAGCAGAAGCATGTCCATGCTATATCAGAGGAAGAGCAGTTTCAACAGCAAGATGGGGAGACTATGCAGCTAGAGGATGTTAACTACATCAACAACCAAGGAGGGTACAACAACTTCAAGCCGAACCCAAATCTATCTTATCGGAACCCGAATGTTGCAAATCCTCAAGACCAAACCTACCCATCTGCAGTTCAAGGGAACCAGACCCAACAGAAGCCTTTTGTCCAGTACAACCAAGGCTATGCGCCTAAGCAACCATACCAAGGCACCTACAACCATCCACCAGGATTCCAACAACAACAAGGTCCACAGAACCAGTCACAAGAAGCCGAGTTACGAGGTCTTATTCAGCAAATGATTTAGCAACAGGCTACAGCTTCTATGGACATCGCGAAATGATTTGCGGAAATGAGCAACAAAATCATCTCAGGATACAATAACCTCAATGCTAAGTACGAATCACTCAACACAAAGGTTCGATACTTGGAAGGCCACCACAACAACCAATCCGCGCCAAAGATCAATCAACTGTCGGGTAAAGCTGTTCAAAACCCCAAGGATTATGCGACTGCTCAAGCCATTTTCCTAGATGATGATTATGAGGACTACCTCACTGGGGACAGTGATGATCAAGATGGGGAGGATGTGGATGACTCAATGAAGAATGAGGCCGAATACTATATATCCGAGTATGAACCCGAGCCTTCACCCGATGAGACTGATCAAGTTGGTGATCGAGCACTGGTTCGAGATTCACAAACTGACGAACAACCCAAAGTGAAACCCGATGACCTACACGATGATGTTGATCGGATGATGCATCGAGTAGATGTTGAGAAAGGAGATCAGCCTCAACCACCTGCACTGGTAGGAGGGGAGTTGGAGGAAAGGTTCAATACTGCACTTGACATCCAGTTGGAAGCGCTTGCAGAGCGAATGACTAAGCGCAAAGCTCCACCATCTAAGCTTTTGCCCCTACATGAGCTTCAGCAGGAAGCTGCAAAGGAAGCAGCTAGATTGGAGAATGAGGTTAAGGAGGATGTCAAGGAGATCAGATTTGAAATTCTGAGAAGTGGAATTTGTTTGGATCCCGAGGTAAGAATTGAGGAAAAACTTGAAAATCCTGGCTCTTTTATATTGCCGTGTTCAATAGGATTTCAGATTTTCAATAGCTGCTTGTGTGATCTTGGAGCTTCGGTTAGCATCAAGCCACTTTCAGTTGCTAACAAGCTGGGATTCACCGACTTCAAACCAAGTAAGCAATATCTGGTTCTAGCCGATAGAACGGTAAGGCATCCGATTGGCATTTTAGAAAATCTGCCCCTAAGGATTGGGAGACTGGAAGTGCCTACCGACTTCATGATCCTAGATATTAACAAGGAACCGGATGATACTGATTCTAGGAAAACCATTTTTGGTAACAGTTGGTGCGGTGATCAAAGTGAAACGAGGCAAGATCAGGATAGAACATGGTGAACACCTCAAGATGGAGTTTGAGGTGAAGAGGGGGTTAAGAGGCCAACGGTAGATGGTCAAGCTTTTTCCACTAGGACCAAACAGAGAAAAAAGATACATCTTGAAGAGGTTAACACCACATTTGCCATGGAACCTGGACAAAATCTGGGGGAACTTTTGAACCAACCTACTGTAGTGGAGAGTATTCCAGAACCTTTTCCACATGGATCCCATGCTTAAGGAGCATGAAGAGTCAAGCTTAGTGACTCTAAACAAGCTCACTTGGGAGGAAGTCCCAAAGGTATCTTTTAGTTTTAGTCTATTTGCTTTATTTTCTTTTATTTAATTTTTCTATTTTTTGCAATTTTATAAAAAAAAAAAAAAGTAATAACGGAAAATTGGGAAGAGGGAATTGGTAAACCCGAGGGTCAACCCGACACCATACTCGACGCGCCTGATTGTGTCCCTGCTCGGGTAGCGAGTGGAGTCCGAATTCCACAAGCCAAGCCCTAAAACTAAACAAACGAAATTAAGCTAAAACACAAGAGATTAGGGTTCAGAATTCACTCAGCCTTTGGCACAGAGTTGGCTCTGATACCACATGATAGGATTTCCCCTAGGATTGAACTCTGATGAAGGCTGACAACCGAGTGATAGGTGATGTGGATGGAAGGTGATGATGAACAGATGATTTTGGGTGATGATGTGTGAAGATCGCAGGACGAAAACAATGGTTTAATGGAGATAGATGTTTAGGTGGTTGTATGGAACAAAACAAGTGAAGAGTTTCTGTATGACAAAGTGTTTAGAAACCCAGAATTCAAGAACGCATTCAAGAAATCAAATTGAGGAAGAAAGATCAACAATTCGTGTTACAACATCATTCTTCGCTGAAGAACAAAAAAGGCGTAGCTTTGGATTTTAAACACCCTAGGGCTCGACACTCTAAACAACAAGAAGTGCAAAACCAAAACACAAAGACATTTTAAGGAAATAAGAAAAAACAGCAAAACGTCTAGGCGACCTGTAGTAGTACAGAAGTCGGCTGAACTAGTACAGAAGTACGATCGGCTGAACTAGTACAGAAGTACATTATTCCCCCTTTGGTAATGATTTCTAGGTAACTCGAGGTAGTGATCCATTTGCCTCATTAAAAACCATGCTGAGAAAACCCATTGGGACAAAACTCAGCTATGGGGAAAAGAGTACAAACTTCACACCTAAATTACCTAGTCCTCATTACCGGGTGAAGTCTTCAGGGTGGATATGTTGAAGACTTGGATCCTTGGTAGGTTGAATGACCCGTCAACTATGAGTGAATGAGCTTCCTTGGCCATCTCCTTAGCTCTTGAACGAGTGATCCTTCCCACCACCTCCGGTTGCTCTGCAGCCTCTGGCTCCTTGCTTGCCACGATCATATCATCCTCCCCCTCTTCAAAAGGATTTTTCCTCAAATCGGAATCTGCATAGTAAGAGAGCAAGTCAGAAATATTGACTGTTGATGATATGGTATACTTACCTTGAAGATCAGTCTGATATGCGTTGTCATTGATCCTCCTTATGACTTCCCTGAAAAACAAGTTAGCTACAATAACAGCATCATCCGTCTTGTGACTTGCAATGAAGTGAGCCAACTTGCTAAACCTGTCAACCACAACAAAAATAGAATCTCTACCATTTCTGGTTCGAGGTAAGCAAAGAACAAAATGCATTGAAATTTGAGTCCAAGGTCGAGAAGGATTCGGTAGAGGAGTGTACAAGCCGTGAGGCTGTACCTTACCCTTCGCCATTTTGCAGATATGGCACCTAGAACAAACCTTCTCAACGTCTTTCTGCATTTGAGGCCAATAGAAGTGATCTTGCAGTTCAAGCAGAGTCTTTGACACTCCAAAATGTCCAGCTAGTCCACCTCCATGAGCTTCTCTGATCAGCATCTCTCTCATGGATCCTCTTGGTATGCACAATCTATCATTTAAGAACAGATACCCATCTTGCCTATAGTAGTTTTCAAAAGCAAACTTATGGCATTTGCCATAGCTCTCAGCAAAATCGAGGTCAGTCTCATAAAGTCCTACTAGCTTAGAAGATAAAATAGAAATGAGAGTGTACCTCCTGGACAATGCATCTGTGACTACATTATCCTTACCTACACTTGGACTGAGGTTCTCTTTAATGTGTCCTTTGCTCATCAGCTCTTCTTCTTGCTTCTGAAGCTCTTTAGGTTCTACTGGATTGGTGCTGTAAGCTGGTCTGTTCGATAGAGCTGAACCTGGTACCAGTTCGATCTGATGCTTTATCCCACGTAGTGGCTGCAAACCTGGAGATATCTCTTCTGGAAACTCATACTTGTACGCCTCTATAACCTCTATGATCTCGCGTGGAAGCTCTTCTGCTGGCTTAGTGCTGGTGAGTGTCTCTTTATACCCAAACTTGAATGTGGTCGTCTCTGGCTCAAATAGCTTGTTGAACTCGCTGTGATTGATGTACAGGCTGTGAGACACTTTCTCTGTATCCTTGCGGTTCATGTGAAGCTGGTCCTTGTAAATTTCGCTGGGTGTAAGTGGTAGAAGAGTGACCTTGCGTCTTTTGAACTCAAATGACTGCTTGTTGGTATAGCCATCTTGAAACACTCTTCTGTCGAACTGCCATGGTCTTCCCAAAAGGATATGACTTGACTTCATTGGAATGACATCACAAAGCAGCTCATCCTCATACTTCCCAATCGCTAGTTTCACCATCACTTGCTGCGTGACTGTCAAAGCACCTTTGTTGTTCAACCACTGTAGCTGATAAGGTCTTGGATGTGAAGTAGTCTTGAGATTAAGCTTCTGTACCATCTCTTCACTAGCTGCATTAGTACAGCTACCACCATCGACAATCAAAGTGCAGACCTTGTCTTGAACCTTACACCTGGTGTGAAATAGGTTCTCACGCTGACCTCTATCATCTGGATGCATCTGAACACTTAAAGCTCTGCGTGCTACTAACATCTCTCCCATGACTGCGGATTCTCCTTCTTCATCTAGTTCAGGCTCTGGTTCACTCTCTGAACTGTCTACTGGCACAATCTCTCCTCCATCTTGAAGAAGAAACATCTTCTTGTTAGCACAGTCTCTGGAATAATGTCCCATTCCTTGGCATTTAAAACACCTGATATGACTTGTAGAGGTGCTACTCTTGGGCTTGGAGTCAATTTTATCCTCCTCTTTGACTGTGGTTGTCACGGGTTTGTTGTCCTTGGTGAAGGCGGGTTTACTGAACTCTCTCGGCTTGGACATGTCAGGCGTAAATGTAGACCTCACTCCCTTTCTCTTGATCTGCGATTCAATCAGCTCTGCCTTATGTACCATTTCTTGCACATCTTCATAATTCTGCAGCTCTATCTTGTCTTGAATCTCTCTGTTCAATCCTCCAAGAAACCTAGACATAACCATGTCTTCACTTTCTCTTAAATCAGCCCTGATCATAAGTGTTTCCAGCTCCTGATAGTAGTCTCTAACAGACTTAGTGCCTTGAATGAGACGCCTAAGCTTGTTAAGAATCTCCCTCTGATAATGTGTAGGCACAAACTTCTTCCTCATCTGCGTGACTAGCTGTTCCCATGTAGTGATAGCAGGCTCTCTCTGTCAATGTCTAGTAAGCCCCAACTGCTCCCACCACAACAAAGCATAGCCATTGAATTCAGATATGGCTATCTTCACCTTGTTCAGCTCATAAGTACCTTGAACCTGAAAATTTGATTCCATCTTCCTTTCCCAGTCTAGATAAGTCTCTGGATCATTGGTTCCATGAAAAGAAGGATACTGAATCTTGAGGTGCTTCAGCTGCTGCCTCAAAGGATCATAATCCCAACCATGATCTCTGTTTCTGTTTCTCCTCATTGTTTCTTGACTATGATCTGAAACTTCTTCTCCTTCAGAATAATCTCTGTCTGACTCAATGTATATTCGATGCCCAGCTACTTGTTCAGCTCGTCGTGGGCGTATATGTTCCCTGCCGGTTCTGCGTTGCTCTCTTTCTGTACCCTGAGTGCTTCTCCTCTGATTGAAACAAGTCTCTCTTCCCCCAGTAGGTGTATTAACTGTTCTGATCCGTGTGTGCTTGGAGGAAGCTCCCACGTGTGCCTTTCCTTTAGCTAAGTGGAGAGCTTCATTCGGACTAGGCGGGTCTGAAGAACTCTGTTCTGAAGCACTAGATGCGTGAGCTATGTCCTTGAACTGTTTCTCAAACTTGTTACTGAACTGCTCCATCTGTTGCTGAAACTGAGTAGACATTAACTTGTTTGCTTCTGCTATTTGCTTAGACATGGCTTGATTCAAAGCTTCCATAGCTTCTGGAGATAGCTCCATTGTACCTGCAAATCAAAGAAGAAACTCGCAGTAACTTGTTCTTTGAATGAGAAACAAAAATAAACTCTAAGACTCTGAATCTTAAACAAGAAAACACGACTTGCAGACCTAATGTCGAGCAAGACTATAAGAAAATCGAACAATACCAAACCCTAAGTGCAATCTAATTTCGAACAATACCAAACTATATCCTAAACTCACAAAATTCAATCTAGACACAAACGAATCTCAAAAATCAAACCCTAAAACTAAACAAACGAAATTAAGCAAAAACACAAGAGATTAGGGTTCAGAATTCACTCAGCCTTTGGCACAGAGTTGGCTCTGATACCACATGATAGGATTTCCCCTAGGATTGAACTCTGATGAAGGCTGATAACCGAGTGATAGGTGATGTGGAGGGAAGGTGATGATGAACAGATGATTTTGGGTGATGATGTGTGAAGATCGCAGGACGAAAACAATGGTTTGATGGAGATAGATGTTTAGGTGGTTGTATGGAATGAAACAAGTGAAGAGTTTCTGTATCACAAAGTGTTTAGAAACCCAGAATTCAAGAACGCATTCAAGAAATCAAATTGAGGAAGAAAGATCAACAATTCATGTTACAACATCATTCTTCGCTGAAGAACAAAAGAGGCGTAGCTTTGGGTTTTAAACACCCTAGGGCTCGACACTCTAAACAACAAGAAGTGCAAAACCAAAACAACAAGACGTTTTAAGGAAATAAGAAAAAACAGCAAAACGTCTAGGCGACCTGTAGTAATACATAAGTCGGCTGAACTAGTACAGAAGTACGATCGGCTGAACTAGTACAGAAGTACATTATTCCCCCTTTGGTAATGATTTCTAGGTAACTTGAGGTAGTGATCCATTTGCCTCATTAAAAACCATGCTGAGAAAACCCATTGGGCCAAAACTCAGCTATGGGAAAAAGAGTACAAGCTTCACACCTAAATTACCTAGTCCTCATTACCGGGTGAAGTCTTCAGGGTGGATATGTTGAAGACTTGGATCCTTGGTAGGTTGAATGACCCGTCAACTATGAGTGAATGAGCTTCCTTGGCCATCTCCTTAGCTCTTGAACGAGTGATCCTTCCCACCACCTCCGGTTGCTCTGCAGCCTCTGGCTCCTTGCTTGCCACGATCATATCATCGACCCTATGGAAGTCGATTCTGATGCTGGAGGAGAAGAACAAGGTGAGATCCAAACCTCTCGATCAAGGAGTAGAGCCGCAATTGCAAGGGGGAAGAGACCGGCTTCGGAGAAGGCTGAGAAGGTGGTTGAGAGAGCAGTGGTTAAAGAGGATCAACACGCTGAGGAGGAGAAAAGAGAAAGAGAAGAGGAGCATAGAGAGAGGACCCGCCAAGCCTCGCGGAGGCTTAAGCAAAAGGAAGTCGACACTCCGGCGAGATTGTACAAAGTCTTCCGGAAGATGAGCTTCGTTGGTACCCGATACCCTCACCGTGAGACAATGAAGCAATTGGGCATCGCTAGAGACGTTGAGTTTTTGTTCGATATGTTCCACCTGGGCAATATGATGCGATCCCATCTAGAAGCTTATGAAGAGGAGACGGTCCACTTCCTTTCAACCCTGAAGCTGCACTATTTTGAGGACCACCCGACCCTACTACCCGATGGGGGGATCGGGTTCATCACCTTCTCCGTTTGGAACACGGAATACCGGCTGACTTTCAAGAAGATGGAGACGCTATATGGCTTCAAGGCTGGTAGTGGGGAAGGTATGGAGGTCAGCAAGGAAGAGATGAGGTCTCTATGGCTGACAATAGGAGACAAGCACCTCTACATGTCCACGAGCTCCAAATATGCTCAAATAAGGAGCCCTGTTTTGAGGTATTTTCACAAGTCCCTCGCATGCACTCTCTTTGCTAGAAAAGAGACTGGGAACGTGAACGACCATGAGCTTCAGTTATTGGATGTTGCATTGTGTGGAGTTTTGGATAGTGCTAGGGATGGAACACCGCTAGTAGGAGACATAGCTGATACTAGTATGTTGTTCGTGCTACTCGATCAATTCCTGTACTTGAAATCTTGGGCTGTGAAAAGGAGAGAAGGAGGCGGAGAGATCTCTATTGGGGGACTAGTAACACCAGTCTTAGTGGCATGCGATGTGCCCTTAAAGGGAATGGTCCACGAACCAAGGTGGCTGAATACGGACTACCTCGTGCTGGCGAGATTCTTGGCCTATGAACGGCCTAATGACATGACATTGTTCAAGTTTGTCCATCCAACCGCCGGAGCTGCTCAAATGGTTTTACCCAATGTCGCATACACCAAGGTTCGGTTAGGGCACAACATCGACTTCGCACCCCCGTTGGAAGAGCTGTACAACCCGGAGGAGGAGTCTGAGGCTGAGAAGAGAGAAGAGACCAGGCAGAGACATGGAGATAGCTCGGAGGAGTTTGATTTTGAGGAGTACGCAAGCTCTCAAAAGCAACCAGTAGGAGTGAGGGAAGCTCACAAGAGAATTGGCTGGCTGAAGAAGATGAACAAGTTCCTGGTGAAAAAGGTGAAGGATCTTGCCGGTTCAGTGAAGGTAATGGGAGGTCAGATCAAGGAGTTGCGAGACAATGCAAGTTGTGCTTCAGCTCCTACCTCGGCACAAGCACCTACATGGATGGGGAGAAGCGGACCACTAGGAGGAACTCGAGGACTGCCACCTCCGGAACCTCAAAGAGCATCATCATACGAGCCCCAAGCTGAGGAGGATATCACCCGACCAGAAGCATCGAGGAAAAGCCACTCTGACGCTTACCCGACACCCAATCCGATGGGGTTCACGATGCACTATCCGATGCACCCATCGAGCACCCAATCGGGTGATTATGCTGGAATTTTTCCTCCACCGTACCAGATGCCATACACAATGCCTTACACGATGCACCCTGCAAGTGGATACACCGGTGATCATTCTGGGCCTCTTCCGCCATTTCCATCCTACTACCCGATGCCCTACTCGATGAGCTACGCGATCCCACCCTCGATCAACACCTCGGATGCTGGTCCGAGCAAGTCGTCTGTACGCATATCTGAGCTCTCTGACGAGCAAACACCGGCACCTGCTGAAGCCGGAGATGACCCTGGCTATACGTTGGCAAGCATGGAGGCTGCTGCAACCTCCTTCTTCACCAACCCATGAGGTACCTACTTCATCCAACACTTGTATATAACATTGCATTTAGTTTCATCTTATTTTGTGTGCTTCTTGGATTCTTTTCCAACTTTTATTTACACAGGGACTGTGTAATTTAAGTTTGGGGGAGGGTCCTAGAATGTATTTAACATTGTGTTTTATTTTCTTATTTTTATTATTTCAAATTTTTGCATGCTAGTTTTATTCATTTGAGTTTGCATCTATGTGCATTAAAAAACTAATTTGAAAAATTTCAAAAAAAAATAAAAAATAAAATAAAAGAGTGTTCATGTAGTTGCATTTACATATTAGGATTGAGTCTAGTATGTTTCATATAGGATTGTTGCATATGCATCTTAGGGGACAATGATTAAAACCACCTTGTTTAAAATCAAACCTTAGGATTGAAGCTATAGCCCTTAGTCACTGTTCATTGTTGCTTGATCAATCTTTGGAAAAAAATGAAAAATCTTTGCTTAGACCCTTTGTGTCGATTGAATGCTTCTTCCACTTGCTTGAACATTATAACATCTCTATATTATTGGATTTAATTTGAACTTTAATTGTCTTGCTTATGGAACTTGAATACTTGCTCATGGTAACTCTAAAATTCGGGTTAGCACTTCACATTTTTACCAATCTTTTCGTTTAACCCGATTCATTTGTCCTACCAATGAACCCAAACCTTTCTTTCAAACCTCGTTGTGAATTGTTGAGTGAGGCCTTTTTCATTGTGCTATAGGTTGTGAAACCTTAAGAGTATTGAGAACGACAAAGAATTGCCTCTTGATTTAGCTAAGTTAGATTTGAACTAGCTAATAGATTCGGTTTTGAAAGATAGGTGGTTAGAATGTTTATTTGGGGTTGGGTTGTGGAATAAAAAAAAAGAGAAAAAAAGAAAAGAAAGTCCCTAAGGTTAGAATTAATTAGCTCTAAGTCTCTAAGTAAAAAAAAAAGAAAGAAAAAGTTCTTGCTATAGTCTCCTAGAAAGAAAGAAAAAGAATATATGTATATTAGGAGATTAGCAAAGAAACAAAAAAAAAAATATGATCCCCACTTTCAAACCTTACCTTCTTACTTACTTGCTAGAGGACTAGCAAGATTTAAGTTTGGGGGTCTGATAACACTCTAATTTACATGTTTTTATCATCCCTTTTTGTCCATATTTTGCATTGTTCATACCTCTAACTTAGCATTTTTAGACCATTTACTGTAGGAATCAAGTTTTAGAGCATTTAGGGTGTTGCATTTCTGCATTTGCATATATTGGATGAAAACAGGTGCTAAAGAGCCAAAAATGGGGAAAAACAAGGACAACTCGAGCATGTACCCAAAGGAGCCATCGAACTACAAGAACAAGTCCGAACCCCAACACGATCGAAGAGGATCCAAGAGCGCGAAGAGCAACCCGAAGATCCACCCGAGGAGTTACCCGACTCAAGCCTCGTGTACCCCATCGAGTAGACCATCGGGCAGGTCTGGGAAGCTAGGTCAAATGGGTTTCCATATATAAACTCCCTCTTTCCCTAGCTCGCAAACGAGCACGCCGCAGACCCTCAAACCAGAGAGCGAGAGCTTCTGTGAGAGAACTGAGCTACTCAACATTTTCTTCTTGTTTTTGTACTTTTAATTTGTAGTTTTTCTTAGATCTTTTATCCCTACTCTTTTCTACTTTACTCTATCTTTTTAATAATGTCATTTTCGTTTATTTCTATGGTTTTATCATTCGTTTCTATGTCCGAGTAGTGTAGCAAGTTTCTAGGGATGGGATAGATGATTAGGTGTTCTTGATCGGTTAGGATGCTTTAGTTGATTGATATGATAGATAAATTTCCTTCTATGTTGATGTTATTAATGCGGTAAACAGACCGACATGTTGAGACTAGATCTAGGGTGTTTACGATGCTACAGGCCGAAAGGAGTAGATAAAATGCTTGATTAGGTCAATGCTAGAGGTATACTTAACTTTGAGTGACAAAATCAGATAAGTCTAAGTGTACTGACAAAAATGAATTGTTCTTAATGCCTGCTTGTTCATATTGCTAGTGCGACAGTGTGGTAGTATGTTCAAGGTTGATTGTTACTAGTGCGACAGTGTGGTGACAAGGTTTTAGAGGTTCATTGTCTAGGAAATAATTGCTTGAGGCATGTAAGGCATCCGTATTGGTCTAGAACACTTAGGATTCGATTACCCCCATCCTTAGGAACTTTTGTATTTCATTCTTTGCATTTTCCTTACTTACTCGACCACTTACCCGATTAGGCACACGATAACCTGCATCGAGTAATACCTCGAGCTGTTCATAGTTCATTTGCATACTCGATCACCCCACTCGATCCTGTACTCGATTGTTTGCATCGAGTGCTTAGGTCGTGTGGTTCACTTGTTTATATTCTTTTACTCTGTTTATATTAGGACTGTTAGAACCAACCCCCCCTATTGCTTGGCTTGACTTGCTTGATTCTGATTGCATCCTATCTGTTAGCATAACAACCATTTGGATTGATAACCCTTTGTACTACAACTGCATAGGGAATTGATACCCTAGGTGAAAACCAGTCTATCATATAAAGATGTTTGATAGGTTTTATGTGTGCTTAGCACCAAACAGAAAATCATGGCTTGCAGATTGGTGACCAATCATTGGATTAGATGGATTTTTTTGAAGAACAATGTGAAATGGCAACTCTTGGCAGCTATTGGAAAAGATGCCAATAACCAATTCTACCCAATTGCTTGGTGTATTATGCTAGTAGAGAATACATATAGTTGGGTCTGGTTTATTAGGCTGTTGAAAAATGACTTGAATCTTATAGATGGGGAAGGATTTACGATTATTTCAGATAGACAAAAAGTAAGTTATTTTCATGTTTATCAGTAGTTGGGTGATATTTTTTTCATCGGTATGTTTGCTAATATGTTTTCATGATTACAAGGTTTATTAGTTTCTGTTGAACAAGAGTTGCCTAAAGTAGAACACTGTATGTGTGCACGCCACATCTATGAAAATCTTAGAAGAGTTTATCTAGGCAAAGAGTTGCCTAAGGACTTGTTTTTGGCAGTTGCAAAGAGTTTCAATCTTGCAGAATATGAGAGAGCCATTTTAGCATTGAAGAATTTTGACAAAGATGTGTATGATGCAGTGATGATGAAGAACCCGCTCAACTGTAGCCGTGATTTCTTTACTTGCGCATCAACGTGTGAAGATGTATCAAACAATTTCTCGGAGTCCTACAACAATGCCATCAACCAAGCACGAGAGATGCCATTAGTAGAAATATTGGAGAGTCTTAGACGTCAGTGTATGATCCGTAATGCAATGAGGAAGAAGAAGGCTACGAGTCACCAAGGAAAGTTTAGTTTGAAAGTGGCTGCCACCATTACAGAAGAACAGAAACACATGTTATATTGTCAAGTAGTTCCTTGTGGTAATGGCCATTATAAAGTAACTGAGCATGGCCAAGGTTTTAGGGTTGATATGAATGTTAAAACTTGTGCTTGTAGGAGGTGGAGTATGACTGAGATACCTTGTCGACATGTACTGCATATAATATTGAAGAAAAAGCTGAAACCTAAGGATTTTGTTGTCTTAGATTGGTATTTGACTACAATATGGGTTAAGCAATATAGTGAGACACTAATGGGAGTGAATGGAATGTATTTTTGGGAAAATTTGGGGGAATCTAGACTTCAGCCACCACCAAGACAAGTAGATAAAGGAAACCATGACAATATATGCATATGACAAGCTTAATATATGCATATTGTCATGCTTTTTTTTCTTAAACTATTCTTAATATTAATGTTATGTCATTACAAGCTTAATACAAACAGAAGGAAACCATGACAATATATGCATATGACAATACATGCATAAACGAAGCGAGATAAAGAAGATGATGAACGACGCCGACGTGGATTCCATGTTATCAACATTTCACGGCAAAGTAACAATGTTAGTCTCTAAGTATGATTTAGCACAAAAATTTGAGATTAGATAAGTTAATTGAATAAATAAAGAGTGGAGGTATGTTTTAGCCCCTGTTTTAAAAATTTCCGCCTAGCACCAATTACGTCCGTAAAATTGCTAGGTCCACTGTCTCCGTCTCTATTGATGACTAATCTCTGTCTAGCATTGATTATCCAATTATGTCTGTCTAATTTGATTATAATCTGTCTAATCCGATTATTTTCTGCTTAATTTTGTGTATATCGATTATTTTTGGAACTAAATATAAATCAAACATATATATTTTTCTTATTTAAACATTAAAATTAAAATTTTATGACGTTTTACAATAACTAATGTATAAACGTTTAATTAAAATAATAATTTTAAAGATAATTCTATAGTTTTATATTTTTCTTTTAACATAAACATAATTATACATATATTTAGTATAATGTATTTTAATTTTATTATTAATTTAATAAAATAACTCTAAAACTAGTCTTTCATTAATCTCCGTTTAATCTCCAATTTTCTCGCTAGACGCTAGGTCCATCTCGATCGCCCGACTAGCGCCTAGCGATTTCTAAAACAGGGGTTTTAACACAGCCATATAGTTAAGGTATGAATTTAATATAACAAATCTGTGGGGCATGAATTAGCGGGTTTCCCGAGTTTATGTAACCTGTGTATCAATATACTGTATTTTTTTTTTTTTGGAAACTATGTATGTATCAATATAGTAGAACCTCTGTAAATTAATACTTTCTTTAAATTAATAATTTCTTCTGGTCTCAAGTAAGACCGGTATGTAAAATAACATAATTCGATAAACTATTAAGATAATACTTTAAAAAAAAAATCCTATATAAAAACATGGTCCTATCAGTATCATAAATTAATAATGATATAAACTAATATATATATATATATATATATATATATATATATCTAAAACAATTTAGTAAAATAGTATAAATTTAGTGTTGTTTGTCTATTTTTGAATTTGCAATCTTGTTGGAGCTCATCTCTAATAATTCTCACAAGGTAACAATCCACAATATATATGTGCGGGATAAATTGATTTAAAGAAAATTATTATAAGTAAAATTATTATCGTAAAACTAATATATATTTGTGTTAAACATAATATGTAACTAAAGTATTTTATTTTTTATTCAAAACTGCATTTTTATGTGTAAAATATACGTTTCACCCGTAAAATCTTTGAATGTGTAAGGGGTTTTATGGTAGAGAAAATATTGATAAAATATTTCTATTTATTGCAACATATCTTTTGTGTGGTTTAAAAATTAAATTCATATCTTCTTATGTTTTATTTTGTAATCATAACAATTTTACATGTTTCTTATGTAACCATAACAACATATACTAAATTACTCGGTAGTTTAATTATTTAATTTTATTATATGTTAGTAACAATCAGATTCTAAACTAAAATTTCTGAAGATAATCTAATTTATTGATTTAATATTTCTGATTAAGCTATTTAAATCTTTTGAGTTAATTGGTTTGTTAATATGTTCTATAAATGACGGATTATTACCAAACAAAACCATTATGAAAAAATTAATGAAATTCCAAAATAAAGCATATTCGTGTAAGAATACATTTCACTCGTGAAATATGTGAGCGTGGTAAAGAAAAAATGTATAAAATGTTACAATTTTTGGCAATATATATTTTTGTGTGTTTTAAAAATCAAATTTATATTTACGGTTTATCGAGTAACTATAACAATTTTGCATAATCTAATAATCACTCATTTTAAATATATTATGATTTTTTTGGGTACTAAGTTTATTTATAATGATAAGTTATTAAGGGTTATTTTCTCATTACTTTTCAATAACACATAGATGAATATACAATTAGAACGTATATTCATATTTGGTTATCAATATTTCCATTTTAATGAATAATCACACTAAATATTGAGATATATATATATATATATATATAAATAATAACACATCATGATATCCCCTAATTTGTTGTCATTTTTATATTTACTTATGAATATATATAAATTTAAATTTATTGGGAATTAAATTTCTTTTAATGAATTAGAAATAATTCAGGGATAATATACTTCTTTTTATAATAAATTATAATAGGGGCATTCTCAAAAATACCCTTTTTTCTATACTCCTTTTTAAAAATACCCTTTCATGTTGACCATTTTTAAAACTACCCCTCTTTATATACAAAATGACCAAATTACCCTTTTTGAGTGACAGCAAGAATGTACAGTCATCAAAATCGAAAATATTTTCCCGCCAAAAAAGTTTCCCGACAAATTTTTTTTTTTCCCGCCAAAAATCGAAAATTTTTCCCGCCAAAAAAAAAAATTTCCCGCCAAAAATATTAAAATTTATACCTTTTAAAAATATTGTAAACGCTTTTAAAAGCGTTTACAAGGTTTTTAAAAGGTTTTTAAACACATTGTAAACGCTTTTAAAAACTTTGTAAATGCTTTTAAAAAGCTTGTAAATGCTTTTAAAAGGTTTTTAAACACCTTGTAAACGCTTTTAAAAACTTTTTAAAAGCATTTACAAGGTGTTTAAAACCTTTTAAACCCTTTTAAAAATCTTATAAAAACTTTTACAAGGTTTTTAAAAACATTGTAAAAGCGTTTACAAGATGTTTAAAAACATTTTAAAAATCTTTTTAAAAACTATTTGAGAATCTTTTAAAAACCTTTTAAAACCTTTTAAAAACCTTTTAAAAATCTTGTAAAAGCGTTTACAAGTTGTTTAAAAAACCTTTTAAAACTCTTTAAAATATCTTGTAAAAGCCTTTACAAGGTGTTTATAAGGCTTTTATAAGGTAGAAACCTTATAAAACCTTTTAAAAACCTTGTAAATTTTTTTTGGCAGGAAAAATTTTGGTGGGAAATTTTTTTTGTCGAAATTTTTTATCAAAATTTTTTCCAAAAATTTTTTTAAAAATTTTTTGGCGGGAAAATATGTCGGAAATTTTTTGGCGGGAAAATTTTGTTTTTCTTTTTATTGAATAAAATAATTTTCATCTAAGGGTAAAATGGTCATTCAAAATTAAAAGAGGGCAAAAACAAAAATGGCCAGAAAAGAGGGTATTTTTGAAAAGGGGTATATCAAAAGGGGTATTTTTAACAAATTCTCATTATAATAACTATTGAAAGCTTGTTATTTAAAGTATTATGGTAATAATACTAACATAAAAAATAACATTTCGTTTTTATATGATTATGTTAATAAGTTATATGTTCTTTATTTTTATTAAATTTATGTTAATTGATATGTTTTCATAGTCTTTTTAGAATATTTTATATATATTGATTTTTAAAAATAATATAACTTTGACTTGTATATTTGTAAGTAAATTTTAGTGAAATTTTGCCTTAAAATAATATGTAATTAGTTTTAATATGTGATATTTAAATTTGTGTGAGAAATGATGACATATTTTATTATTATTCAGTTAATTGTTTTTTTAAATATAACGACATGTTAATGTAATTAAGTAGAAAATCTATACCAGTATTTTTGCAGCAACTTTTGACAAAAAAAACATTTAGGAAACTATTAGCATTCAATGCATTGATTTTTATATTAGTTACCAAAATTTTCAAAATTAATTATAGGTAAGATTTTAAAAAATGAGGAAATCTTTCTACCTCATTCAAACATAAATATATGATTTCTTTTCATTTTTATTTGAATTATCTTGAATTATTCTATAATACATTTACTTAATAAAAACTGTGATTTTTTCCTGCATATGATGTAATACAAATTTTTAAAAACGAACATATATTACTCAATAGATGAATAAAAAAAATACAGTTACAATATCCCACATCGTCTAAAAAATTGGGCAATGGTTCAGAGCCATACTATAAAGGAGACTAAAATGATTCGGGTGTGGGAATCCCAGCAGGTGGAGCCCCTGTAGGAGGTATGGACCTGGCGGGCTCGTTAACACATCTGTTGGAGCGGATACCAGGAGTGGGTCCGGCTCAGACTCACGTAGTGCCACCAATGGTGGCAGAGAAGCAGCAGCCAGTGGATGCGGATGTGAGAGCTCATGCTTGTTATTTGTCTAAGGGAGATGGATAATCTTGATCCTGCGCGGTTTTTGGGTGGTATAGACCCTACTGATGCAGATGCATGGAGGACGAGTGTGGAACGTAATTTCCAGACACTCAGATGTCCTGAGGAGTTTTGGGTGGACATATGGGTCAACAATCTGATTGGTGATGTCCAAGTGTGGTGGAGATCAGTGGCTGCTAGGAGAGTGCAGAGGGAGATGACTTAGGCTGATTTTGTGGAGGAGTTCAACCGCAAGTATTTTCCGAGAGAGGCGTTAGACCGATTGAAGGTGCAGTTCCTTCAGTTTTCTTAGGGGACTCGGTCAGTGCGGGAGCTGGACCTGGAGTTCAGTCGACTTTTGTCTTATGGGGGTCGGGCGATGGAGTACGAGGTGGCTCAGATCAGGAGGTTCATGAGGGCGCTTCGTAAGGACTTGAGGGTCCATTGCAGAGGGAGGAGTTACGCTACGAGGGCGGAGCTAGTGGAGACTACAGCTGAGATAGAGGATGACTTGAGGTCACATGTAGTGGTGGTCAGTACAGCGGTTCAGACAGAGGAGACATTAGAGCAGAGCATTCCGAGCAAGGGTAACAGGTCGGAGCAAAGGCATAAGAGGAAGCGGGAGGACACGTCGGTGACAAACCAAGGCGATTAGAGATGTTATGGGTGCGGGAGCACGGATCACATGTTGGCAAGCTGTCCCAAGAGGAACGGGACGCAAGGGAACATTCGAGTGTGCTTCTACTGCAAGGAGGTGGGATATATCAGGCCTCAGTTTCCAAGGTTGCAGCAATTGACAGTGGGAGGGGTGCAGCCGAAGGAAGGGCCGCGCACTAATCTGGGAATTTAGTTTGGTTTCTGTTTCTTTTTATTTCAGTTATGTATTTTCGTTTGGAGTTGTAAATGATTATTGCATTTGAGGTTTTACTAAAAATGGAGTTCTTTGGTTTTTGTCATTTGTGGATCTTGTGGAAAAAGAAAATCGCTCGGGAGTTCTATAAATGGAAAGTTTCCATAAATAGAAGGTTACTAAATATGGAAAGTGTTTAGGGAACTAGAGTATTGCTATTTATGGGAAGTGTTGTTGCAAGAGAAAAATAGAAAGATTCAGTCGAGGAAAGTTTCCATAAATAGGAGGTTCTATGAATAGTTAGGACTTGTCTATTTTTGGAAAGTAGGTGTGGAATGCCTAGAGTGGCGGGAATGTTCAGAGGTTGACCTGAAGAGTGGTCACAGATGAGATGATCAGTTCTCAAAGATTTTTGATTGGTGAGGTCACGGTACTAAGAGAATAGCGGATTCTAAAAATGGGAAGTTTTATGAATAGTTAAACCTTGCCTATTTATGGAAAGTGCGTTTGCAAATAAATAGAAAGTTCTATGAATAGTTAGAACTTGTCTATCTTGGAAAGGGCGTGTGTAAACACCCGATTGGTTGAGATGTTTTAGAGTTGGCCTGAAGAGTGGTTATGGTGGTGGTGTTATTCCAGTGAGGGAATATAGTGGTTGGTAGGACATTGCGATGTCTTAAGCGAACCACAGGAGGTAGTTCCGGTCAGGAGATGCTTATAGACGTTAGGACTTGTTTGCTCATTAGGAGATGATTAGTTATTCTGGGGAGATGATTAGTTCTCTGGAGGAGATGATTAGTTCTCCTGGGGAGATGATTAGTTCTCCTAAGAGGATGATTAGTTCCCCTGGTGCACCGCGGGCTTGACGGGTTGCGACCCTGAGAGCGGCAGAGGAGATGATTAGTTCTTCTAGGGGATGATTAGTTCCCCAGAGGGGATGAGTAGTTCCCCTGGTACCGAGATCGCGAGGGTGACGATCCAAGAGTGAGACGGTATGGCTCGAGAACGACGGTCTGAGAGTGTAGGCGGTACAGTTCGAAGGTTGCGACCTGAGAACGTGTGAGTGTGAGAGCAAACAATGTCTAGAACGTGGTTATGAGCGTAGTGAATGGATGTAGACCTCGGAGGTCGGGATTGATCTCGTGTTTTTGTGTTGTGCTGACTAGTGGGGTCAGGGTTGTGTGGCCGTTTGGTCACGTGGATGTGCGGGCTGTGGTGACGGTTGCACGGGAGTCCTTGGAGGGACGACGTTGCGGGATTCGAGGACATATCCATATTAGTAGGGGAGAATTGTAACACTCGCGAACCAAATTTGGTGATTTTGGGGTGGGTGTCGATCGACACCATGGGAGTGTCGATCGATACCAGCTTTTCTGGTTCGACCAGATTAATATTATTACGCGATTTTGGGTTGGTTTGGGTTAATTGGTTTGCCTACACCGGATATATATAAGGGGAGAATCGACTTAAGTCGAGGGTTTCATGTCTTGGTTGCCGTTGAATGAGAAAAAGAGAGAAAAAGGAGAGAAAGTGTTTGAGAGTGTTCTTGTGAGATTTTGGCTTGTTCTTGGTGGTTTTTGGTGAGATCTGTTTCTGTGGAAGGTGAGGTTGTTGCTGGGAACGAAGGAGAAGCTTCTTGAGGAGTTGTTTCCACCGTTTTTCAATCAAATCTCCTGCAAAAGAGGTGAGTGTATGACCATGGCTAAGCTAAGACTGAGAATTCTCTGTTTTGCTTGTATTGTTGTTGTTTGTGGTGTTTCCTTGTATGTTTGTGGTTGGGATGTGGTTCCCATGTGTTCTCAGGGCTTTTGGAAGAGTTTCGGACGATTTGGAGGATTTGGGAAGCGGTTCTTCGATTTTCGACTTCGTGCAAATTGTATTGCAGAGACGGTGTCGATCGACACCAAGTGAGGAGTGTCGATCGACACTTAGGTAGTGTCGACACCAACCTGTTCAGCATCGGTTGATGTTCGTTATCCCTGGTTTGTTTGTGTTTGGTTGTTATTTGTTGAACATTGGTTCTCAGTTGTTTGTGTGTATAGCCTAGTAGATGGGAGGATTGCCTCACTAAGTATTATTGTTAATACTTACGCATCTCGATTTTTGTTTGTGGTGTGCAAGTATGTGACGTGGAATCATGGCGAAGAGGAGGAGAGGATGATCTAGGGTCTCGTTTGTGTGTTGTTGGTTATATTGTTTATGTTAGAACTTTGGATAGAGTTATGCTAGGTTGTTGGATATAATGTTTAGGAGTGTTATTGTATTGATGATGTATTAGATTTGTATTATTGGTATGTTTCCGTTGTGCTTAATGGTTATTGCTGGTTTAATGATGAGTTGTGGATTGGGTTGGTTAATTAAGTACTAGCCTAGGCAAAATACCCGGATCCGAAGATCCGATCCGAACCCGATCCGAAAAACTCGATTCGAACCCGTATTCGAAATTGTAAAATACCCGAACGGGTCCTAAATCTCTAAATCCGAAAACCCGAACCCGAATCCGATCCAAACCGAAATCCGAACGGGTATCCAAATATATCCATATTATTAATATATAGTAGTAATATATTAGTAATATTTATAATTTTAATAATAAAAGTGTCCAAAATATTCAGATTTTTAGATATTTTTGATAATTTGAATTATTTAAACTGTTTATTAGTAAACTTGAGTTAAAAATACTCTAAATTTTCAGATATATTGCGTATTATTGAATAATATAGACTAAATTAGATACTAAAATTTTGAGTTTTGTGAACTTCGGGTAATCCGAATCCGAACCCGAAATACCCAAACCGAAGCCGATCCGAACCCGAAACCTAGAAATACCCGGACGAGTTCTATACATTTAAATCCGAAAACTCGAAACCGATCCGAACCCGATCCGTACCCGAATGGCTACTCTAATGCCCAGGCCTATTAAGTAGTATGAGATGCTTAATTAGGCCTGGGCATTCGGGTACCCGTTCGGGTTCGGTTCGGGTATTTCGGGTTTTCGGGTTTTCGGGTTTAGAGGTATAGGATCTGTTTGGGTATTTCTAGACTTCGGGTTTGGATCGGGTTCGGTTCAGGTATTTCAGGTTCGGATTCGAATTACCCAAAGTTCACAAAACTCAAAATTTTAGTATCTAATTTAGTCTAAAATATTCAATAATACGCAATATATCTAAAAATTTTGAGTATTTTCTACCCAAATTTACTAATAAACAGTTTAAATAATTCAAATTATTGAAAATATCTAAAAATCTGAAAATTTTGAACACTTATATTATTAAAATTATAAATATTACTAATATATTACTACTATATATTAATAATGTTGGTATATTCGGATATCCGTTCGGATTTTGGTTCGGATCAGGTTCGGATTCGGGTTTTCGGATTTAGAGATTTAGACCCCGTTCGGGTATTTTACAATTTCAGATACGGAATTTGGTAACTCGAATCGTCAGGAGATCGATGAAGATCTTCTGAGACACAAGGGCTGAGTTGGAGGCTGTTATGTCCGAAGACTTCGGTGGTGATCTGTCTGAAGAATGCGCCATCTGTCTGGAGAATATCAACCCGAGAGGTGATCAGCTTGGGCGCATCAGTTGCCGCCACGCCTTCCATCTGCGGTGTATCAGCAGTTGGAGTAAACACAAATACTCTTGTCCCGTCTGCAGGAGTCCACTTTGAATTCCCTCACAGCAGAAGCCATATAGAAAAACCTGTCCTTCTTTTTAATTCCATGAAAATCTATTGTAATAACATATCATGGAAGTTATTTAATGAAAAAACTAGAAATTAATGGTTTTTAATTCTAGAGTTTAAAACATATCGTGGAAGTGAGAGTTGAAATTTCTAAGAATCGACCCAAAAATGTTGAGATATTTTTCAGATAGGATTGTAGAAGAAAGGGGGCAGGAGAATGTGTGGCTCTCCTCTCCCACAGAACCCTTGTTACCTCCTCCTTATTTGGAGATGTCTCTATTTCATATTTTCTGATTCACCCAACATCCTAAAACCCTCTCTCGATCACAAAAATGGCCTCCATTTCTAGGTTTTTGCCGACAGTCGGCAAATTAAGTCAATGCAGAATCAACACTTCTTGGGTATCCTGCTACGAGGAGCAGAGCTCATACTCTTTTGGGTAATCTTCTATATAATCATCATAACTTCTCTTGATTCAGATTTCTGGAGTCTCTTTTGCTGATTCATTATTTTTGTTCAGATTCTCCCAAGTTGGTTTCTGTTCGTAGCTCTGGAATTAGTTTGAGAATTCAGAATAGTAAACTATTACGTCCTGTCTCTGCTCTTGAAGCAACAACCACCTCCAGGTTATTTTGTGGAATTGATTAAAACTTTTGCAAAGAAGTTAAATGTGGATTGAATTGAAATGATCTTATTATTTCTGGGTGTTCATTAAAGTTTGTTAATCTACAGGAGTACGAGTGTTGTGTGTAAGGCTGCTGCAGTGTCAGGTATGTACCTGAGAGTACTCCTAAGGAACTTAGTCAGTATGAGAAGACTGCAGGTGTGTCAGGTGATCGACGGACTCCGCTGGGTTTATTCTATGTCTCATGTATGGGAGAAAGTCAAAAGCTTTTAGAGCTGCCCCCGGGACAACAAATTCTTCCATTGTCGCAAGTTTGGTATTAATGAGATGCCTGGACATTAGTTGAGAAGTTGTTGCTAACTTATTCTTAATTTTGCTGAGACTTTCTGAAGTAAGCTTGATTATCGCAAATATCATTTGCAGGCTAAGACTGCAAAGTCCATGGGTGGGGTATTCTTGTCAGTCGATGATTCACAGTTGCTGACAGTTTTGGAGTATATGACACGAAGGGGTACTTACAACTCCTCTTAATTAGGTGTCTTGTCTAGTTCACTTTGTTGTCATTTCTTTCTCTTTTTTATGCCCACTATTGACTACGCAGCTAAAGAAGCAGTTGGAGCTGAAGAAACTCCTAATGGGTGGTGGTCTGTTACTAGATTAAGATGTGCTGCTCATGGAACTCTAAACATGTCTGGACTAAGCTTGGAAATTGGCCCTAAAGGAGGACTTGGTAAGCATGGGGATGCTGTAGCCCTTCAGCTAATTCTTACTAAGGCCTTCCTTGTTGAGAGACGAATAGATAACTATGAAGTAAGTTGGCAATACGTATTCTTTGTTCTATTGCTTTTTTTTTTTTTTTTCAGAGTTCTAACAGAAAATATTTTCCCATGATATGGCCGTGCCATAAATTGAACTTAAGTCAAATAATTTACACTATTTGGGATGATAAAGTAAGACTGAAAATGAGTAGGAAGTAAGCTTTTACTTTCTACTTGTCTAGTTTGGTCTTGTTCTGTCAAATACTGAGAATACTGCTAAGATGTGTGCAGGTTGTCATCTTTCGTCCTCTATCTTCGGTAAGTTCACTTGTTCGGTTCGCTGAGGAGCCCCAAATGTTTGCTATTGAATTCAGTGATGGTTGTCCAGTTCATGTGAGTTTTTCTCTGCTTCTATGTTATATATTTATTCATGATAATTAGCTAACCTCTGTGACACGTATTTTAGGTCTATGCGAGCATATCCCGAGACAACCTACTTGCAGCGATTCTCGATACTTTGCAAACTGAAGTACGTATACTCGTGATTTTTAGAACGTGATATGTTTGTCCTAAACATTATCATGTATTAATACTTTGCTTTGATTGCACCGCAAAATCTATTTGAGATGGGTATGCTAATATATGGGGAATATATGATGTGGGGACAATGCCCTACGACGTCGTTTATTTTCAATCTTTGCACATTCTGCGGAAAGTTTTAGGGAAATCATTGCTGTTATAATGCGTACAATAGCTGAAGAAGATGCAATTGCTGCAGAGTCAATGCGTGATGCTGCTTTGCGTGATGGTGCTTCTTTGTTGAGACATTTATTGAGTGCATTTTCCCTTCCTGCCAGTGAGCACCGCGAGGTAAGTAGGCAGCTTGTGGCACTCCGGGCAGATTCTTACCAACCAGCTTTGGATCTACTGTCTCGAGTTCTGCCACCTTGGCTTGTTTGGATCTACTGTCTCGAGTTCTGCCACCTTTGCTTGTTGCATATTTGCATACACGTCCCGATGATGTTCTCGATGATACAGATCAAGAAGGTTCGTCAACAAGGAGACGGCAGAAAAGATTACTTCAGCAGAGAAGAGGTCACATAGCTAAAGGAATAGGTGCTCAAGATTTTCCTTCCCCTTGGTAATAATGTTGAGATCAGCAAGGCAGCAAAACAGATGACTGCAAATGCTTCTACAAATGCTTCTAGTGTACCCGATAACTTTCAAAGGCCTGCCGCAGATTATTCTTCTGAAACTTTGAATCAACAGGCTTCTGCTTTTCCAGGTGGTGACAGTACTACTGCTGGGGCTTCTACAATGTCTACGAGCAACACTACAACACAATAGGTCCTTGTGAAGGCACTGCACATTACAGTACTGACAGATAGGGCAAATGATAGAGCTTTGAGGCATCGCCTGCTTCTTCTCCTGAAGGTATCATGAACTATTCGAAATATTGCTTTCTTACTCTTTTTATTCCTCGCTTATTCTCATTAAGTTTTGATGTATGCATTACGTCGTCACTTACAAAACATTCTGATAATATTCTTTTCATGCTTGGTTGCTTACTTTTTTAATCTCGTACATGCAGGCTCTAGTTAAGGTCTTGTTAAATGTCGAAGGTTGTGTTATGGTCGGTGGTTGTGCCCTAGCTGTAGATTTGCTGACTGTTCATGAAAAGTCGGAGAGGACTCCTATTCCCTTAAAGTTTATGTTCCAAAAAGGATATTGACTGGACAACGAAGAGTAGGGCTTTAGGATTGTCAGACTGGAAGAAATTGCGTTTAAGGTTTATGGTTATTATATGTGTGCGTCTGGCTAAGACATTTCATATTATCATGCTTAACATCCCAAAAGTCATGCTTTCCTCTGAAAGCGCAGTGCATCTTATATCGACGTTATGGACACGTGTTACAGCCATTCAAATATGTTACTTGATGCAGTCACCGTGGACACGGATGACAACAACTTTCTATCTAATGATAGATCCCCTCTTCTTGTTGCAGCATCTGAGCTTGTTTCTTTAACGTACTTATTTCTCTTGCTAAAACTGCAATTCTAATTTTATTTATTTCCATTCCTTCAATGTTATCTAGTTATTTCCTCCCTCTTATCTGCTGTGTAGCTGTGCTGCCTCTTCATTGAATGGTGAAGAACTAGTGAGAGATGGTGGTGTGCAGCTTCTATCGACTCTTCTTTCCCGCTGCATGTGTGTGGTTCAGCCAACAACTTCACAACACGAACCAGCTGCAATCATTGTCACAAATGTAATGCGTACACTTTCTGTAATAAGTCAGTCTGAGAATGCAAGGGCTAGATTTTCTAGAGTTACCCAGTCTGATTGAAGACATTGTGCACTGTACGGAGTTAGAACTTGTGCCTGCAGCCGTTGATGCTGCTCTCCAGACTATTGCCAAGGTTTCTGTCTTCCTTGAACTTCAGCATGGTGTGCTAAAGGCCGGTGCTTTATGGTGAGCTATATTCTTGTTCTGTTTGTCACTGTTAATATGTTCTTGTTCAATCACAAGACAGAATCTTGGTGGCTCTATATTGTCCATGCATGTAAAATTCCATGTATAATCATTATGAAGGCATGGGGATTCAATATTCACGTGAACTTTATATCTTTGTTAATTGTTACACTCATTTGGACCTTTGCTCATGAGTCGTGACAAGTATAACTAATGGCTGTGATTTTTTCGATTTGTGTGTCTGGTTGATCAGGTATATTCTCCCGTTATTACTACAGTATGACTCGACTGCAGAGGAATCTAATTCTGTCGAGTCTCATGGCGTTGGAGTTAGCATTCAAATGGCCAAGAATGAGCATGCCTTACAAGCATCACAAGCCCTATCAAGGCTTATTGGACTGAGTAGAGATGAGAGTTTGACTCCTTACAATGCTGCTACGGCTGATGTTCTCATAGCATCACTGACTCCAAAACTTGCTAGTTTGTTGAAAGATGAAGTTGCCAAGGATTTGTTATCCAAACTAACACAAGTTTGGAGACACCAGAGGTAAACATTTATCTTTTACTGATTTGTTTGTCTGAGCAGCTGAAGAATATTGAATGAATGTTGCATAAAGATCGTCAGAATTCACGTTTCCATGTTTGTTGTTCTTGTGTTTTTGGATATCTCATAAGAAAGATATGTTTTGATTCGATCATATTGCAGAATTTCCATTTCTTAAGATATATCTCTACATACTAACTCTTGATGAACACTTCATAGAATGTTTAAAACATGTTAAGATTTTGGTGCATAGACTATAATTGTATCAAATTTTTGTTTCACAGATTATCTGGAACTCTGCAACTTGATCAGAGCTTTTATACGATCACAGACTATGAACAACGCGCCTACCAGTGCCCTATGGTTTATACGATTTGGAAACTGCAATCTTTTTCATATGACGCCCTGTCAAAAGAGGTCTTCATTCGCAATGCTTACTTGAAGGTCTATAAACTATAATGATCAACCCGACTCAGAGATCAGTGAACCAGAAGCATTCTGCAATGCTCTAATTGACTTTATATCATCATTAGTGGCATACTGAGTTGCCCTCTGTTTCTGAGGACAAAAATTTGATCGAAGGCCGCAGTTCTTCTAAGGATGCTCCAGAACTTCAAAGTAGCGTCGCATAACTGTCATTGATTGAAGCAGATTCCGATCATCAGCCATTATCTGAGGGGACGAAGAAGGAACAGTGTTCTCTGATTGATCACCTCCATTTAGGATTGACTGCTCTTCACGTAACTGTATGGACCCTGTGCATGTGTAGAGATATCAAAGAAATTAGCATGTCTGTCCCATAGGGATTATATAAAATATTACAAGCGTCGAAGTTTTGTTTCCACTCACATAATAGAAGGGATTAATTTTTGTTTTATTCTTATTAGTACATTCTATAATTTTTGTTGTCTATAAATTAATATGATAGTACTTGGCTTCACCCTTAGTGGTGAAGCTTTTTATTCACCACTTTATAAATAAAGGAAACAAAATTTGTATACAATAAAGTAAAAAACTCATTGTCAAAAAAAAATTAAGTAAAAATTTAACCGTTTTTTTATAAACCAAACTGATATATAATTTCATTTTAGTCTTAAAATCTAATTTTAATTACCTCATTTGTAAATCCAAACTGACATATAATTTCATTTTAATTATAAAATTTTAATTCTAATCATCTCATTTGTAAACCCAAACCGATATATAATTTCATTCTAATTGTAAAATCTATACTTTAGCCACCTCATTTGTAAACCCAAACCGTCATGATTTCATTATAATTGTAAAATCTAAATTCTAACCATCTCATTTGTAAACTCAAACTAACATATAATTATAAATTTTTAATTCTTAATTAATAACTTTTTGTATATGGTTGTATACAAAAAAACTTTATTAAATATACAGCTCCCCTAGTCCTGGGCATTCGGGTTCCCGAACCTGATCGTCTTCGGGTTTTCGGGATTACACCTATATAACTCGATCATGTTTTATATACTATCGGATCGAGTTCGGAATGGGTTCCTTCGGATTTGGGTATAGTTTGGGTATACATTACAGACTTGAAACTCGATGAACCTGATCGGATTTTTGAAAACCCGATCTGAACCGGATCGAGTTTATACACCTAAAGTGAATGTTAAACACTAAACCTGAAAGTTAAACACTTAAACTCAATGTTAAGAAAAAAAAAAAAAGAGATATTCAAGTCTTCCAAAACATTTTACAAACAATAGAGAAATTCAAGTATTCCAAAATAAAGACAACTTCAAGTAGACATCTTCTAAAACAATTTTCTTTGGTTCCTCATTCCTCTTTTGCATCTTCACTATGTGATGTAACCACTTAAGATTCTTATGATGATGTTTCAAACTCTGAAAAAGACAATTACAAATCTTGAGAGATAAGTTTTTGAATTAACACTAAAAAATTTCAGATTGTAAGCACTATAAGAAACAAACCTCTTTTAAGCTCATCCTCAAACTCAAAGTCAGCAAGAATCTGTGCATTTGTAAGCACAATTTCTTTAAACTTAATGTTTTGCTTGAGCCACTTTTTCATACACATCAAAATCTCCACCATATATTGTGTGAGACAAATTCGATATGGGTTTATTATCCTTCCACTAGTGCTAAAACCATTTTCAGAAGCAGCTGAAGACACCTGCATAACAAATAAATCTCCAAGCATCTGAGAAAAAATAGGATACTTGGCAATGTTGACTTTCCACCAAGAAAGTACATCATACTCAATTCCCATCATCAATTCTAGATTTTCAAATTCTTCCCTTAGATAAGTATCCAATTTATTTGTGTTTTTTAACTCTAATCTTTCTAAGCAATGTATTATACTTATGGTCCATTGGGTTGTACCCATCAAACTCATCCTCCATGGAGTCAAATACTCGGTTTGTTTGCCTCTCTTGAGTATTCTGAGTTGAAGACTGAAAATGAAAAAGTTCCTCATTTGCTGTTGCATTGTATTTTATAGTATGTTCTTTATATGGGAAAACGAGCTATTTCCCCCAAGAACTATCATATCTTGCTGGATCGAGCCTAGACTTTGGACACGTGCTATATATCCATGTCCACTATGACCGACCCCTATTTCTCCCCAAATCGAAAGTTCTACACTTATATCACCCCGAATTAAAATTGCATTGGTTTAGCTTGTGAACCCTAGACCAAACCATATAAACCCGAAATTAAACCAATAAAGACCTGATTCCTTACACTGTTACGACCCATGAACTCACAAATCCCCAATTCTCAAAAATCACTAACCCTACAATCGATTTGGCATTGTTCTTCTTCTTTCTTCTTTTCTAGGTTCCCCCAAATTCGAGCTTCAGAATGAGCAATTCGACCGGATCATCCAGTTCTCTTGCGAGAGGAAGAGTGTTTGGTGTGCCAAAGAGATGTTGGTGCGGGGAAGCTGTTGTAGCTTTTATCTCAAAATCTGATCTGAATCCTTACCGGAGATACTATCTTTGTAGTTTTGCTGCAACAAATAAGGTAAAATTTATGCTTTTATCCTCTTGTCTCATGATTTTGGTTGGTGCTAATAATTGGGATAATGGCAGCTTCTAAACGATGAACATATGTTCAAGTGAGTCGATGAAGCTTTGCTGAATGAGGAAGATGCTTTGGCTACGAAGAATGCTGGATTTGAGGAACAACTGAAAGAGCTTAGAACAGAGAGGTTGGAGTTTGATACTATGGTTTATGAGAAGATGAAGAAAGAGGTCTTGGAGAAGGTTGAAGATGGTTTAGGTGAAGCCAAATCATGGAATAAGAAGATGATGAGTTTTATATTGTTAGTCTGTATGGTCATGATTGGACTAAGCAAAGTAGTTGGTTGAAGATGGTGTATGGTCATGTTTGTTTGTTTCTGATTTAAGACAATGAAACCTTTTGTGTCAAACATGAAGCTCCATTTGTTGTGTGATAAACGATCATCAAAAGAGATGAAATTCAAAAGTTAGTTCTCCAAAATTGATCTTTCGTCAAGTTACCATCAGATTCCGACTCTAACATCAATGTATGTTTTAAAGTTCGTTAGTCCTTTTGTGTTTTGAAAATTTACTTAAATTTTTGTTTTCTTCATCCTTAAATATATATTTTTGAATACCTAAACTAATTTTCAAATGCAATAAAGATATAGCTTAATTAACTTTTATTCAATTATTCATACATTTGAAATAGCTTTTGTTGATACATATATTGGACATAAATCATCAAGCGCCACAATTTCCACCTGGTCCTCCAAAAGTGAAGAGTACTCCACTGCTCTTGACATATCCCCAATATGTTAGTCTATAACACTGGTATGAATCAGCATAACGTCTTATTTTCTTTTCTTCAATATCAACGCTTTGATAGTTCAAATTCTTAACTCTAACAGAATAAAATTGTGAACATTTTTGAAAGTCAATAACTGGAAAATGACCATTTCCCATTGGAGGACTAATTCCACTAGGAGATGTAAACACATTCCCTCCAAAGCGTACCAAAGAAGCTCCTTTGTTTAAATGTGTAAATAACTCTTTTGGCCAGTATCCAATTATTTCATCAAATAGTTTTAATGCCCAATTTCCGGTGAAGCCATCCTATTAAATATCAAAACATAAAAAAGTCATTAAATGAAATCTCTTAAATTTAGAAATATATATGTGATTTGAATAAAAAACATTTAAAAAAAACTACATTGAAATAAAAAATCAAGAAATATTAAAGAGGTTGGATTAGAGTATTTTGAAGCATGAACAAAATAGTTGAAATTAAAAAAAAATTTATCATAAAGAAAAATATTCCATCATACTTGTCAAATAAATTTTTTATTATATATAGAGTAGGGAA
This sequence comes from Camelina sativa, assembly GCF_030686135.1. NCBI lineage: Eukaryota > Viridiplantae > Streptophyta > Magnoliopsida > Brassicales > Brassicaceae > Camelina > Camelina sativa. The sequence goes on along the minus strand of NC_141884.1, from coordinate 14,777,059 downwards.
TTTTTTACCTGAAAATTTTTTGGTTGAAAATAATAAGTTGTACCACCATAAACAGAGGATCTATCAAACGTTGTTCCGAGATGAAGGTCTCGAGTAACAAGAACAAATCCAGGACATTTTATATTATAGCATCCAGTTTTTTTATAGCCATCTGCCTAATAAAATTAAAAATATAATAAAATTTTAAAAATAATGTAAGAAAAAGGTAAAAGAAAACCAATGGTCTGACTTTAATGATTGTTTATAATAATAAAATATTTTTTTTTTGCCATGTATCAAGAAATATAGTTAAGAAAATAATTAATCCACTCACGGTCCAATATATTGTAAATCTTGTTAAACTGTCACCATATAATCTTGGATGCACCTGTATAAAATTCAAAATTTATGAAAATATTTATTTTAAACAAAAGTATAATCATACTCTCCAACATCTCATGTCGAATTTACTAATGTTGGATTACCATAAGTTAGTATATATTTTTATATTTGTGGATAATTATTTTACAGTCTGAAGAGATCTTTTACTTAATACAAGGCAATAAACATAATCAAATATATTTACATATACTTTTGTTATATAAATGTAATATATAAATATAGATATATATATATATATATATATATATATATATTATAAGTTTTATTTCCATGTGTTAAATCAAATGACCTTGTATAATGCAAACATTTTATTTCATAAGTTTTATAGTAACTTACCGCCCAACCAACTTGTATACTATTGAGTTGATCCTGAGGTCCATTCTCTAACCAAATTTGACTTTTACTGTATTGATTATTTTGTACAGTTAAATTATGAAGACTTATATAAGCTTCTGCTCCTCGATAGATGGTCCCATCCAATACAGTCTCAATTGTTGCAAACTGTATACACCAAAAATAAGGAAGATCACTTTAAATAAATATAACATATATTATAATTACAACACGAAAAGAAAAACGTGATTGCATATAATCATTTTTTGTGCTATGAATACTATGAAATGTTATTATATAGGATGAAATAAATATTACAATAAAAGCATGATAAAAAAGAAGATTTACATGTTGGCCAGGATACTCCAACGTGTCAAGATGAACGCTTTCAGTTCTATTTTTTTGCTTTGAAATTGGTACCATTCCTTTTGGACAACTTTGATCATTTATTTGATACTTATTTTTTATTCTATGGCTTTCATTTGAAATGAAAATTTCCTATAACATAACACATAAATAACAAGATTAAGTTGACTAAATAGAATTATAGCATCAAATATGCTCTTCTATATTAAATTATTCTGCATTGAATAAAAGCATCGTTAGCCATATTTATACATATATGATTGAAAATATTTAACCACCAAACCTGAATCTTGTGGTTTTTTAACAGTGGATGTTGGAAAGCGGGTTGTTTGTATATATCCACACAATCAAAATCCTGTAAAACCGACTAAATTTTACTTTGACAAATTGAAAGTAATCAATATAAAGAATGGACAAAAGAAGTAGAAGTTATAGAATCTCACAGCCATGATTCCATTTGCCCCCAAGGTTAAAAGCATATAAAAAGAAAGAACAAGCACTAGATGTAAAGCCATTGTTAAATTTTACTTATGTATCTAACTGAGAAGTTCTTGTTATATATACTAATTGAGTCAACGGGTAATAAATTTTTTGTTAGCCATCTCTCTTGACATCTTATTAACTTACCAAAAGTGTGAGATACAAAAAAATATTATTCAAAGAAAAATTATTTTTGTGTTGTCAAAAAAAAAATCATTTTTAGTCAACAATAACAAATTTGTTGCTAATCATACCACTTCACCTTTTACAAATTTACTAAAAGTGTCAAACTGATAAATTATATAAGAATAGTTTTTGGGAGATTCTTAAAAATAGAACCAAAATAAGTTTTTGTTCCAAACTTAGCACAACATCTCTAAAATTCCAAAAATAGCACTAATCAATCTTCTAAAATTAAATGCTAAATTCAAAATACTAAATCTTACCCCTCAAAACTATACCCTAAATGTGAAATTGAGAACTCAAACATAAAAAAACAAATACTAAAAATTAATTTTAAATATTTTAAATAGTGCTATTATGGAAATTTATGGAATGTATGCTATAGTTGTTCATAAAACTTGGTTTAGTGTTATTTTAGGGTATTTCTCATAGTTTTTCTCTGCAACCAGAAATATTAATAAGAAAATGGAAAGAAAAGTCAAAAAACATTTCTGCCTATATCTTTTTGCCAGAAAAAAATCTAAATTATTTTAGAGTTTCATTAGATAATCATAATTAGCCTAGACTTTGGACACGTGCTATATATCCATGTCCACTATGACCGACCCCTATTTCTCCCCAAATCGAAAGTTCTACACTTATATCACCCTGAATTAAAATTGCATTGGTTTAGCTTGTGAACCTTAGACCAAACCATATAAACCCAAAATTAAACCAATAAAGACCTGATTCCTTACACTCTTACGACCCATGAACCCACAAATCCCCAATTCTCAAAAATCACTAACCCTACAATCGATTTGGCATTGTTCTTCTTCTTTCTTCTTTTCTAGGTTCCCCCGAATTCGAGCTTCAGAATGAGCAATTCGACCGGATCATCCAGTTCTCTTGCGAGAGGAAGAGTGTTTGGTGTGCCAAAGAGATGTTGGTGCGGGGAAGCTGTTGTAGCTTTTATCTCAAAATCTGATCCGAATCCTTACCGGAGATACTATCTTTGTAGTTTTAATGCAACAAATAAGGTAAAATTTATGCTTTTATCCTCTTGTCTCATGATTTTGGTTGGTGCTAATAATTGGGATAATGGCAGCTTCGAAACGATGAACATATGTTCAAGTGAGTCGATGAAGCTTTGCTGAATGAGGTAGATGCATTGGCTACGAAGAATGCTGGATTTGAGCAACAACTGAAAGAGCTTAGAACACAGAGGTTGGAGTTTGATACTATGGTTTATGAGAAGATGGAGAAAGATGAAACGACCGACCTTTTTTTTTTAAATAATAAATAATAAATATAATATAATATAATAAATAAACTACAACTAGTGGTCCCATACCCACTAACCACCTAACCACAATCACAACCAACAACGGAAATAACCAACCAATATTCAATAATAATCCAATAATAAAATATAACCATAATTCTAACATAAACAATATCCAAACATCAAGAATCAAAGAACCAGCAGCCTAGCAATGTTCTAATAACCCAACTCTAGCAACCTAGCAATGCCAGACAACATCAAACCGAGTCCCTAGAACATCCTCCTCTTCATTGCCTGGATTCCACGATCACACTTTGCCTTTACCTGCACCACAAACACATATTGCAATGCATGAGTATTTTATAAACACTCAGTAAGGCAATCCTCCCATCTACTGGGCTATACACACAAGCAATAGAGTATCATTAATCATCACACAACAATCAACAACAACGAATAACAAACCAGGACTTAGCATCGACCGACGCCACACATGCATCGACCGATGCCAAATGGGGAAGCATCGATCGACACAGAAGCTGCATCGACCGATGCAAGTGTAACTTGCATCGACCGATACCCAGTCTGCATCGACCGACGCATGCTCGACGTAACACGAAAACCCTAGAGTTTTACGCGCCGTCCTCGCACTTGCATCGACCGACGCAAGATATGCATCGATCGACGCAACGTCGAGCACCGTGATTTCCCCGAAGCTTGTCGCCAGATCTTCGTTCCTACAACCACAAAACTCGATCCCAAGCCACAAGAAAGCTTCCTAACGTCCCTAGCAACAATCTAACAAACCTAACATCACACAACAAGCAGATTAAAGAATCCTCTAGCTTAGATAAGCCATGGTCATGCACTTACCTTTGCCACAGAAGAACTAAGCCTCAAACAAACAAGGAAAAGCCTCTAGGAAGCTCCTACAACGATCCCAGCTACAGATCTCACCAAGAAACGCCTCAAATCTCAAGAAATCACCAAGAACCCTCAAGAACTCTTTCTCCCTTCTCTTTTATCTCAAAAACGGCCACCACGTCTAATGAGACAAAAGACACGACCCTAAGGGTTTTTCCCTTTCTCTTCTGACCAAAACGCAGCGTTTGACTTAAGTCAAAACGCAGAGAATTGAACCAGCATCGACCGATGCTACTACTGCATCGATCGATGCACACCCTAAACCGGGATTCCGGTTCGCGGGTGTTACAAAAGAGGTCTTGGAGAAGGTTGAAGATGGTTTAGGTGAAGCCAAATCATGGAATAAGAAGATGATGAGTTTTATATTGTTAGTCTGTATGGTCATGATTGGACTAAGCAAAGTAGTTGGTTGAAGATGGTGTATGGTCATGTTTGTTTGTTTCTGATTTAAGACAATGAAACCTTTTGTGTCAAACATGAAGCTCCATTTGTTGTGTGATAAACGATCATCAAAAGAGATGAAATTCAAAAGTTAGTTCTCCAAAATTGATCTTTCGTCAAGTTACCATCAGATTTCGACTCTAACATCAATGTATGTTTTAAAGTTCGTTAGTCCTTTTGTGTTTTGAAAATTTACTTAAATTTTTGTTTTCTTCATCCTTAAATATATATTTTTGAATACCTAAACTAATTTTCAAATGCAATAAAGATATAGCTTAATTAACTTTTATTCAATTATTCATACATTTGAAATAGCTTTTGTTGATACATATATTGGACATAAATCATCAAGCGCCACAATTTCCACCTGGTCCTCCAAAAGTGAAGAGTACTCCACTGCTCTTGACATATCCCCAATATGTTAGTCTATAACACTGGTATGAATCAGCATAACGTCTTATTTTCTTTTCTTCAATATCAACGCTTTGATAGTTCAAATTCTTAACTCTAACAGAATAAAATTGTGAACATTTTTGAAAGTCAATAACTGGAAAATGACCATTTCCCATTGGAGGACTAATTCCACTAGGAGATGTAAACACATTCCCTCCAAAGCGTACCAAAGAAGCTCCTTTGTTTAAATGTGTAAATAACTCTTTTGGCCAGTATCCAATTATTTCATCAAATAGTTTTAATGCCCAATTTCCGGTGAAGCCATCCTATTAAATATCAAAACATAAAAAAGTCATTAAATGAAATCTCTTAAATTAAATATATATGTGATTTGAATAAAAAAGATTTTAAAAAAACTACATTGAAATAAAAAATCAAGAAATATTAAAGAGGTTGGATTAGAGTATTTTGAAACATGAACAAAATAGTTGAAATTAAAAAAAATTTTATCATAAAGAAAAATATTCCATCATACTTGTCAAATAAATTTTTTATTATATATAGAGTAGGGAATTTTTTACCTGAAAAATTTTGGGTTGAAAATAATAAGTTGTACCACCATAAACAGAGGATCTATCAAACGTTGTTCCGAGATGAAGGTCTCGAGTAACAAGAACAAATCCAGGACATTTTATATTATAGCATCCAGTTTTTTTATAGCCATCTGCCTAATAAAATTAAAAATATAATAAAATTTTTAAAATAATGTAAGAAAAAGGTAAAAGAAAACCAATGGTCTGACTTTAATGATTGTTTATAATAATAAAATATTTTTTTTTTGCCATGTATCAAGAAATATAGTTAAGAAAATAATTAATCCACTCACGGTCCAATATATTGTAAATCTTGTTAAACTGTCACCATATAATCTTGGATGCACCTGTATAAAATTCAAAATTTATGAAAATATTTATTTTAAACAAAAGTATAATCATACTCTCCAACATCTCATGTCGAATTTACTAATGTTGGATTACCATAAGTTAGTATATATTTTTATATTTGTGGATAATTATTTTACAGTCTGAAGAGATCTTTTACTTAATACAAGGCAATAAACATAATCAAATATATTACATATACTTTTGTTATATAAATGTAATAAATATATATATATATATATATATTATAAGTTTTATTTCCATGTGTTAAATCAAATGACCTTGTATAATGCAAACATTTTATTTCATAAGTTTTATAGTAACTTACCGCCCAACCAACTTGTATACTATTGAGTTGATCCTGAGGTCCATTCTCTAACCAAATTTGACTTTTACTGTATTGATTATTTTGTACAGTTAAATTATGAAGACTTATATAAGCTTCTGCTCCTCGATAGATGGTCCCATCCAATACAGTCTCAATTGTTGCAAACTGTATACACCAAAAATAAGGAAGATCACTTTAAATAAATATAACATATATTATAATTACAACACGAAAAGAAAAACGTGATTGCGTATAATCATTTTTTGTGCTATGAATACTATGAAATGTTATTATATAGGATGAAATAAATATTACAATAAAAGCATGATAAAAAAGAAGATTTACATGTTGGCCAGGATACTCCAACGTGTCAAGATGAACACTTTCAGTTCTATTTTTTTGCTTTGAAATTGGTACCATTCCTTTTGGACAACCTTGATCATTTATTTGATACTTATTTTTTATTCTATGGCTTTCATTTGAAATGAAAATTTCCTATAACATAACACATAAATAACAAGATTAAGTTGACTAAATAGAATTATAGCATGAAATATGCTCTTCTATATTAAATTATTCTGCATTGAATAAAGGCATCGTTAGCCATATTTATACATATATGATTGAAAATATTTAACCACCAAACCTGAATCTTGTGGTTTTTTAACAGTGGATGTTGGAAAGCGGGTTGTTTGTATATATCCACACAATCAAAATCCTGTAAAACCGACTAAATTTTACTTTGACAAATTGAAAGTAATCAATATAAAGAATGGACAAAAGAAGTAGAAGTTATAGAATCTCACAGCCATGATTCCATTTGCCCCCAAGGTTAAAAGCATATAAAAAGAAAGAACAAGCACTAGATGTAAAGCCATTGTTAAATTTTACTTATGTATCTAACTGAGAAGTTCTTGTTATATATACTAATTGAGTCAACGGGTAATAAATTTTTTGTTAGCCATCTCTCTTGACATCTTATTAACTTACCAAAAGTGTGAGATACATAAAAATATTATTCAAAGAAAAATCATTTTTTGTGTTGTCAAAAAAAAAATCATTTTTAGTCAACAATAACAAATTTGTTGCTAATCATACCACTTCACCTTTTACAAATTTACTAAAAGTGTCAAACTGATAAATTATATAAGAATAGTTTTTGGAAAATTCTTAAAAATAGCACCAAAATAAGTTATTGTTCCAAACTTAGCACAACATCTCTAAAATTCTAAAAATAGCACTAATTAATCTTCTAAAATTAAATGCTAAATTCAAAATACTAAACCTTACCCCTCAAAACTATATCCTAAATGTGAAATTGAGAACCCAAACATAAAAAAACAAATACTAAAAATTAATTTTAAATATTTTAAATAGTGCTATTTTGGAAATTTATGGAATGTATGCTATAGTTGTCCATAAAACTTGGTATAGTGTTATTTTAGGGTATTTCTCATAGTTTTTCTCTGCAACCAGATATATTAATAAGAAAATGGAAAGAAAAGTCAAAAAAAATTTCAGCCTATATCTTTTTGCCAGAAAAAAATCTAAATTATTTTAGAGTTTCATTAGATAATCATAATTAGTTGAGGCCTTACATATTCAAAATATAAAAATAGTTTAGCCCACTTTAATTTCTTTAGGTAATTTGATTTAGGTTTGGTCGGTACATATATAAAATTCATCAATCATCAAATACGAAAATGTCCACATGGTCCTCTAAATGAGAATGCTACCTAGGGGTGTCAATCGGGCTGTCTCGGCCCGGTCCGGTCTGAAACCGGTAAAGCCCACATATTTTTGAATCCGGTCCGGCCCAATCCGAAATATTTCCGAGCCTATATTTCAAAGCCCGAGCCCGGCCCTAACAGGGCTACAGGGCTTTTTCGGGCTTTTTCGGGCTTATTTTACCGATCAAAAATTCAAACTTATAAGCCTAAAAAAACAGTATTTGAAGGTGCACTATAAAAAAAATCAAACAAAATTTTAATAACTCATCTATATTAACTACAACCAACTTAATTTAATAGAAAAGGTTTAAAACTAAATTAAATTTCGAGACTTTAAGCAAATAAACAAATATATAATTCATATAAAATATCATTAATAAAAATTTTAAAGTATTAGTTATAGTTATTAAGTAAATATGAAAACTAGGATTAGAGTTTAAAACTTTATTTACAATAAATTATTAATCAAATATTGCAATCAAACAAAAATATTAACAAAATTGTAAAAATATATTTGCTAAAGGGCTTTTCAGGCTGGCCCGAACCCGGTTGGGCTAAGCCCGAAAAACTCTATAGCCCAAACGGGCTGATGTAGCTGACTATCTTTTTCCCTATATTTAAACCCGAACCTGATATTTTTCAGGGCCAGGTCGGGCCAGCCTGCGGGCTTTAGCCCTAATTGACATGCCTAATGCTACCGTAAGATCCCGACCCTAAAATTCCGTACCAACTCCTACATGTTCGTTAATACAATTAGGGCCTATCGATTTTTAACTCATTCATTAAACAATATGTGATAGTGGTTAAGTAAAACGGGTCAAATAAATCTTAAAACATGTATCCAAATTTAATATAGGGTTTTAGTACAACAAAAGTCATGAAAATAGGCTAATACATCGTTGTCAAAAAAAAAAAAGGCTAATACATCATTTTAAAATATTAGACCAAAAATAAAACTACCCAAAACCATCATTCTCTCCCTTCCTTGCATCCGTCATGCGAGCTGGTCAGCCACATAAGTTTTGATCATCGGATCTTTCTTTTCCTGCGACCATAAAAGGAGGCGTAAGCAAATTGCTTAGTGGAGTGGTCATCTCGTCTCACCAATCTTAGTTCAGTAATCTCAATCTAACATAGGTTTAATTCAATCAAGTCATGCATGTCAAATAACCAATAGGATAGTTGTCCAAATCGTTTAGACCAACCATCGATTTATTGCAATAAAAACATTAACCAAGACAAGCAAGCAATCAAGACTAAATAAACCATCGGTCAAGAGATCGACCGAAGAATTTAGCCACAATCACACACTCGCCTTTGGATTCGATCCTAGGTGCTAACTCTCGGTTTTCCCATGTTCTATACGTACGGTCTCCGATTCGGTCCTGTTTCAAACACGGACATATCGGCCATCGTTACCATCCGATGCTAAGACCATATAACTATCGACAGACTAAGGTTGGAGGATCACTTACCGATCTCTCCCTCGACTATGACTTAGGATTTAAGGCTCGACGGAACTCTCTCCCTCTCTTTCTCTCGCGGCGGCTTAAGGATATTTATGTGGTGCTCTCTCGAGAGCTTAGGGTTATAATCCTATATATAGGACCGACTAAACCGCCTTGGACATCCCAAAACGATAAGCCCTATAGTGCCCCAAGTTTCCTTATTTTTTCGAAACTATCCTTACCCTACCTGAATTGCTTTTTCCGCGAGTTTTCATTTCTCTTGAGTTCCTTTTTCCATGACTCGGCCTAAATTTTTCGCAAAGATTCCAAAGTTCCCGGGCCATTCATCAGCCCATTGTCATGTCGATCCATCCTTGTACTATTGGTCCGATCCACCGTTCCCCGATGCGACCTTTTACTCGACAGTCCCTACTTCACTATCACTCGTGCTGTCACTTACACTGTCACTTACACTAGAAACTTCACTATCCAATATAATCCAGAAACTTACATGCCTGCATCAATAATCACTGTAAAATTGGGATTCCGTTTCTTCAATTCAAACATCTGTTCACAATTGTCACTTCAGTATTCTCGAACTCTCCATTCTCATTTGGATCCATTTATCCTATCGACCCCATGGCCAATGTCTGACTGTACCACCGTTTGTTGCTACGTGTAATGCCGCATTATGTACCGCTACTCGTACCCCGTCATACCACTACACGTACCATTACCCGTACCGCACACGTACCATTACACGTACCGCTGGGTCGCCCAGCACGGGGTGTTACAATTCTCCCCCACTTAGGATTGATTCGTCCTCGAATCTTTGTTCCCTTTTCGTGGAACTTCCCTCTTATCGAACCACATCCTGAAGTTCACCTTCATGACCTCTTCTGATTCCCACGCTGTTTCCTCTACTCCTTCACAATCCCACACAACCTGAATCAATCTATCCTTCTTCTTTTTATGCGGACCCCTTAGCTTAACACCAACTATCCAAACCGGTTGCCCGATGATTGTCATGTTAGCTTATAGATCGGGTGGAGGTTCAGAGATTACATTCTCCCGTCTAGTTATGCATTTCCTTAGCACATCTAGAAACATGAAATATTGGATGGAAGGCTGCCACTGCCGGTGGCAGTTACAACTTATACGCCATTGTCCCTATCCTTTCCAGGATATGGTACGGTCCCATGTACCGTGGGGTAAACTTAGTATTCAGCGCAACTCGGTCTCTATCCTTGTAGTTCACAGTTTTATGATAAACCATGTCTTCCACTTGGAATTCTAATTCCCACCGACGCTTATCCGCATAAATCTTCTATCTAACTTGGGCTTCTTTCATCTTAATCTTCAAAATCTTAATCTTTTCAGTTGTTTCTTCTACAAAATCTTGGCCATACACACTCCGCTACTCCATTTGTGTCCAACACATGGACGTACGACAAGGTCTACCGTATAATGTTTCATACGGTGACATGCTTATACTTGCATGGAAGCAATTGTTGTAGGCAAATTCTGCTAAGGGTAAATAACCCATCCATTCACTGCCCCAATCCATCACACTCGCTTGCAAAAGGTCCTCGAGTGTCCGGATGGTCCGTTCGGACTGTCTGTCCGTTTGCGGGTGATGAGCTGTGCTCATTTCTATTCGCGTCCCAAAACGCTTTTGTAGGGCCTTCGAAAGCCCTAAGGTAAGTGTCTCGTTCCGACACTATACTAGCAGATACCCCATCTAGCTGCACAATCTCCTTTACATACAGCTCGGCCCCATCCTTTTTGGTCATGGCCAAGAAGTGCGTGGACTTTGTTAATAGGTCCAAGAAGTGCGTGGACTTTACAACAGCCCACCCAGTACTTGGTTCTCAGCTTAAACCCATTGGCATGTCGGAGGACCGACGTACTATTTATCCCTCGGAACTATCATATCGTGCCAGTTTTCCATCGATTTTTGACTTCTTACCAGTTCTCCTTCGGACTTATATCCTCCGCCTATTTCCCCCCGAATTCATACTTCTCCGCCTATTTCCCCATCGAACTTAAACTTCTCATCTAATTTCCCATCGTCTTGGTTTTAACGGTTTATTGTTTTGGTTAACCAACCACAAACCTTATTAACCAAATTAAACCGGATTACAACCCGATTACATTACTAAACGTAACTTAACCTAAAAATCAAAAAATCCTCAAATCAAATTTTCCCCTTTCTCTGTGGAAATTGAAAAGGAAATCCCCAAACCTAATTTGCTTCTTATCAGATCTCTATAACGATAGCTCAAGGCGGAGGAGGCTTAAAAACGATCATCTGAAATCCACCAAAACATGTCGAGCGATAGCAACGATCTAGACGAAGATGAGATTCTATACTAACAAAACCGTGTAACGATTCAGGGTTTGATCGGATCCACATTATCGATTTCGATGTTGATTACGGAGGACAGTGGTCGTCTCTAATGCAAGAACTCGCTTCTGGTGGAAGAAGAAGAAACAGAGCATCGTCTCTTAAATTAACAGACATTGCTCCTCCTCCTTCAATAGTCTCCGACGAGTTCAAGCTTCGATTCACAGAGGAAAATCTCAAAACTTTTGCCGGAGAAGTCAAGGTTCCGTTTGAAATCGAGTTACTAAGCATCGAGCTTCTTCTAAACCCGGCTTATTGGCCTCTCTCTCTCTCCGTTCATCAGAAAAAGAAGCAATTGCGGTGAATCTCCTGATAAACTCCGTCGTCTCCGGTTACCTCCCGTTGATCCTCCGTTTCCTCAAACAAATCTCACCAAACGTCGTCGTTTGCTCAGACCGTAACGACGCGCTGTTTCCAAACGCTGTGATCCATGTGCTTCAGTACCACACCACTCTGCTTGAGTCTCTTGATGCTAATCAGAACCAAGACGATTCGAGTATAGAGAGGTTTTGGGTGAGATAAATTCTAGGCTTTTCAATTTTGATTTTTAGGTATAAATTGATTTTATACCGGTTTAACATTTGTTTTTATTGGGTTTAGATCCAAAATCGTGTAAACCCAGTTTGATGGGTAAGTAGACAGAGAAGTATGAATTGGGGGAAAAATAGAGAGAGGATCGACAACTTGGACTGGTATGCTTCCTTAAAAATTTTCGTCCGCAATTCCTTCTCCTTGGGGACGCACACACGTCCCTTTACCAAGATGGTTTCGTTGTTTAAGGTTTCATACTCGGTTTTGTCAATTTTGAACAACCTTCTTTTGTGCGATCCATACCCTGGTCAACAAATCCGCTTGGTCTGCGGCCCCCAAGCCTAGCGGTTCCAACTGTTTGGTTAATGCACTCAACCGCAAGGTTCCGATCATCCTTACAAGACTCTCCATGTAATTTTGAGTTGTTATTCTGGAGGAATCAAATTATGTACAAGGAACCTAGTGGAGGAGGAGGTGGTGGTGGTGGGTCGTCGAGATCGGAGATCCTTGGTGGAGCTATTGATCGGAAACGAATCGACGATGTATCAATAAGAAACTAGAGAAGTCTTCAGCTTCCACCATATCTAGGGTTCTCACTTCTAAAGGCAAAGATCCTTTTTCATTCACATTTACCTCCACTGCTAAATCTCAGCTTCCCGATGGTTTGTCGTTTCCTTCATTCTTTCATATCTGTGGTTTTTGTTGTGGTAGTTTAATTTTAATTGCATTGTTCTTAAGTGGATCGGAAGGTGATGATACATCGTGGATCTCTTGGTTTTGTAATTTGAGAGGCAATGATTTCTTCTGTGAAGTCGATGAAGATTATATTCAAGATGATTTCAATCTTTGTGGATTAAGTGGTCAAGTTCCTTACTATGATAATGCTCTTAATCTCATTTTAGATGCCGAATCTTCCCACAGTAAGTGTGACTCCTCTTCCTTTTGTTAAACTACATTCTAAAAGTTAGAAACTTTTGGCCTGAGTATCTTATTCTTTTGGGGGATCTATTTAGGTGAGATGTTTACAAAAAAAAATAAAACAGAATGAAATGGTGGAATCAGCTGCTGAGATTCTTTATGGTCTTATTCATGTTTGTTACATTTTGACAACTAAAAGAATGGCTGCAATGGTTTGTGTTTCTTTTTACTCTTGTGTTTAGGTTTTGGTGCTTTTAAACTACCTTGTTTGCTTTACGACATTAAGGATGGTTATCTTTGAACAGGTATCTCTAAAATTTAGACACTAGAAGCGGATTCATGGTGAACATGTATCTCTAAAATTTCTCAAATTTGACTTAGTGATCTTTGAAATTCGTATGCCTTTCTAGTTATCGTTGACAGCTTGGGAACATTTGAGAATCAGCTTCTAGTGTCTAAATGTGCGATTCAAAGTCTTTGACTCTTGATTACAGGAAATCAGATCCTCAGTGATCTGAGTTATTATGATGGTGTCTTGTCTAGTAGTAGTTTCTGTTTTCTGCTAAGTTTCAGTTTTCTCCGTATTTAAATGAATCTGTGTTTGAGTGTGTAATAATTCATTTTAATGGTGTTTGCAGATAACAATTGGAGAAACTGGTTCAGGGAAGAGCACTCAGTTGGTTCAGTTCCTTGCTGATTCTAGAGTTGCTGCTGGTGAGTCGATTGTTTGTACACAACCACGGAAAATTGCTGCCATGACATTGGCTGATCGGGTCAGAGAAGAAAGCAGTGTTTGTTATGAGGAAAATACTGTCCGTTGTACTCCAACTTTTTTTTTCTACCGAGCAAATTAGTTCCAAAGTTGTATCATGACAAAAATTTGTCTGCTTCAACACTACTCCTTACGAACTGTTACTTTTAGATATTCTTTACTTTTCTTAAAGGTTTGAACTTTTAGTATTACATTTTTACTTTGTAATGATATTTTGTACCATTGTTTTCTATAAATATAATAAAATTTTGGTATTTTTTTGTTTAATTTGTCAAATTATCCAAAAACTAATCCTTAGTCCTTACCATTGTTACTATTAAGCTACAAACATAACGTGTTAATTTGTAACAAGTTTATGTCAAGTCATTGTGTAGCTTGTTGTGAGTAAATTAGCGACGGAATTTTGAAGTTAGGTGTTACTCATATTAATTTGTATCTAATTTGTGGCAATTTGCGACAATTTGCTATGAAAGAGAAATTTTGCAACAACCAAATAGTTACAAATTTTTTTTTATCTCAAAACTGTAACAAATTTTATTTACCTACGTAAAACGTGTTACACCTATACAAATTTTCATAACTATACGATAAAATTTTTGTAGTGCCCGGATGGTAGCTAATCTCTAGATCATAGTCGCCAACTAACTCCATTCACCTACATTGTCGTAAGTTTAGTTCCGGCTGAGTAAAATATATTTTGGACTCTTGTGGTCTATATAGATTTACACCTTCCCACCGTATAGGTAGGATCTCCAAATTTTGAGTGCAAACACTACGGCCGCCATCTCTAAGTCGTGGGTTGGGTTGTTTGCTTCATGCTTCCTTAACTGTCGTGAAGCATAAGCAATCACTCTACCATTCTGCATTAGTCCGTCCGGACGCGTCCATGTACACGACGTACAGTTCATCTGGTTTTGGTAAGGTCAGAATCGGAGTACTCATAAGCTTGTTCTTTAGCTTCGAGAAACTCTGCTCACACTCGGCCGACCATACGTACGGTTCGTCCTTTCCCGTCAGTTTGGTCAGTGGCTGGACCATACTTGCAAATCCTTTCACGAAATGACGATAGTACCCGGCCAGTCTTAGGAAACTTCTTATTTTCGAGGTGTTTTGCGGTCTAGGCCATTCCGTAATGGACCGTATATTTTCCTGATCGACAGACACTCCCTTGTCCGACACGACATGTCTTAAGAACCCAATCTCTCTTTTTTAAAAGCTGCACTTACTGAGTTTGGCAAACAGCTTCTGTTCCTTCAGCTTACCCAATACCTTCCTCAAATGTTTACCGTGATCCTCTTCACTCTTTGAGTAAACCAGAATATCGTCTATAAAGACAATCACAAACTCGTCCAGGTATTCACGGAATACATTGTTCATGAGCTTCATGAAAGTTGTGGGTACATTGGTCAGAAAGGCTGTCTTCCGGATGTCTGATTCCTCTATAAGAATTTAGAGGTAACCCGAGGCCAAATTGATCTTTGAGAAGTATGTCGCTCCTCGGAGTTGGTCAAATAACTCATCTATCCTTGGAAATGAGTACCTATTCTTAACCTTTACCTTATTTAATCCCTGATAGTCAAAGCAAAGACGAAAGGTACCATCCTTTTTCTTCACAAAGAGGACCGGTGCACCCCATGGTGAACTGCTTGGTCTCACAAACCCCGTCTCCATCAACTTACTCAACTGTGTCTTTAACTCAGCCATCTCCGCCAGGTCTATCCGGTACAGAGCTTTGGATATCGAAGCCGTACCTGGTTCCAGTTCAATGGTGAATGGGTCCGAACGTGCCAGTGGCAGTCTGGACAGTGGTTTGACGACGCTCTCAAACTTCCGTACCAGCGGTATGTCTTGGGGTCCCATGTCCATACCTACTTCCTCTATTGTGATCGAAGCTATATAAGCCTCACATCTGTTTTTTGATCATCTGTTCAGCCTGAACTGTCGAGAATAACAACATTCTTGAAATCGGCTTGATGCCCTGATATTCCAACATTCCTTTAGCGGTCTCAAAAAGAACTCACCCACGGTGGCAGTCCAAGTGTGCCATGGGTTTCCCAAGCCAATCCATGCCAAAGATTACCTCGTGTACTTTTACTCGGCATATGACTAAATATGCCGGCATGTCCATACCGCATTTCATGACCGAGATGTTCCGGACCACTCCATAGTTCATCATCCCCGCTTGTACCAACCCAAAGTTATCTTGGGTTCTTTCTGAAATCCACCTTTCCCAATCATCTGTGGGCACACAAAACAATGTGTAGCTCAAGTATCAAACATCACATGAATTTCTACACCACCCATGAGTATGGTCCCTACAAAATTCTTGCTTGCTAAGAACCTATCCAAAAACAAACACAATTTTTTACCCAAAAATTTCACTAAGGCAAGTGTCAAGACTTACCAATGATCTACCGTGAAGTGCTCGCTTCCACCTGGCATTCCGCGATCGAGTACATCCTAGGCATAATCTCTGGTCGCTTTGGCGGGTGGCGGCAATGGTAACATCTCGCTTGCCCGTTTCCATCTCTGCGTTACCAGCAGTGGACAGTTCGGTCGAATGTGTCCGGATTTTGGCCACACTGGTAGCACACCCGAGTGTCAATGCCCTTTTGTTGACAGCTACAAGCCATATTGTCCTTTCCTCCGCATACAAGACACGTGCCCAGGAAGCGTTGACACTGCCCAAAGTGTCACTTACGGCAGGTCGGACACACCCGTGTACCATTTGGTCGGCCCGTGGTCTGTTTCAATCTAGTACTTGGTTCAGACCTTACTTGTGGTACCAGCTTTACTGAGTTTCCTTCGGAGTGCTGCTGAGATTCCTCGGCTAGTCCATCTTCAAACATGGCTGCCTTCTCAACCAACTTAGCAAAGCTCCCATAGTTACGTATCATGATCGGTTGCAGACATCCACTCTCATGCCACGCAAGAACCGACAGATCAAAACCTGCTGATCCTCCATCTCATCAATATCGTACCTCTTGAGACGGTTGAACTCGGGCACATACTCCCGTATCATCCAAGCTTCCTGACGCAAGTCCAAGAAATCCAAATCAAGGCGGTCAAGGGCCTCTTGCGGAAAGTATTTCACAAGGAATAAGCCACGAAAAGTTTCCCACGAACAATTTTGGTTTGTCATGCGATTCACTATGCCCTTTCACCATGTGTGGGCTTCTCCGTACAAGTAGTGGATAAAAATTTCCTTCTGATACTTTATCTGACAGCACACGGAGACGAAATTCTTTTCGAGACGACTTCTCTATGCGTCGGCCTCGGTAGGGTTTGGTTCGCTACTAAAATACTGCATTCCCAATTTCAGCATTTGGTACATGAAGGTCAGGTATGAAGGAGCACCCAGTTCCCTCGGTACTTCGTCCGGTATGGGTGGATTTGCTACAGGTGGCGGGGCTATTTTTTCCAAAATTTGTGCCAACAGTCCCAGCACTTGCCCCATCTCCATTGGTGCAGCCGCACCTGCACCCCGCACAAACTGTAGGCGCTGCTCTCCTACCGTTACCATCGGTACCACCCTCTCCGATTCCTACACCGGCTCTTACCTGAAACAAGAATATTTGTGTGGTGTGATGATGAATGTATGCAATGGTGAGATATGAATGGAATGATGGATGGGTGTTTCAATTTCCCCTTATGCTGTTGCAGTATAAGAGGTATCAATCCTAAATGAGTGTTTGTGAACAATTAAGATATGCATATGAATCTAAGTTAAGACAAATGTAATGATTGTTTGTCACTAACAATCCTAAGATGAAAATGTAAAATGCAGAAAATAAACTACAAGAACTAACAACTAAATGCAAATGAAACTGAATGATTGAAACAATGATAAAGCAAGAACAGAAACAGAGACTACTACTAATGAACTAGTGCAAGACAATTGATGATCTGAAAACTAAATGTATGCAACTGGAATGAAACAGGAATGAAACAAGACAAGCACAAATCATAAACACAAGTTCTAGGGATGAACTCGAGCAGCACTCGACCGAGTGTAGGTCGAGTGGGTGGTCGAGCTAGACTAGACGCAGAAACAGAGCAATGCAATAAAAACAGAGTAATGCTAAAACCAATCAAACAACA